>NC_092811.1:26342005-26679795 GCF_040954645.1 Diabrotica undecimpunctata
GTCTGTCAACTGGGTTAAAATCTCCCTCTGGTAAAGGTAAACGTCTAATTATATTACATATTGGATCAGAGGATGGATTTGTAGCAAATAATGGTTTCTTGGTATTTGAATAAAAAAAGGATGGCGATTACCATAAAGATATGAATGCTGAGGTGTTCGAAAACTGGTTTAGAAATATTTTGCCACAATTAATAAAAAACTCTGTAATAGTTATGGACAACGCTTCGTACCACAGTAGACGTATTGATAAATCCCCTACATCAGCTACAAAAAAGGCGGAAATACAATCATGGTTGAATAGACACGGCATAGCCTTTACGGAAGATATGGTAAAAGCCGAATTACTAACATTAGTAAAGGTCAATAAACCAGCTGACCGATATGTTACAGACGAAATGGCTGCAAGAAATGAACATTATGTCTTACGTTTGCCATCTTACCATTGTGAGTTGATCCCAATTGAGTTGATCTGGGCCCAAATCAAGGGAGAAGTGGCAAGAAACAACACCTCTTTTAAAATTGCTGATGTCAAACAGTGTTTTTATGGAGCAGTGCAAAATGTAACAGCACATAATGGGCAAAAGGCAATTGAGCACGTTAAGAAGGAGGAATCAAAAATGTGGGAAACTGATAGAATAATGGAAATTACCGTCGAACCATTAATTATTAATCTTAATAATGATTCCGAAACTTCCACTTCCGACAGCGAATAAAATTCCTTGAAATCGCAATTAATCGAGACCAAACATGCTTGCCCTTTGGCAAGTGAAGAAATAAAGATCGCCCTTAAAGACGTTTCACCAGGAAAAGACCCAGATTTCGACGGCATCCACCACGAATACATACTCAATTGCATTCAGAATCCCACGGGAATTTAAACATTCAAAATTCATAGCAATACTAAAACCAGATAAACCAGCTGATCACCCAAAAAGCTATCGACCAATTTCTTATAATATAAATCTTATAGTATAAACTACTTAAAAGAGTAATGTTTAAAAGAATCAGCCCAATGATATGCAGCTTTCAACACAGTCTGACCAGAAGGAATGATTTATAGACTCTTACGTACTCTGCCTTGCAAATTCACCGCTAGACTAATAGAAAATCTGCTCACTGACAAAGTATTTCAAGTAATTATGGGATCCGAAATAAGCACCCCCAGAAAACTCAAAAATAGTCTACCACAAGTACTCGCAATATTGCTTTATAGCCTTTATATCGCAGACATACCGATAACATCAACAAAGTTTGGCTATGCTGATGACTGGGCTTTATTAACAACAAGAAAATCACAAAAGAAGCTGAAGAGATTCTGACGGAAGACCTAGTGATTATGGAACGTTACTTTCAAAAATGGAGACTTTGTCCCAATGCCTCTAAAACTAAAGTAACCTACTTTCACCTAAAGTTAGCCTATAGTATTTTGATTCCCATTTCTCCCCATTTGTTAAAGAAACTTCCAGGTTTTATTGTTTACTTTTTAAGAAACTTCTATTATTTTTGTATTGCATTAAAAATTTTTAAGTTATAGTGTCAGATTGAGGTTATATTTTAAAATTGTATTTTCCACTTCTACGCCAAATGTTAAAAATTGTTTAAAATTAATTTCCCGTACAGTCAAGCTTGCTTTACTTACATTTTAGCGGTATCTCAAGCTGTTATAACGCTTCCAATTAATCCTATTGAAATTTACGTTTTTTTTATTACGATGTACATAACATGTTTTTATAAAATAATCGTTCATTTCAATTTTTGTCTGTATAATAACTTTTTATTTTATTTTTCTGGTACGTCACTGGTTTAATGCGAACACGGCGGTATCAATAGGTTTCTTCGAACAAGCGGCCAAACCGTCCGAAACTATGAACGAATAGTCAACCAGCGCGAGTAGGGAGGATAGCACTAATGACAGTATTATTGTTCTCTCACTGATCAACTGTTTGCCACGAATTCTGACTAGTTTGACTGTTTGTAGGAATGATTATAATATTTCATGAGTTCACATGGTATTCACGTGATAACTCCGTCTGTTGGGTAGACAGAGTATAGCCGCTCATAATCCAACTCATTAGTGCCATATATATTGTAGCATTTGAAAATTCTTTGGATATGTATTGAAATCCCCCCGTATTTGTTAAAATATCAAAGAATAATCTGTCTCCTTTCGTACAAATTAAAACACAGAATTCTTCCAATTTATCTTAGCGTCGCCGCCTAAAATAAATATTCCAGTTCATATGTTTTGTTTATGCTAAGTTAAGCGAATGAATTTAAAAGATTCTTAGATGACTCTCGCTAAAGCGGCTGTCGGCTAGAGTCGCTTATAGTGATAGTCTAAAATGTTTCTTCGAATTTGTATTGTTTCCTGTTTTGTTCCTTGTCATGTAGTATGCCAGCCGGGGCTGGCTTCCGCCCTCATCTTCTTATCCCTGGTCGTCATCCCGGATCTGCCCCCAGTATAATTCCAGCATGATTAAAGTTCCCAAACCTATACATGCAGAGTGAAATTTAGTGAAGTTCAGGTAACTTTTTTTGTGTTTAAATTTAAAGTCAAGATAGACATTTTTTTTTTAATAATTGCTTTCATTATTTAAAAAGATAATTTTTTATTTGCAATAATTTTTTTATTTGCCACAGTTTATAGCTCAGTAACATTTGTAAGTTTTTGTAGCATCTTCCAAGTTTGTAAATGAATAGAACACATGTAAGTTTTCTTTATTATTTTGGTATGAATCTCTGTAACTAATATTGTATTTTTTGTGCTATCTGTATTTGTGTAACTGTTTGTGATGAGACATGAATAAATGTTTAATATTTTGTAAACCATTTTGTTTGTTTATCTTGACTAACTCTCTAACCCGGTTTTTTTAGTTTCATTTGAAAAGATATATTTTTTATGTTTAATAATTATTCCAATAGTTATAATTAGATGTTGTAATGGTTATAATTTGGCGCCTCGAAGCAGCGTCCTTTTTACGTCGCCGCCTAAAATAAATATTCCAGGTCATATGTTTTGTTTATGCTAAGTTAAGCGAATGAATTTAAAAGATTCTTAGATGACTCTCGCTAAAGTGGCTGTCGGCTAGAGTCGCTTATAGTGTTAGTCTAAAATGTTTCTTCGAATTTGTATTGTTTCCTGTTTTGTTCCTTGTCATGTAGTATGCCAGCCGGGGCTGGCTTCCGCCCTCATCTTCTTATCCCTGGTCGTCATCCCGGATCTGCCCCCAGTATAATTCCAGCATGATTAAAGTTCCCAAACCTATACATGCAGAGTGAAATTTAGTGAAGTTCAGGTAACTTTTTTTGTGTTTAAATTTTAAAGTCAAGATAGACATTTTTTTTTTAATAATTGCTTTCATTATTTAAAAAGATAATTTTTTATTTGCAATAATTTTTTTATTTGCCACAGTTTATAGCTCAGTAACATTTGTAAGTTTTTGTAGCATCTTCCAAGTTTGTAAATGAATAGAACACATGTAAGTTTTCTTTATTATTTTGGTATGAATCTCTGTAACTAATATTGTATTTTTTGTGCTATCTGTATTTGTGTAACTGTTTGTGATGAGACATGAATAAATGTTTAATATTTTGTAAACCATTTTGTTTGTTTATCTTGACCAACTCTCTAACCCGGTTTTTTTAGTTTCATTTGAAAAGATATATTTTTTATGTTTAATAATTATTCCAATAGTTATAATTAGATGTTGTAATGGTTATAATTTGGCGCCTCGAAGCAGCGTCCTTTTTACGTCGCCGCCTAAAATAAATATTCCAGGTCATATGTTTTGTTTATGAAAAGTTAAGCGAATGAATTTAAAAGATTCTTAGATGACTCTCGCTAAAGTGGCTGTCGGCTAGAGTCGCTTATAGTGATAGTCTAAAATGTTTCTTCGAATTTGTATTGTTTCCTGTTTTGTTCCTTTTCATGTATGCAGTAGCAGTTAAATGCTTGGTTTTAGAACAGTTTTTGAAGATGGGCTCATGTTGCCATTGTGCTGTGCCTGTTCCAGTCTTTGAAGGAGACGAGTTTTCAAGGTTTGTGTTCCAGGCGGGGCTGGCTTCCGCCCTCATCTTTTTATCCCTGGTCGTCATCCCGGATCTGCCCCCAGTATAATTCCAGCATGATTAAAGTTCCCAAACCTATACATGCAGAGTGAAATTTAGTGAAGTTCAGGTAACTTTTTTTGTGTTTAAATTTTAAAGTCAAGATAGTCATTTTTTTTAAGAACTGCTTTCATTATTTAAAAAGATAATTTTTTATTTGCAATAATTTTTTTATTTGCCACAGTTTATAGCTCAGTAACATTTGTAAGTTTTTGTAGCATCTTCCAAGTTTGTAAATGAATAGAACACATGTAAGTTTTCTTTATTATTTTGGTATGAATCTCTGTAACTAATATTGTATTTTTTGTGCTATCTGTATTTGTGTAACTGTTTGTGATGAGACATGAATAAATGTTTAATATTTTGTAAACCATTTTGTTTGTTTATCTTGACCAACTCTCTAACCCGGTTTTTTTAGTTTCATTTGAAAAGATATATTTTTTATGTTTAATAATTATTCCAATAGTTATAATTAGATGTTGTAATGGTTATAATTTGGCGCCTCGAAGCAGCGTCCTTTTTACGTCGCCGCCTAAAATAAATATTCCAGGTCATATGTTTTGTTTATGAAAAGTTAAGCGAATGAATTTAAAAGATTCTTAGATGACTCTCGCTAAAGTGGCTGTCGGCTAGAGTCGCTTATAGTGATAGTCTAAAATGTTTCTTCGAATTTGTATTGTTTCCTGTTTTGTTCCTTTTCATGTATGCAGTAGCAGTTAAATGCTTGGTTTTAGAACAGTTTTTGAAGATGGGCTCATGTTGCCATTGTGCTGTGCCTGTTCCAGTCTTTGAAGGAGACGAGTTTTCAAGGTTTGTGTTCCAGGCGGGGCTGGCTTCCGCCCTCATCTTTTTATCCCTGGTCGTCATCCCGGATCTGCCCCCAGTATAATTCCAGCATGATTAAAGTTCCCAAACCTATACATGCAGAGTGAAATTTAGTGAAGTTCAGGTAACTTTTTTTGTGTTTAAATTTTAAAGTCAAGATAGTCATTTTTTTTAAGAACTGCTTTCATTATTTAAAAAGATAATTTTTTATTTGCAATAATTTTTTTATTTGCCACAGTTTATAGCTCAGTAACATTTGTAAGTTTTTGTAGCATCTTCCAAGTTTGTAAATGAATAGAACACATGTAAGTTTTCTTTATTATTTTGGTATGAATCTCTGTAACCAATATTGTATTTTTTGTGCCATCTGTATTTGTGTAACTGTTGGTGATGAGACATAAATAAATTTTTAATTTTTTGTAAACCATTTTGTTTATTTATCTTGACTAACTCTCTAACCCCGTTTTTTTAATTTCATTTGAAAAAATAAATTTTTATGTTTAATAGTTATTTCAATAGTTACAATTAGATGTTGTAATGGTTATAATTTTCCGCCTCGAAGCGGCGTTCTTTTTAAATTGCTAGAGGTATTCCCTGTTTCTTTTTGTTTTGTTTGTCCCAAGAGATTCACGTTGGTACCCCTTTGTTTCATGTTTTATAGTTGCCCCAATCCGACCCCTTGTCATTTATTTATCCCCAGCTCTCCAAACAAACCCTGAGTGCCGTTCGCACAAGTATCGATTATTTTGCTTGTCCTATCTCCGCCCCAATAATTTCTGTCCCCAATTTTTTACCCCTTATAATAATTCCCCATGTGGTAGACAAAAAAATATTTCGTTACAATATAGTGTAGCCACAGCTATTAAAATTCATTCTCGATTTATTATTATCGTATACTTGTTTTAATTCGTAGTTTTAACATTTGTATTTTACTTAATTTTGTAATAAATTGTTTTTAAAAAACGCGAATTTAAAAACGAGTTATTTAATTGTGTTGTAGATACATAATTTTCCATGCAGGCTCAGAGCATGGCTTGGAGAAGGATCTTTTACCAAGATTGGAAAAACCATCAATGATCATCTTTGAGAATGCTCGTTATTATAGTCGGCAAGTAAATAAATGGCTTACTCAATCTTGGAAAAAAAAGAATTGGAAGGATGGCTTAGAAGTAAAGGCATCCTATTTCCACTGCATACTTCTAAGACAAATTTATTAAATATTATTGAAGCTCTTCCCAGAGCTCCAAGACATTATGCTCTTATCATGAAGTACTGTCATGAACGTTTGCCACCCTATCACTGTCACTTTAATGCTACTAAAATGGTGTGAAGTCAAACGAAACGGTTTTATGATCAGCACATATCGAGGAAAAAATATTTTAGAAGTCTAGGAAACAGCTACAAATAATGTAACTAGGGAGCCGTACCCATAAAATAATTATAACAGTTACGAGAAAGCACAGGTTGTTTTATCAACCAAAGTACAGCCTTTAGTAATAGACATAGATGAGGAAACCTCATCTGATGAAGACAAGGAAAATGTTAGGGATTAGTTTCATATGCTCTTCGGATGAAATCATTGACTTTATTTTTGAACATTTATATTTTGACTAGGTTTTATTTTTTTTTTTCATTTTTACAATTATTACAAAAATATTAAACCAGTGATAAATTATTTAACCTTACAACAATTTATAATAAAGCAAACAAACATTACTAATCCTTTTCATTACATTGGTTCAAAACTTTTTTCTAACCTTTCTATTTATAAAAGCTAATGTGATTACATTTAGCTACATTCAGAAACAAGTTATTATTTCACTCAGTAGAATTCACAACACATGCCTCAATAGAATTCTTTAAATCATTCTGTAGTAAAATCTGATCACATTGAGAAAAAACGCACTAAATAAATCTTAGTGATTTGCTAAGAAAAAGTCAAAGTTTTTATACATTATATGATATCTTTAACATGTTGAAAAGTAATGACGAACAATAGCTACTGTGCAGGGTTGCCAGATTGGCGGATTTCCTCCCAAATTTGGGGCATTTGTTCTTGCTTTTTTGAAGGTATATACTGAACGGGGGATTTTTAAAGAGGAAACTTTTTTCACATTGGGGTATTTTGTGGTATAATTTTAAGAACACATTCCATTGCCTGGTCGATTTTGAATTTCAAGTTAAACTGTGATTTACAAAAATCTTTGAACATAAATTTTCATTTACAGTCCATTCTGCTATCTAGTACAAACTACTAACCTTATTTTGTAAATCATTACATTACAGTTTTCTTCAACAGCGGCACAACAAAATTTCGTTTTTGTGCGCTTGATGGCAGATGGAACACAAAAAATCGTATCTCCTATTGTTTAACTTTATTTAGTTTTCTAGTATTAACTTTGAGGGTTGGCTTATAGAAACGTTGTGATAACATCTATTGCAGACAAACTCAAGGTATTTATAGATAATAAGGCTATTACTAAGAATCCTTTATTTATAACCCGATCCTATCGCATACCTACCTAATAGTAACAAGTAATAAAGTACACAGTTCCTACAGCCGAAAATGGAGACCATTACCCACGATCCTGACAAACCTCCTGACCCCCCCGCCAGATTTAACTGGAAAAAAATTAATAAACAATATAATATATATGATTCCAGTCCATTCGAAGTATATATACAGGGAAAAGACAAAAATATAGGAAATTTTCACATTTTAAGTAGGTATTGCTAAAACAATGTTTAACTTAAACCTACAGCAAATTATCAAATTTAACCGTAAAGGAAAAAACCGGTTAGGTGTTGTTTTTAAAGATTTCAAATTACAATGTCTCCTGTAAGGGTATAATAAGAAACATATACAATGAAATATCTGAAGTGGAAATTAAAAATGCAATTGAAACAAAATTGACCTCCCGTAAAGTAATTGATATAAAAAGTCAAGAGAATTCTTAAAGAGGGAAAGGAACAAGTTTATGTACCAACATCTGCCATATGCGTGACATTTACAGGAAAAGCACTGCCTAGGGAGGTTCTTGTGTATGGATTGCCCATGAGGGTTATTCCACATATCAGCCCAGTTCTAATGTGTAGAAATTGCCTTTTATATGGTCACAGTAATAATCAATGCAGAGGGAATCCAAAGCGCCAGAAATGTGGGAAAAACCAACACGGAGAGAGGCCTCGAATTGTGAAACGTACTGCATTCATGGCAAAAATGATGATCATATCTCTAAAGATAAAAAATGTAAAGAATTCCAACGACAAAAAGAAATAAAAGCCCTAATGTCTTTCTCTAACATCTCATATTACGAAGCAAACATGCAAATACCAAAAAATGAAAACGGGAATACTCTTTGAACGAAGAGAATTTTCCTGTCTTGCATAAAGAATCCACGCCTAATAATATAATAGATATCACAGTGCTCAACTAATTCATCGGGAGGGAAGATGGAACTGGGCAACAAACTGTCAATCAATGCCATCAACATCAAAAGGTTATAGTACAAATAAGGAAATGTAACATGGAATCTCCCATGCAATGTCATTACTACCACCACAACATAAAGAGATGGTTTTTTTTGTTCGTGAAAATGTTAACTTTGTTTCAATGACAGATCTTTTATTATTTTTTAAAGCTTATAAAGTTCCTCAAAACAGTAATGAACTTGGTAATCTTTGCGTTCTTACACATGAATTTACAGAAGTAATAAGTATTTCACTTGATAGTTTTGATGTTAAGTTTAAATATGTGTATTATTTGGAAAATGTCAGTAAGTTTATTTTAAATGCTATAAAAAAAATTAAATGAAATCAATCCATCATTTTTAAACATTGATGACTTTTGGTGTAAATGGTAAAGTCTATATTCTTTGGTAAAAGTATATAGATTTTATTCATGTATATTTTATTTTTATCTGTAAGTTTGTGTATATTTCTGTAATGTTGCATTTTTGTATAATTTTGACAGTGAATTTGTTCCATTTGTTATTAATAAATAAATATAAATATATGTAATAATAAATGTAAGGTCCTTTAAACATGTATGTTTTATTACTCAAAATGATTTTATATTCCTATAATGTTGCATTTTTGTATAATTTTGATAGTGGATTTGTCCCGTTGGTTAATAATAAATAAATATAAATAAATGTAAGTTCCATTAAACATTTACGTTTTATTTCCCAAAATACATTCCTAATATTCACAGGATGACGCCACTTTTACTACTTTATAAAATGGCGTTGACGTCTAATTTACATCCTCAGCGCTAAAATAGACGACCGAAAACATGGGGTGAATAGAAACAAAACTTTATTTATATTATGTAATTTATTTCGTACATAACTATGGATAAATAGTGGCAACTATTATTTTTTTTGTTGCTACACTTTAGGCTAAAAGGAAAATAATGTTTTGTTTGGTTGGCAGCACTGGTTCCCGTTTGTTTGTCTTGTTGACATTTACCACGCGATTCTTGTGTTTTTTTTATCCACTTAGAACTTTCCAGGTAAGTCAGAATACGTAGTGTTCTTAAAAGTAAATAGCTGCACAAAACATAGTTTAATTATCCATACAAAAGATTACGGCTTACTTTAAGCTTTAATTTTAACGATAGAGGAAAGTAGCCTAATTTCGGATAGTGTCTTAATTTCGGATAGCGGTGTATCTAAAAAAGTTTCTTTATTTGCGAACAGAAACCTATACGTATGTCACGCTGAATACCATAGAGAACATTATCTTAAATTGTTTAGGTAGTAGAGCTGCTCCCCGTTAGATGGCAGTGCCGAAACCACCAAACGTTATTGTGCAGTTTTTTTTCGGTCGTATTTCAAAGCCTATTTTTTCGTGTTTTTATTCCTGTTTGAAGTTTGATCTTTTGGCAGGGGTAAGCTAGAAACCTGTTTTATTTGATTTTGCTACTAATTTAAAGCAGATTTTAATCACATATAAATTAGAGAGCCCTAACCTTAAAAATAAAAAATTCCTAATTTCGGATAGTACAAGTCCCATAATTTCGGATATCCGAAATTAGGAACCTTAAATTGATGATCATGTTAGCATAAAAACTTTTGTTTCTTTTCAGAAGAAAATGCCAAAAACAAGTAAAAAACATAAACAATGGGATCCAGACCGAATGATACGTGCTATCCGTGCCGTCAGGGGAAAGGAAATGGGGTATCTTAAAGCCTCGAAGTTATTTGCTGTTCCGAAATCAACTCTGGAAGATTATGTTAAGCAAGAAAATAAAACTCCGGAGCAGTTGGTTGCTGTTAAAATTGGAAGAAGACCAGTACTTTCTGCAGAAATGGAAGCAGATTTAGTCTCGTATTGCCTAGAAATGGACCGGCGATTTTACGGAATTGGGACCGCTGATATCAAGAGACTTGCATATCAAATAGCTTTACGAAATGGTCTTCGTCATCCATTTGCCCATGCCGAATCTGCCGGTAAAAAATGGTTAAGGGGATTTATGAGGCGAAACGCAGTTTTGTCCCTTAGAAAACCACAAGGAATCTCGAAAGCCCGAATTAAGGGATTTACCCCAGAAAATGTCAGCAGATTCTATGATCTTTTAGAAACGTCAATGGAAAAAGTTAACTTCAACCCCGCAAGAGTTTATAACGTTGATGAAAGCGGCATAACAACGGTTCAGTCCAAGAATACTCGTGTTATAACATTAAAAGGAAAAAAACAGGTTGGATCTGTTACCGCGACTGAAAGAGGCGCATTAGTTACTGTTGTATTTTGTATGAATGCTGCTGGTGGGTTTGTCCCTCCATTATTCGTGTTTCCAAGAAAGAACATGAAAGTGGAATTATTAGATGGATCGCCGCCTGGCTCTATTGCAGCTTGCCATCCATCAGGTTGGATTCAGCAGCACATTTTTTCCCAATGGCTACAGCATTTCGTAGCTCACGTGAAACCATCCCGTGAAGACCCAGTGCTGCTTATTCTTGATGGTCACTACAGCCACACAAGAAATATAGATGTGATAGAAGCAGGACGTGCAAATTTCGTTACAATTTTGTGTATCCCGCCGCACAGTTCACACAAACTACAACCTCTAGATTTGTCTTTTATGTCACCATTTAAAACATATTATTCGCAACAAATTGAGATGTGGTTAAGGCAAAATCCTGGACGCACCATAAACTCGTATCAAATTTGTAAGCTTATGTGCCCGGCATATTTGAAAAGTGCTACTGCAGAAATTTCCGCGAATGGTTTTCGCAAATCTGGAATATATCCTTTTAATAAAAATAACTTTTCTGATCACGATTTTATAATGGAGAGACAAAGAGAAAGAACACCACCACCCATAAATCAAAATCATGGGGAAGTATTACCAACAAGAGGTCAGTCAAGACCAGAACCACAAAGCATTATCGAAAGAACACCTCCAAAACATAACTTAACAAATAAATCATCCAATGGAAATGCAACTGAAACTACGGCAACTATGATAAGAGCTGAGGATATTAGTCCACTGCCTTCTTGCAGTTATACCTCACAAACAAACAAACAAAAAAATCCTCGAAAAGGTTCTAGTTGGATAATAACTAGTACACCTTATAAAGATGAACTTGAACGAAGTGTAGCCGAACAAGAAAGAAAAAAGTCTTTGAAAGAAAAGAAACCAAAAATAAGCAACGAATTAAATCAAGTCAACAGAAAAAAAACTCCACGCCAAAAAAAGCAAAAGAAAAAAATTGAATCGAGTAGTAGTGACACTTCACATCCTGGTGATGACCTTATTTTGGATGATGATTCTGATATGGATGTAGACGATGAAGATGGAAACACAGAATGTATGTTTTGTGACAGTTTATATTCCGAAGATACACACGGTGAGAAGTGGATAAGGTGTATAAAGTGCTTCAAGTGGTGTCATGAGATGTGCGCCAATGCTGATAAGAAGAAAACCTATATTTGCGACTTTTGTCAAGATGTGTAACTATTCTTATGATGAACAAAATGGTGTCTTAATTTCGGATAGGGTATCCGAAATTAGGAGCCCTAAAATTTTTGACATACAAAAGCACTAATTTTATTGAACAATATTTTTTGTAAAAAAGATTTTCAATAAATTGTCTATGATAATAAAATTAGTTTCTATATTACTCTGCAAGTACTCTTGAGTAGATAAAAGTTTAAAATGTGTTATTAGGTGAAAAATATGACACTAATTGTAAATGGTATCCGAAATTAGGCTACTTTCCCTTACTATTTCAAAAACTATTCATATTTTTTAGCCTATGTTTTCAGAATTTATGGGGTGAATAGAAACACATAATTTTTACTGTTTCTATTCACCCCACAAGAAAATTGTAATACTAAATCACATTTATACTAGATAAAATACATATTGTGTGTTATATATTTATGTTAGACACTTAAATGGCATAGCTGTTTTGTTTCAGGGCCCTGTAAAATGCCAAGAAAGTACAAACCGGTGGTTGGAGGGGGCTACAAAAAGCACGATCCAAAAATAATCGAAAATGCACTTTCTGACAGACAGAAGGGACTAAGCCTTCGGAAGTCTGCTGAGAAACATGGTTTGCATTATAGTATTGTATATCGGCACTTAAAAAGAGGCCTCAATGTGAAGAAACACAGTGGTCAGACAGCTTTATCTCTCGAAGAAGAACAACTGTTTGTTGAAAGGCTGAAGATATGTGGCGAATGGGGCTATCCTATTGACTCTTTAACTCTACGACTCCTTATAAAAGATTTCTTAGACCGAAGAGGGAAAGAAGTTAAGAGGTTTAAAGGTAACCTTCCTGGCCGTGACTTTGTTGAATCATTTTTAAAACGTCATAAGGATCAACTGGCCGTGAGAATGTGTCAGAATATTAAACGATCGAGAGCTGGTGTGACACCAGAAACAATTAACAACTATTTTGATGAACTGACAAATGAATTAAAGGATGTGCCCTTATCTAATATTGTTAACTATGATGAGACGAACCTAAGTGATGACCCTGGTAAACGAAAGGTCATTACACGTAGAGGGACAAAATATCCAAAAAGGATCTTAAACTCATCAAAGGCATCTACGTCTGTGATGTTTGCAGCCGTTGCTGATGGCACTATTTTACCCCCTTACGTAGTCTATTAGGCATTGCACTTGTACCAAAGCTGGACAGAAGATGGGCCAAAAAACGCCAGGTTCAACCGAACAAAGTCTGGCTGGTTTGATTCCTTCTGCTTCGAAGATTGGGTACTGACAGTTGCTCTTCTATACCTGAAAAAACAAACGGGTCGAAAATTTCTGATTGGGGACAATTTGTCTTCCCATTTATCAGTTGAATCTGTGAAGTTGTGTAAAGACAATGCTATCAATTTTATTTTTCTCCCAGCTAACTCCACCCATCTGACACAACCTCTGGACGTGGCATTTTTTCGGCCATTGAAAGCAAAATGGCGACAGATTCTCGAAGAGTGGAAAAAGGGCCCAGGAAGAGCGGAAGCAACTGTTCCTAAGGATAAATTTCCAATGTTATTGAAAAAGTTGTGTGATTCATTGAAGAAAGAAAATTCCAATGATATTGAAAAAGTTGTGTGATTCATTGAAGAAAGAAAATGTGATTGCCGGTTTTAAAAAGTGCGGTATAGCGCCTCTAAATAGGAACAAAGTGCTGTCTATGCTTCCACAAATTATTGATGAAGAGGAAAACCAAAATCCTGAAAACATTCAGAAGAACCACGACAATAGTTTCAAAGAGCTCCTTCATAGTCTTAGAGAAGATCAGACTCCTAAGATAAGGAAAAAGGGAACCAAAGTTAATGTGAAACCCGGCAAAAGTATCAGTGTTTTATGACTTTGTCGACGACGATGAGAACTTAAATCCCCAAACTTCATTTGCTAGTGACCAAAACCCATGTTCCTCCAAACAGGTTCAGCCAAATAAAAGCCGAAAGCGTGTGGAGTTATCATCAGAAGATGAAGATGATTTTTCAGTGCAGGATACTGACTCTTCAGATGCCCCTGATCATTTGAATACAAATATAAAGGAGACTATTCACTCTTAATTGCAGCAGAATAGAACTTTATTTTGAATCTGTGCCTGGATAAAACATAACGAAAGAAATGAAGCTTCAAATAATGGACTTCGTTGATAAAGAATAGGTATATAAACCTTATTTTGTATAATAGTTGATATTATAAATCAAATAGTATAAGAAAATACAAATACATATTTTTTGTACAAAAAAGCTTTGATATTTTTTCAAATAAAAAAGTTGTTCGGTTAGGAAATTGGCTGTTACATATTTGTAAAGCTACGATGTCTTCTTCTTCTTGCAGTACCGTCTACTATCGGAGGTTGGCTACCATCACAGCAATCTTTACTTTGTTGGCTGCAGCTCTGAACAACTGTATTGACTGCACCCATACCATTCCCTTAAATTTCGCAACCAGGAAATCCTCCTACGTCCCACATTTCTCTTTCAAAGCTACGATGTAATGTAAGCATATTCTCCAGTTATTTTGTACCAATATATTATATTATTATATATGTGTAAGCACCCGTCCTTACACATATATAAATACCCTGTGATCCTTTGAAATTTAAAGAATTTGAGATTGGGGAAGAGATTTTTGTTAAAAATGTAAGAAGGGAAAAGGATAAATGGTCCAAAGGCATTGTTAAGGTAAGAGTCAGTCCTTTTACTTATATTTTGATGGTAAATGATCATGTTCGTTTTGTACATGTAGATCATATGAGAAAAATTGATAAGGGGAGGAATGACTCTACCTCTGATGTTTGTGCAATTCCTGAAATAGATAGTTCGATAAACAGTGACAAGCTATCCATGAAGGAACCTGGTGTAATTCGCGAGTTTAGTGCTCCTGACGTTATTGAGTCATATGATACGGACAATAGTGCAATTAATACACCAACGTTATCTGGGGAATATGAGGAAATAAAAGATAGTGACGTGAATAAGGATAACATTGCGGAATCACCGCAATTAAATATTGTACGTAGATCAGAGCGAGTAAAGAAAAAACCGGCTAGGTTTTTAGACTAAGTAAATCTATTGTAAGTTGTAGTTAAAAGGGGGAGAAATATTATATATGTGTAAGCACCCTGTCACTAGTAACTGTGAACGGAACTAGAGACAGGGCCAAGTAGTGGTGACAGTTGTCATTGAGTAGTTCTTAGTTTGGTCGATTTTAGGGAATGGCCATGTTTGGTTATGGTATTGGAATAAACTTTAAGTTGTAAAAAGTCTGAGTATTATTAATACACAACATACATCATGTTTTGTTTTCATTGTAGGGTATTTTTAGTAACATTTTTCGCAGTATTGGTATAAAGAGTGTTTATACAACTTTGAAATTTAAAAATTTGAAATTTAAAAATGGAGTATGTACAGCACTTTTCAAAAAGCAGCAATCAGAATTATTGACTCAGCGGAATATCGCGCCTGCTGTAAACCCTTGTTTAAAAAGTATGGCATTCTTCCTTTACCTAAATCCTGGTTTGCCTGTAACAAAACTTAAATAAAACGAGCAGAAAACCCAGAAAATAGTATTTAGTTCTGATAGATGGGTTAAACCATCTGAACCAGTAAAGTTACTAGGTGTTACTATGGATACAAAGTTGAACTGGTCGCACCATATTGAAGGATTGTGTAAGAACAGTGAAATCAAGAAAAAAATCCATGGGAAGATTTACTTGACAAATAGTAGCCAAAGAAAACGACCAGAAAGTCACTCTGTAAAAATACGTAAATTCAAGAATATTAGGAACGCTACAAATGGCACCGACAATAACCTTTATTCAAGTCTATGCACCAGTAGAAGGATCACCGGAAAAGGAAACAATACAATTCTATAGATCCCTACAGAATATACTGAACAATACAAAAATTACCAAACACATCCTTATCTTTGGAGATTTCAACGCGAGAGTAGGAAAGGATGCTAATGAAAGTAATGGGTGCACCGGAAAGTATGGAGAAGTAGTAGAAAACAGAAACGGAACCAAAACGATAGCTTGTTGTGGAAAAAATAGCCACCTAATAGGAGTCACTTCTACTTTAGGGAAACAAGATATAAAAGGCAAATACATATTTGAACCGACAAAACGGAATACAAAGAGCCTGGTTGACTACATTGTACATACAAAATAATTTAGAAATTGCGACAAATTCGGGAAAACTGTCCAATCTAAATATTTTAAACCATTTGAATACAAATATAAAGGAGGCTATTCACTCTTGATTGCAACAGAATAGAACTTTGTTTTGAATCTGTGCATGGATAAAATATAACGAAAGAAATGAAGCTTCAAATAACGGACTTCCTTGATAAAGATTAGGTATATAAACCTTATTTTGTATAATAAATTTAATATTAGACATCAAATAGTATAAGAAAATACAAATACATATTTTTTGTACAAAAAAGCTTTGATTTTTGTTCAAATAAAAAGGTTGTTCGGTTAGGAAATTGGCTGTTACATATTTGTAAAGCTACGATGTAATATAAGCATATTCTCCAGTTATTTTGTACCAATATATCATGTTTTGTTTTCATTGTATGGTATTTTTAGTAAAATTTTTCGCAGTATTGGTATAAAGAGTGTTTATACAACTTTAAAATTTAAAAATTTGAAATTTAAAAATGCAGTATGTACAGCACTTTTCAAAAAGCAGCAATCAGAATTATTGACTTAGCGTAATATTGCGCCTGCTGTAAACCCTTGTTTAAAAAGTATGGCATTCTTCCTTTACCTAAATCCTGGTTTGACTGTAACAAAACTTAAGTAAAACGAGCAGAAAACCCAGAAAATAGTATTTAGTTCTGATAGATGGGTTAAACCATCTGAACCAGTAAAGTTACTAGGTGTTACTATTGATACAAAGTTGAACTGGTCGCACCATATTGAAGGATTGTGTAAGAGCAGTGAAATCAAGAAAAAAATCCATGGGAAGATTTACTTGACAAATAGTAGCCAAAGAAAACGACCAGAAAGTCACTCTGTTACAATACGTAAATTCAAGAATATTAGGAACGCTACAAATGGCACCGACAATAACCTTTATTCAAGTCTATGCACCAAAAGAAGGATCACCGGAAAAGGAAACAATACAATTCTATAGATCCCTACAGAATATACTGAACAATACAAAAATTACCAAAAATATACTCATCTTTGGAGATTTTAACGCAAGAGTAGGAAAGGATGCTAATGAAAGTAAAGGGTACACCGGAAAGTATGGAGAAGTAGTAGAAAACAGAAACGGAACCAAAACGATAGCTTGTTGTGGAAAAAATAGCCACCTAATAGGAGTCACTTCTACTTTAGGGAAACAAGATATAAAAGGCAAATACATATTTGTAGCGACAAAACGGAATGCAAAGAGCCTGGTTGACTACATTGTACATACAAACGAATTTAGAAATTGCGACAAAATCGGGAAAACTGTCCAATCTAAATATTTTAAACCATTTGAATACAAATATAAAGGAGGCTATTCACTCTTGATTGCAGCAGAATAGAACTTTGTTTTGAATCTGTGCATGGATAAAACATAACGAAAGAAATTAAGCTTCAAATAATGGACTTTTTTGATAAAGATTAGGTATATAAACCTTATTTTGTATAATAAATTTGATATTAGACATCAAATAGTATAAGAAAATACAAATACATATTTTTTGTACAAAAAAGCTTTGATATTTTTTCAAATAAAAAGGTTGTTCGGTTAGGAAATTGGCTGTTGCATATTTGTAAAGCTACGATGTAATATAAGCATATTCTCCAGTTATTTTGTACCAATATATCATGTTTTGTTTTCATTTATGGTATTTTTAGTAACATTTTTCGCAGTATTGGTATAAAGAGTGTTTATACAACTTTAAAATTTAAAAATTTGAAATTTAAAAATGCAGTATGTACAGCACTTTTCAAAAAGCAGCAATCAGAATTATTGACTCGGCGGAATATCGCGCCTGGTGTAAACCCTTGTTTAAAAAGTATGGCATTATTCCTTTATCTAAATCCTGGTTTAATTGTAACAAAACTTCGAGCAGAAAACCCAGAAAATAGTATTTAGTTCTGATAGATGGGTTAAACCATCTGAACCAGTAAAGTTACTAGGTGTTACTATGGATACAAGGTTGAACTGGTCGCACCGTATTGAAGGATTGTGTAAGAAAGGTGAAATCAAGAAAAAAACTCCAAGGGAAGATCAACTTAACAAATAGTAGCCAAAAAAACGACCAGAAAGTCAATCTGTTAAAATACGTAAATTCAAGAATATTAGGAACGCTACAAATGCCACCGACAATAACCTTTATACAAATCTATGCCCCACTAGAAGGAGCACCGGAAAAGGAAATAATAAAATTCTATAGATCTCTACAGAATATACTAAACAATAAAAAAATTATCAAAAATGTCCTCATCTTTGGAGATCTCAACGCCAGAGTAGGAAAGGATGCTAATGAAAGTAAAGGGTGTACAGGAGTGTATCGAGAAGTAATAGAAAACAGAAACGGAACCAAAATGATAGCTTTTTGTAGAATCAATAGCCACCTAATAGAAGTCACTTGTACTGTAAGGAAACAAGACATAAGAGGCAAATACATATTTGTAACAAAACGGAATGCAAAGAGCCTGGTTGACTACATTGTACATACAAAATAATTTAGAAATTGCGACAAAATCCGATAAAACTGTCCAATCCAAATATTTTAAACTATTTGAATACAAATATAAAGGAGGCTATTCACTCTTGATTGCAGCAGAATAGAACTTTGTTTTGAATCTGTGCCTGGATAAAACATAACGAAAGAAATGAAGCTTCAAATAATGGACTTCGTTGATAAAGATTAGGTATATAAACCTTATTTTGTGTATAATAAAGTTGATATTAGAAATCAAATACTATAAGAAAATACAAATACATATTTTTTGTACAAAAAAAGCTTTGATATTTTATACAATTGAACAAATCCAATGCCTCCCAGAAGAACAAGATAAGCTTGTAGATTTGTCGAGTTGTGGTACGATGAAGGACATTTTGCCTCAGAGTCTAGGTAGGTAATTGTAGCAGAGCCCCGTTGATCGGCTCCCTAGAGTTTAGGGCTCTAGGAGAGACTGAGGTGAACTGTGAACTGTCTTTGGCTTGGAATTCAACTAATATTTATTTTACAAGTAAAAGTTGCATTCGAGATTAATTATGCTATTATTATGCTAAATATAGCTGTAGTAAACGCAAGTTATCTGTATAACTCAGTGACAACAAACAAAAAGAGTTTTTTACAAAAAAGACAGCAGAAAGTTCGTAATATATAAATCGACACATTTTACAGAAGACAGACAAAAAAGGAAGATGCCAAAATTGCTATGTCGCGAAGAAAGAGGGACGAAAAGAAGCACAACAAACTTCTAAAACATTGTGGACACGTTGTCTGATTTGTTGTAAATACCTTTGCAGTGATTGTTTCATTGTTTGTTTGATTTGTTTTTATTTGATGAATAAAATATTTTTCTTTTTACCTAAAATAGTGTATTATTTTGAAACATCCTTGCCAAAAAATAATAGGCCATATCTCCAAAAATGGTCTAGGAGGCCAACTGATTAAAATTTTCATATAAAATATTAAGCTTGTGGATCTGTACAGGTACATACAATGATTGACTACATCAGCATGCTGTGCACCATATAGGTACATACTTTGCCGTTGGCAAATAGTGCTGTGTGCCAATATGGTTCACAAATACATAATCACAAACAGTACTAAATCAGCTAGGCAGTCAACATGTTAATCATAAATTGGCTTTTAAAAATTAAAGCCGATGTTAACGCAATGATTATTAAAAATAATTATAAATCTACTTGACACATACGTAAAATATTGAAAGGTAAATTGGAGACTTTTCAAAGATATTTTCCAAAACCTTCAGCAGTTAAGCAATCTAAGTTAACCAGAAATTATGCAAAGCCAACGCTAACGCAATAATTATTAAAAATAATTCTAAAACTAGTTGACACATATGGAAGATATTGAAAGGCAAATAATGGCTTTCCAAAGATATCTTCCAAAACCTTCCGTAGTTAGGCAACCTAAGTCAACCAGTAATTATGCCAAACGAGATTAACAATAAATCATAAATTGGCTTTTCAAAATTAAAGCCAATGCTAACGCAATAATTATTAAAAATAATTCTAAAACTACTTGACACATATGGAAGATATTGAAAGGCAAATAATGGCTTTCCAAAGATATCTTCCAAAACCTTCCGTAGTTAGGCAACCTAAGTCAGCCAGTAATTATGCCAAACGAGATTAACAATAAATCATAAATTGGCTTTTCAAAATTAAAGCCAATGCTAACGCAATAATTATTAAAAATAATTCTAAAACTACTTGACACATATGGAAGATATTGAAAGGCAAATAATGGCTTTCCAAAGATATCTTCCAAAACCTTCAGTAGTTAGGCAACCTAAGTCAACCAGTAATTATGCCAAACGAGATTAACAATAAATCATAAATTGGCTTTTCAAAATTAATGCCAATGCTAACGCAATAATTATTAAAAATAATTCTAAAACTACTCGACACATATGGAAGATATTGAAAGGCAAATAATGGTTTTCCAAAGATATCTTCCAAAACCTTCCGTAGTTAGGCAACCTAAGTCAACCAGCAATTATGCCAAACGAGATTAACAATAAATCATAAATTGGCTTTTCAAAATTAAAGCCAATGCTAACGCAATAATTATTAAAAATAATTCTAAAACTACTTGACTCATATGGAAGATATTGAAAGGCAAATAATGGCTTTCCAAAGATATCTTCCAAAACCTTCCGTAGTTAGGCAACCTAAGTCAACCAGCAATTATGCCAAACGAGATTAACAATAAATCATAAATTGGCTTTTCAAAATTAAAGCCAATGCTAACGCAATAATTATTAAAAATAATTCTAAAACTACTTGACTCATATGGAAGATATTGAAAGGCAAATAATGGCTTTCCAAAGATATCTTCCAAAACCTTCCGTAGTTAGGCAACCTAAGTCAACCAGCAATTATGCCAAACGAGATTAACAATAAATCATAAATTGGCTTTTCAAATTAAAGCCAATGCTAACGCAATAATTATTAAAAATAATTCTAAAACTACTCGACACATATGGAAGATATTGAAAGGCAAATAATGGCTTTCCAAAGATATCTTCCAAAACCTTCCGTAGTTAGGCAACCTAAGTCAACCAGCAATTATGCCAAACGAGATTAACAATAAATCATAAATTGGCTTTTCAAAATTAAAGCCAATGCTAACGCAATAATTATTAAAAATAATTCTAAAACTACTTGACTCATATGGAAGATATTGAAAGGCAAATAATGGCTTTCCAAAGATATCTTCCAAAACCTTCCGTAGTTAGGCAACCTAAGTCAACCAGCAATTATGCCAAACGAGATTAACAATAAATCATAAATTGGCTTTTCAAAATTAAAGCCAATGCTAACGCAATAATTATTAAAAATAATTCTAAAACTACTCGACACATATGGAAGATATTGAAAGGCAAATAATGGCTTTCCAAAGATATCTTCCAAAACCTTCCGTAGTTAGGCAACCTAAGTCAACCAGCAATTATGCCAAACGAGATTAACAATAAATCATAAATTGGCTTTTCAAAATTAAAGCCAATGCTAACGCAATAATTATTAAAAATAATTCTAAAACTACTTGACTCATATGGAAGATATTGAAAGGCAAATAATGGCTTTCCAAAGATATCTTCCAAAACCTTCAGTAGTTAGGCAACCTAAGTCAACCAGTAATTATGCCAAACGAGATTAACAATAAATCATAAATTGGCTTTTCAAAATTAATGCCAATGCTAACGCAATAATTATTAAAAATAATTCTAAAACTACTTGACTCATATGGAAGATATTGAAAGGCAAATAATGGCTTTCCAAAGATATCTTCCAAAACCTTCCGTAGTTAGGCAACCTAAGTCAACCAGTAATTATGCCAAACGAGATTAACAATAAATCATAAATTGGCTTTTCAAAATTAAAGCCAACGCTAACGCAATAATTATTAAAAATAATTCTAAAACTACTTGACACATATGGAAGATATTGAAAGGTAAATTGGAGACTTTTCAAAGATATCTTCCAAAACCTTCCGTAGTTAAGCAACCAAGTCAACCAGCAATTTTGCCTAACGAGATTAACAATAAATCATAAATTGGCTTTTTAAAATTAAAGCCAATGCTAACGCAATAATTATTGAAAATAATTCTAAGATTCTTCGGCAAAATCGACTTGCCACAGACAGAAGATATTATCGAAAGGCAAATTGCGAACTTTTCAACGATATCTTCTAAAACCTTCTGCAGTTAGGCAAAACCTAATTCCACCAAATTAATATAGGAATTTCAAAATTTGAACGTCTACAAGGTTATGCAAAACAACCATAAAAGCAACTTTTAATAATCACAAATTGGCTTTTCAAAATTAAAGCCAATGCTAATACAATGATTATTAAAAATCATAAATTGTGTTTTAGTCTTAAGGCATATTTTGCCATATACTATATAAAATAAAACAACATATTAAACGAGAAAAATATTATTTAATCCATATAACATTTGTTTATAAATGAATTTCATATATTTCCAATAGATAAGACTCTTCTGATAAATGTTAGTACTTTTGTTGGTACTTTCTCATTGATTCAATTATAACTAAAATTTCATAAATTGTTTCCCATCAATTCAGCGTTGATTAAAACAGCAGTTCTTTATTTCTTCTTAACTTGTTTTCAGCACAAAATTTGAAAATTGAAAAGAAACAAAACTGTTCATAAACATCCAGACACAAGGCTTCCATTGATATTCTGAAACAAAGATTACAATAATTAGAAACATTTGGCATGTTATATGAAATATATAAACAAAAAACCAATACATTTTAATGCCTTTATTCATGGTTAAAATTTAGTCTTAGAGGCAAAAACAAACATTTGTATGTGTGATGTGCAAAAGGCGATTTTGCGAGCGGCGTCGTTCAGATCTTGAAAATTAAGCAGATGAGTCAAAGCGTGGTATAAATAATTTAGGTACGCAAAGTTGGATTAAAATATGTAATACCGTTAACAGTTATTTGGTAAAGTATCCATTTGGATACCTACATTTTGTACTACACTTTTGTAAAAACACAGAGTAACTAGCAACGGAAAATCGGTTTATGGTATGGTGAATACCTTAAAAATAGAAAAGTTATAGGTTTGTAGATTAAAGATAGAAATGGTCATCTTACAACCAACAGAGAGGAAACCCTTAAAATGGTTGAAGACTTCTACAAATTGTTGTACCAAGGCAACACAAAGCAAATAGCAGAGAAGATCAAGTGCCAGAAATATTAACAAGGAAATGGGCATTGTGAAACAAGGATCAGAACTATCACAATAGACGAAATAAAACTAGCTCTAAGAAAAGCTAAGAATAACAAATCTCCAGGCGAAGATTGTGTACTTACTGATGCCATCAAAATCAGAGGTACTTGCCTACTTAAGAAAATAAAAAACCTTTTTGAAATGTGTCTTTTGGACAGTAATATACCCGAAAAATGGCACAATGCTGAGGTAATTATATTGTACAGAAAAGGAGATCCCCGTGAATTAGAAAACTACAGACCTGAAGTCTTCTTAGTCACCTATACAAACTCCTTACAAGAATAGTAAAGAATCGTCTTGAGAAAAAACTTGATTTTTACCAGCCAGCAGAGTAAGTAGGATTTCGTACCGGATATGGAACAAATGGTCACCTAAAGAGCATTAAAAAGGTAATAGAGAAGACTATCGAATACAATCAACCATTCGTTCTGGCTTTTGTAGATTTCCATAAAGCCTTTGACATGGTAGAATTTGACAAAATCCTGGAAGCACTACAAGCATACCGGATTGACTACCGATATACAAGGTTAATTTACAATACATACTCTATTGTAAATTAACCAATTTACAATACATACTATTGTATGTATATATTGTAAATTAACCACACTGAAATGGAACTGGGCCGGAACCACGTGTTAACTTCAATTCATAATAAAGCCGTGGAAGTAATAGAAAAAGGCTATGGGACCAATATAGAAAAACCGGTATGCATAATAAGTTATAATGATAACATGGGTGGCATTGACAGAACAGATATGCTTTTGAGTAAAGTTTTGAGTAAGAAAAACTCTGAAATGGTACAAAAAAAAGTTTTTTTTCACCTTATAGACTATGCCGTTCTCAATTCCTATACTGTTTATAAAGTTAAAACAGGAAAGAATCTTCCTCTCCTAAACTTCTCGTCCTCTTCTTCCTCTTCTTATAAAGTACATAAACATAACCCTCAAAATAAAGTTTTCACTCAGCAAGAAGTAAACAGTGCAGTTTTACAGGCACAGATTACAAATAACATGCAAGATATCCAACAATTAGGGGATCAGGTATGCACACCTAATAAAAATAATGAGTGGCAAGTAGCCAAACGTAGAACCCGTCGTTTTGTGGTGGGCCGAAATGAAAATACTTCCCAGGTTCAAGCAGTTCCAAAATTTATATCATTTCATGTCACTGGGCTTCCTCCACTAAACAGGAACTAAACCTGAGCAACTGAAGGCCATTTGGAGCCAAATTTTCCAGGCGTAAAATGTGAAGAGCATTCATCATCCCACCCGGAACATTATGCCTCAATGAAAGTTACCATCAGACAAGACGATTGTAGAGAAGCATGGAAACGAGAGGCTTGGCCAAACGGAGCGGTAGGCTCGAGGTTTTTCATGAAAAAGAGGATGCCACCAATATAGGAGGATCCTCAGTTATAAAGAGCAGTATCATCCATCAAAATGCTCAATCAGTGGGAAATTGTATGGATACAATCCAAGAAGAAATCTTACAACATAAAGAGTGCATCGCAGTTTGTTTAACCCTTTCACTATTTTTGTACATTACCATGTACATTGAATTGTATTGCCTTAGGTATATTAAATTCAGAATTATTTACCTCCTAATCTACATTTGTACATCAGAAAGTACAACATATTTTAAAGTTTCTTAGGTTGGTAGTAAATGCGATAAAGTTTGACAACAGACATTAGGCAACATTTTAAAAGGTGAGTGGCGTGTTGTGCAAATAGGTGCATTTTAGGTTATGTCATATATTTTACGTTTTCTTGTAAATCTATTAAAATTAGAAGTTTTATGATTTGCTATTGGTAAGTATATGTTTCAGTGTTGGAGTTCCATAATAATTTATAATGCTCTATATATAATACAAAGTCCACACACGTAGTTTGAATTAGTATGTACATTAGCATGGACAAACGCAGTTTGTAGACAATATATTGGACCATGTTATTGCAAAAGTTATAAATTTTATTTCTATTTTGTATTAGTAGTGTCGGTATGGTGTAGACGCGAGACAATAAATTGTTGAGGGAGGGGCACCCCTAAAAATTGACTAAATGTAGTTTTCAAAAGTTTTTTTTTTTAGTTTTATATGGATATTTACTAACGTTTCTCCTTCATACGTTTGTTTTTGTTTTTTAGATAATGGCAAACGCAAGAAATTTCAAAACGAAAGCTAACCCAAGAAGAACTTCTTCATTATCTTGAGAACGATGATGTTTCAGATATTGAGTTCCTGTCAGATGATGATGATGGTTGGCAGTCAGACGAAATATCTAGAGAACAAAGAAATAATGACATTCTAGATGTAACTAAAGATAAAAAATAATGGAAATGAAAATCAGCCTGAAATCAGCGACATTGAAGATATAGATTTGACAGATGAAGAAAGATTGGAGCTAATTGCAAATGGTGAAAATATGGGGCAAAATGACAAAGATGAGTTGAAAAGGAACCAAACAAATTTTGAGAAAAAACATGGTCTTACTGAGAAATCAAAAATAATTTGGATACAAGGGGAAAATGTACAATATGAAACGAGAAATATTCATTGGCATTCAACCATTCTGACTACCCCTGTTGTAGATTTGCCACCACCAGTTGAATTTTTTACCAAATATATTCCTGATGAGATACTACAACAAATGGCTGATATGACAAATTTATATGCTACACAAAAAAATATTGCTAGAATTCCACTGACAAACTTGGATGAAATTAAGACTTTTATTGAGGTCCATATTGTGATGGGAAACTTACAGTTTCCTAGAGTCTGCATGTATTGGCACCGTAGTATGGGAATACCATTAGTAAAAGATTCCCTAAGTCTGTCTAGACTTAGGGAATCTTTTAACTTAACATGTTCGACGTTTTGAAACTCTTCTAGGGGCTAACCTCAAAATTATTTGTGGTGTGTCAACTACTAAAGCAAATTTTGGTCATTACACCAATACTTGACACTAGTATCAACTACTGGAGAAGAGACACAGATCTAGGCAAAGTGGATATCTGTTCTTTTTAGTTAGTAATTAGCATTTGTGTATTTTTATTATTATTCTGCCATTGTCCGAACCAGTAGATGACACAGCATGTCAACTATTGCAACACAATATATCAACTATAACATCACAGTTTTTTTTGTAGGTAAAAATGCCTCCTATTGGGATGCCAATAGCCTCTGCAGCAAAAAGACATCAGGTTCCCAGAGTAACTCTTCTGTACAAGATGAAAGGAAATACTCCTATTTCTAGAAGAATGGGTCCAAAGACTATTCTGACATCCAATGAAGAAAACTTGCTTGTACAATGGATACTAGACTCAGCAGAAGCCAAATTTCCAGTAACAAAAAAACAGCTGCTGGTTAGTATACAAATTAAAATAAAACGAATGAAAAAACACTCCATTTTGTTGCTGTCCGCCCTGGCTGTGCATGGTAAGGAAGTTTTTTGAGAAGACATCTTTGTTTAAAAGAACGAGTAGCACAAAATTTAACAGCTTCCAGAGCCTTAGTAACTAAGCATGGCATAATAAATTGGTTTGATGAAATAACAAATTATCTGTCAAACAAAGATCAACTTCAGATACTACACAATCCTTCATGCGTTTTCAATGCAGATGAGACTGCATAATATATTTCTGAACCCAAAAGGCACTGGTTCTTAATGGCGAAAAAAGTGTTTACCAACAGGTTAATGCTGATAAAAAGAATGCATGACTGTTTTGATAACTGCAAATGCTGATGGCAATTTTGCTCCGTGAAAAAAGTGTTTACCAACAGGTTAATGCTGATAAAAAGAATGCATGACTGTTTTGATAACTGCAAATGCTGATGGCAATTTTGCTCCTGCTATGATTGTATATGAATATAAAAAAACCCACAGGTTGGTCGATGGGCAAATCTGATAGTGGCTGGATGAATGGAGAGCTGGGATCATCCTTGGCTACAAACACAAAACATGACACCTGCTGTATTATTTATTGACTGTCATACTAGTCATTTAATACTGCATACCAGTGAATTTTACAGCAAAAATAGAATAATACTTATAGCATTACACCCCAATTCAATTCGTATTCTCCAGCCACTTGACATAGGATTTTCCAAACCTATGAAAACAAGGTGGAAAGTTCACCAGTGATGTGTAGATAATACTCCTAATACCTAATATATAATAATATATATATAATATAATATATATATAATATAATACCTAATTTAAGAAAAGCTGACCTCTTGTATATAAAAATTTTGAAAATTTTGAGAAACAAACTATGAAAAATGCCTTCAAAAAAAGTGGTTTAATGCCTTGGGATAAGAATGCTACAGGCTACTCAAAAGTGAAAAGCAATTGTCACAAAAATCAAAATGACTTAGAAGATTCTTCAATACAGTCAATAACATTAAATGATGATGGTCTGGCTTTCCTGGAAAAGGAAATAAGTGAGGAAAAATTGCTGTAACCAGTAGACTTTGTGTGATTCCAACAGTACAAAATATATATGAAAATCACATACTCAAAACTTCTACAGTATTGATAACTGAAGATGCAGTAATGGTTTGTTCCAGTTCTAGTAATGGCAGTAGACTTCATGTGATTCCAACAGCACAAAATATAGATGAAAAATATATACTCAAAAATTCTACAGAATCAACAACTGAAGATGCAGTAATGGCTTGTTCCACGCCAATAAAAGCTCCAGTGTACAGGGGGGCAAAATAAATTCATCTCCATTCAAACTCGTCATGTTTTATACTTTGAAAAGACAGCCCAAGGAAAAACTCCCTTCTATAGTAAGCTCTGATTCATATTGATGGAAGAAACAAAGAAAAACAAAAAGAAAAGGAAAGGCAGAAAATAAACGCTGCATAAAACAGAAAACTAAAAAAGAAGAGACAGGGGCATTAAAAGTTAAACAAAAAGAACAAAGAAAAAAGAAGGTTGAAAGTTCTAGCAGTGATTCAGATGAAGAATGGGTGGAATCTGATTCAGATGAAGAATAGGTGGAATCTGATTCCTCCACAAACGATGTTAGTTTTGACTTAATAACAAGTGAGATAAGACTTAAACTCTGAGTATGTATCATTCAATAATGACTAATTAATAAAGAAATTCAGCATTAATGATTTTGTGCTTGTTAAGTTTTTGGGTAAGAGAAACGAATAAATATTTTGTTGGAAATATAATATTTAAGTTACCACAATCTGAGTTAGATAGAAGAGAACAAAAATATTTTAACTTTGACTTTAACGAATATAATATGTAGACTTAGTGTGGTTTGAGTTATTATTCTTCATAATTTTATACTAGTTTAAGTATGCAATGTTAGGAAATTGAATAAATCATAATAATTTACTATTCTTTAAAAATGTATTCGAAATTTAATAACCACTTTTATTTATTAACCACATTATCACACTTAACTTTAAAAGATACAATTTCTATTATATGATGTCAACTACTACAACTTTACATGTCATTTATTAGAACACTTGTTGTCAACTATTGAACCCCATGCACTTATTTTCTAAACACCTAATAAAAAAAATCAATTATAACTGATATCTGTTAATTAGTTCTAGAAGAAAGTATTTTGTCTGAAGAATATCTTGGTAAAAAATTTACGGACGATTTTCACATTTGGTCCCATTGAAGATAGCTATAATTGAGCTGTCAATTAAAGTTCATAGAACGAAATGTTGGTTCTTGACTGTGTTGCCATGTTTTTTTAATAAATCGGGAAATAGCATATAGCATGTGATTTATAATTAATAAAAATCCAATAGAACGTTAACAAACTAAAAGTAACAAAGAAATTCTTTCAAAAAATAATAAGAATAGTATTCAGGTACTTTCCACAGATATCTGGTGACCATCTGTAACAATCTGGCAACTAGCGGTTTGAGGATTGCCGAATCTATTAGCTTATTATCAAAGGCAAATGCCAAAAAAATGTTGTAATAACAACTGCAATTTATATGAGAAGAAACGAGTATTTATTCGTTCGTGTTGTATATAAAAAAATAAAAAAATTGCATAATTCATATAATAATATAATAAAAATGTATTTTTGAAAGCTTCTGTATTTGTAATTGAAGCCTACAACATATACATTATAAAGACATGACAACACAGTAAAACGTCAAAAATTTGTTTTGTGAATTTAATTCACAGCTCCTTTGTAGCTATCTTCAATAGGACCAAATGTGAAAATCGTCCAAATTTACAAACAGATTGGAATTTTCTTTAAATTATATGTATTTCAAGTTGTGTAATTTATTAAAATGTGAATTACTCCCACATTTACCTTAATGTAAAAATCAGTGAAAGACATTGCTTGCTCATCAGCGTTATTCTCTTTCATATATTTTATTGTTATTAAATTAGTGCATTAGTTGTATGTTTATATTCATTGTAAGCACTTTATATGTAATTACTATTAGTTTATAGTGTTTGTAAAGTTTCAAAATAAATAAATGAAGGGAATGACTATTATACTGAAGATTCAGTACAATAACTATTTAATTCCACCTACTATGTGATAGAATATGTTTTTTGTTATTATACAGGTAGCACTAAGAAAAATATTCATTTCTATGATAAAAATGGTAAGTAATATTCATTGCCTTGCAAGTATATAAAGAATAACATATTTAAAGGATGAGAATGAATATACATCTAATTGCAAAAGTCTTCACACTCTAGATGTGCCAAAGGTAACAACATTTATATTAGAATGAGTCAAAGGTTTGAAAAGACAAACAATAACTTTTTACAGAGATATTCACACTTTTTATAGTGCACTCTTCTAGTGAGATCTGTGCACTTTTATTATGTGAAAAGCATATAGCAAAGAACAGCTTCAAACAAAGACAGATCAAGACAAATATTGCAAATTATTAACACCATAGGCTTTCAGTTGTTATAAAAAATATGAGAGAATCAGTCACACTTCCAAAAATTAATGTAGGACTGTGGGAACCATGACTTAATTAATATATTATTAAATTGTAAAATTGAATACTTACTTCCATTGTATAGATTCCACACCGGATTTGAAAATAAATTCGCAAACGTTTTAAGGAACAGATTTTTTTAATTAATGCAACATCAGCACCAGAATTTGCCGGTCGTATGAAAGTATGAAATTAAAATGGCGTGGCCTCCTGGTCTCAGTGGCCACTGCAGGGTTGTCAGATAATTTTTTTTAATTCCCTAGAATTTTTGCCAAAATTTCCCTAGATTTGCCTAACAACTTGACAATCATATTTAGCCTAGAATCCTAGAATGACCTACCTAAGTCTGACGTCAGAATGAGCGGGGGTTTTAAAAATATTTCCAAACATTTCTAATTTGTGTGTATTTGTCACATAACAAGTTGGAAATATTGGTTTTTGTAATTGCTTGAAGAATAAATAAGGGCTTTTGGCTATGAACGTTCATTCTGTGCGATTGGTATTACTTGTTGTTCGTGAATTTGTAAGAGGTAAGAATATTAAAGTATTAAGATATTTTAACCCGGGTGATCCCCGTCGTAATTCGAAGTTCGAGAAATTCCACCACTATAGTCTCCGACGAGGAATCACATGAACAGAATTCAGTGATTCCCCGAATAATACAATTTCCAAGCAGATGATATTCGCTCTGTGCGTGACTGACGCGACACCTACCGCCTTCATCTGACAGTTTTGGACCTCCCAATTTGAGGTTAAACATATGTTAAATACATACCAAATTGACAATTAGTAATAATTGGTTTTTAATTATATTTTTTCAGTTAATGTACAAAATAACTGTAGTATTAAAAACTGGGTTTTTAAAAATTCATCATAATTTATCTTTTCAATCCCAAACGGAAAAATCTAGTACTGACAAATCAAGTTTTTCACGTGAAAGAGCATGTAATTAAAAATAATATTAGTAAAAGTTATGATATAAAAGCTTAAGTCATGAGGCAGGCTGCAGATGCAGCTTGAAGCCTTATGAAGTATCATTTAAGGTAAATTATTAAAATTTTTCCTATTTCAATTGCATAAAAATGAAATTATGTGATATTTACTTTTTTATATTTGAGCGAAGATGTAAGTGTTTGTCCTTACACATTTGTCCTGATGGCTTTGTTTCACGCACCAGTAATAGGTCGCTGGTTTTTTCCCTTGGGGAACAAGGTTTTTCCTTAGGGAAATAGGTTCACTTTATATATATATTTCTTTGAAGGACCACCCAGAAAACTGGGAAAAATGAAGATTCGAAAAGAACGTTTGAACAAATATATTTAAACAAATACAATGTATTTTAAACGCCGATAACTTGCATATGATACACACTTGTCGGTGATACAATATTGACACGAACTTATTAATATACCGACTGGTTTAAAACACTAATATGCCGCTGGGGCGAGTAGAGCCTGACGCTCCTTCAGTGCTGGAATTTGAACTGATACTGATGCCCACTCTCTCCCCTCAATCACAAACATTCCGAAATCTCCCCCCTGACCCCTCGACGTATTAAAAGATATGTTTATTTTTCAAATACCTTTAACTTTCAAATCATTGATAAAAACTACCTGATAAGGGTATTTGTCTCAACTTGCGGTATTTTGGAATGCGTCAGAGGGTAATTTGGAAAATACTAATCCTTTCATTGTTACGATTCTATGAAGGTTTTAGAAACTTGTGTAGAAAGTTATTTAAATGCAAGATAACGGCGCTTTACAGATTATTAGTTAGTACAAAGAAATTTTATATATCTAAACTAATATACAGTATGATACAAAAATAAACTAAATAATATGATACAAAAATAGACTAAAAATATTAAGTATTGTTGTTACGCAACAATATTAATAGCACAAATCCGTCTTTTTCTTTTCTCCAATTTATATGTAATCTTTGGAAACCTATAAAAACTACACTCACTATTTTTGCTAGTATTAGCACAATTAAATACGCAACATGTATTTGCACCCATTTTTGATCAAATTTATGCGTAAAAAGATAGGTCCAATTTTGTCATATTTCTCCGCTATGCACGCTGGCATCGTTTCTAGGTATCCTACTATGCTTACGCACGAAGCGAATATGTACATTTTTGGAAAGTTTATTAAATCCATCAGATGTTTTAAAATAGTCTTACAAATATTAAGAATTCCCTAGATTTTTCAAAGAATTGAATAAAAATCCCTTTTTCCCTAAGCTGGCTCAACATTCCCTAGGTATAGGGAAAATTCCCTAGGTCTGGTAACACTGCCATGCTGGGCATGGTTCGTAGACTTACTACGGTTGCCTCTTCCGACTGGGTTGGGGATGCTTGAGTTACGTCACCAGAGTACACAAGGTGACAAGAATACAAAACCCATTTATTCGCGATCGAAACTGAATGTAGAGGGCAGGTCGACTGCAGTGTCATGGCCGATATAAATGGTATAAACAAACATAACAGTCTAATGTTTACCATTGCTTTTGCATGTTTAGTTTGGTTTAAGACGAGTTATTTTTATCGTTTAACAATGGAAATTAGCCTAATGATATCTTTGAGCATTGTGGTGAAGCAAAGAGACCATTGGTTGAAGGGGAAGAATTACGTCACGAGAGTAAGGTAAAGTGCCCAAAATCCGTCCCCTGTCCTAATTTCGTCCCCCACTGTAACTTCTACGGACAGTACTGCAACCTTGCGAGAGAGCAAGGAAACTCTTCAAAACGAGTGTACTAGTGGAAGTGACGTAGGATTCTTTATTCTGCTCACTTAACCTTAAATTTTTCATAAATAGTTTATGTGATAGCTTGCTACAGTTTGTAACATCGAGTTAGAATCTATGGAGAGCGCATCACGTGACTAAAAACGACCTCACTTCGGCCATATTGTTAAGATTGTTTTGACACTTTTGACAGATCGTATATGTTTGTTTACGTTTGTTGTTTTTCGAATATTTTTTGTTTTATAATACTTTCATAGAAACTGTAATAATATATTGTGATAGTGCATAATAATGGTTTCTTGTTCTCAACGTAGTTGCAGTAGCAGAAGCAATGTTAATAAAAAATCTTCAGGAAGAACGTTCTACAGGTCAGTGTACAAATATGTAAACAAAGTAATGGCCCGTACTTCAGAGAATAAATTAATAGTATTTGACTGTATTAATTTATCTTTATGTATAATATATCGTATTTTTAGTATTTACCGCGGGATAAATAAATCATAGTTTATTAAAAATGCATTTCACTTTTTTAGATTATGATTAAATCTTCTGAATAACTAGTCATTTTTTTATAGTAGTTTTAATATTATTGAGTCCCGCCATGATCCCACCGCCATATTGGTATCATCGTTAGCCACGCCTACCTACGCCGTTTTTAATACACACGTTAATATGCTCATAGCTTCTCTATAGATTCTAACTCGATGGTTTGTAATCTACTTTAAATACTTATATTGACGCCTAAAGGTAAGTTTAAACTGATTTATCGACTGATAATAATAGAATGCTCTTTGAGTATTATATTTCATTTGTCACAGCCGTGTAGTTGTAGTCGTTTTGTCACGAACAGCGGCCATGTTTTATATAACGGAATTCCTAAATCCGTCCCCTTTGAGGTTCTCAAATCGTCCCGGGACGGATTTAGGAATCTTTTCATATATTTTTCTTATAAATTTTAATTTTCCCTGACTACTTAAACTATTTTTTATGGATATATAATCACTTTTCGATATGTTTTAATAGTTTAACATGTAGACACCTTAGTCTTGAACAGTATTGTTGTTATTAAACTTACGAGTTCTGTGAAAAAAAAGAAAATTTTAAGAATTGCGTAAATTGGTAAATCAATATAAGGTCTAAATTTTTTTCGATGCCACAACGCAAAGCGTGGAATCCTGATGCCATTGTGAGAGCTATCACTGCTGTGAGAGATAAAGAAATGGGATATAAAATAGCTGTTAAGACCTTCGGTGTTCCCAGGGCTACTTTAAAAGATTATGTCGAATCTGACCACACACCAGAGGAATGTGTGAAATCAAAATTTGAAGGAAAGCCAGTTTTTACAGCTGGCCTCGAGAAAATTCTTGTCGAAAACTGTCTGGATATGGAGCAGCATTATTATGGACAGACTATTTCTGACCTGAAGCGATTGGCTTACCAGCTAGCCATTTTAAACCAAGTACCTCATCCTTTATCGAATGATACAAAGGCTGCTGGCAAAAAGTGGGTTAGACTGTTTTTCAAACGCTATCCAGACCTTTCCCTCAGACGACCACAGAACTTGTCAATGGCTAGAGCTAAAGGATTTACAAAAAAAAATGTTGACAAGTATTTCTTTATCCTGAAGCCTGAACTTGAGAAAATAAACTTTGACCCCCTCAAAAATATTTAATGTAGACGAAACAGGGATCAGAGCTGAAAGTATCTTTAGTAAAAAGATAAAAAAAGTATCTAAGATACTAAAAGTATCTTAGATACTTTTATTTAAGATACTTTTTGGTTCATTTAAAAGTTACTTTTACTTTAGATACTTCTTAAAAGTATCTAGTATCTTTTATCTTTAAAAGTATCTTTAGATACTAAAAGTATCTTAGATACAAAAAAGTATCTTAGATACAAAAAAGTATCTTAGATACTTACTCACGACCTGAGAAATAGATACTTTTCATGATCCGACAAGCTTCGACCTGTCGCGCCGGCCGTAGCGGGAGAAGAAGACTTCTTCAGTTTATTGTAGATGACATGTCACCTTTGTCGTTGTTACAAAATCGTAGCTTTTTAAATTTATTTAAGGGAATTACTCCTTTAAAAATCATATCCAGGCCTACAGCTGTAAAAAAAAAAATTTCCTCTATGGTGTCTGAGAACAAAGAAAACTTAAAATTAACATTACATGATATCCGTTACGTCTGCACGACGGCTGACATTTGGTCATGCAAAACCCGAAATTTTCTTGGCGTTACATGTCATTGGATTGACGACAAACTTCTAAGTCAGCACCGCTAGCATGTAGAAGATTTTCTGGAGCGCATACACACGACCGTATAGCTGAACTATTAGAAGACATACATACTGCTTATAATCTACATCCAAATAAAGTGTTAGCAACAATTACTGACAACGGCTTAAATTTTGTCAAAGCATTTGGTGTTTTTGGTATCAATAATGTTTTACACTACACTGGTGACGACGGTGAACATCAACAACAAGTGCCAAAAGTTGATATCGACATCATTGAGGAAGATCAGGAAGATATTTTGGAGGATGAAGAGGATATTCCTGACATATTTGAAAACGAAAATTATCTCCTTCCAAATAATTTAAGTGACAATAATTTGATCATACCTACTTTATCTGAACACATACGTTGTACAAGTCATACACTTGCTCTAATAACAACTACTGATATTATAAAATAATTAATTCAACCAGTTCTCTTAGATCAAAAAATTAAATTTTGCAAAACAAGATCGCCTCAGAGATACTGATCTAAATTATTTAGCAGAATTATGCCAAATACTAAAACCGTTTGCTTTGGCACTTGACATTCTTCACGGCGAACAAAATATGTACTACGGTTTCCTTCTACCATCAATCGTAAGCTTGTTTGTTAAAATTGAAAAGCTTAAAACCAATAAGTTTAAATATGTGGAACCTATTTTGAACGCTCTGACAGTATCTTTAAACTCCAGATTTGAAAAACTTCTTAAGTTGACTAACCAATCTGCAATAATTGCTGCAGTTACTAATCCTTTATTTAAAACACGTTGGCTTAATGCATTTCGAGGAATCAGGAATATCGAAAATGACCTTAGTGAAATTAAGGATTTGGTAATTACAGAAGCTATAAAAATTATGAAGGAAAATGAGGAACAATTAAAACAATTTGATGTAAGTACAAATAACATTACTACTGTAATGAAAAGTAACAAAATGCAAAACGACTTCTTTGAATTTGATATTAACTCCGAATACTCCGATCTTCAAACGCAAAACGAAAACACTGGCTATAATGATTTAGATTATAAACGACAAGCTGAGCTGCAACTATTACAATATTTGGCCGATTCTGAAACCAACATACAAATGTTAAAAAAATATAATATTATAGAACAATTATTTAAAAAGTTCAATACGCCATTACCTTCATACTTTTGAAAATTTAGTTTTACTAAAAGCTAGTGGTTATAATAACTAGCTATTAGCTACCAAAATGTTGCTATTTTTTATATCCTACCCTATTGTGTTTAAAAATTTAATTATGTTGAATGTTCTGTTTTTAATGCATAATGCATCTTATGCTGTTTTTAACACACGAATTTATGTTTATTTTATATTGTTTTGAAAATTTAATGTTGGATTTTTGTTTTCAATACATAGTTATTAGTTTGTAATAACTTAACGTCTTTTATTTCTTATCTACCCCAAAGCCCAAAGTATACCATTTCAAAGTAAACTAAAATTGTATGATAATTTAAAGGGTTAAAATGATGTTTTTAAAACAAAAGTATCGACAATCTACTGTAGAGTAGTAGAGTACCGAGCACATTATTATACCCTAAAAGTATCTTAGTTACTACAAAAGTATCTAAGTATCTTAGATACTAGAAAAACATCTAAGTATCTTTGATACATAAAAGTATCTTACATACTTAACAGTATCTTAGATACTTAAAAGTATCTTAGATACTCAAAAGTATCTTAGATACTTGAAAGTATCTAAGATCTTTTTACTCTAAATACTTTTCCGGTATTTTGTATCTTTAGATACTTTCACAAAAAAGTATCTTAGATACTTAGTATCTTAAGATACTTTTTGCCTCAAGTATCTTAAAAGTATCTAGATACTTTTAAAAAGTATCTTTTACAGCTCTGACAGGGATATCTGTAGTACAGCACAAAGCTACTAGAGTAGTAATCTGTAATGGGAAAAAGCAAGTGCATAAACTTTCATCTGCTGAACGTGGATCCACAACCACAGTCATAACCTGTATGTCAGCAGCAGGCCAGTATATTCCACCCTTGTTAATATTTCCACTTAAAAGGTGGCAGGAAGAATTGCTTGACGGAGCTCCTCCGGGGTCGATAGGCGGATGTTCAGATTCAGGTTGGGTAACTTGTCCATTGTTTCTTAAGTGGTTTAAACACTTTAGTTTCATTGTGAACCCATCAAAAGAGAATCCTATTGTGCTTATCCTTGATGGTCACTATTCCCACATTAGAAATCTCGAACTTATTGACATTGCAAGAGAGTCAGGAGTATCTATAATTTGCCTTCATCCACACTCAACAGACAAGCTACAGCCTTTGGATGTATCGTTTATGTTTCCTTTGAAAACTAGATACGCTAAAGCTATAGAATAATGGTTGGGTAGTAACCCAAATAGAGTTGTCACAAAACTGCAAATATCCAGTCTCTTTTGTGAGGCGTATCTTCGTGCAGCTATTCTTGAAACGGCCATCAATGGGTTTAGAAAGACTGGGATCCATCAATTTAATTCTGATGTCTTTCAGGAGCATGATTTTATTGCTAGACAACTTGAACAGCAAGAGGTGCCTGCCAATGGACGGGATAATGACAACCAGAATGTTCTAGTCCCACCTCAAGCGGTCAGTCCACGAGACATCCAGAATGTTTCAGTCCCACCTCAAGTGGTAAGTCTACGAGACATCCAGAATGTTCCAGTTATCGAACCTTCCACATCTTCTAGAGCCGGTACTTCATTCTTGGTAACTGGCCTCACAAAACTTCTCTCAAAATTTCTTTACAAAAGAAACAAATGGCAGAAGAGAAAAGGCAGTCAACAGCTACGAAACGCCTCATCATGGAAGATAAAGAAAATCCTAGCACATCATTGAACAAACGTCCCAAGAAGAAAACAACGAAGTGGGATTTAAATTCAAGTGACTCTGAGGACGAAACAGAAGTTCCACTGTTATCAACTGATGCTGAGGATAGTTCTGGTGATGAAGATGCACCATGTGTCATTTGTGGAAAACGTTTTTCACTAGACAAGCGAGAAGAAAAATGGATAAGGTGTTCGGAATGCTTCAAGTGGTGCCATGAGATATGTTCAACTTCAACCAAGGTCAAAAATTTTGTTTGTGATTTGTGTCATTGTGTCATATGATTGATTGAGGTGTAAATAGATAAAACTTATGTATCAAAATGTATAAACATGTTCCTATCTCAATAAATTTATTGTAACAGATATTAGTACTGTTTAAATCATGTTTTACAAAAAAAATCATACATTTTAACTAGGAATGGGTGGGGGACGCAATTGGGATACCATTTTTAAAGAACCGAAATTTGCTTTATTTTATTATTTATTTATTTTTATTTCAGAAAATTTTATTTAGTAGAATACTAGCAAAACTCTTAGACATAGAGTTAAGTTACTTAAATCAGTTTTTTCATTATTTTAACTCTAAATCAAATTTCAGAATTTAAAATTTTGCTTAGGGGGACGGTACTTCGGCACTTTACCTGACAGTTTCGGGCTTAATGTTCATTGGTTAGGCGGAAGAGGCAACCGTAGTAAGTCTACGAACCGTGGTTCTGTGGTTCATCAGTTCATCTTTGTTATTCTTTACCTCTGTTACCAAAATTAAGAATTGAAATTGATAGATTGCTAAAATTAGGGATAATTGAACCCATTGAAGATCCTACTTCTTGGGTCAGCTTAATTGTTTGTGTGGACAAGGGAGATTGTGTACGGCTTTGTGGTGACTATACTAAACTTAATGAAAACGTGTTACGGTCACATTTTCCTCTCGGGAAAATATCTCATACACTAGCACAGTTGAAAGGGTCTAAATTCTTCTCAAAATTGGATACCACAAGTGGGTTTTACCAAATAAAATTGAATAAGGAAAGTCAGTTGTTAACAACTTTTATAACACCTTTTGGCAGATTTTTCTTTAAAAGGCTTTCATTTGGTATATCTTGTGCCCCAGAGTATTTTACTATGAGATTTTCAAAAATCTTAACTGGCATTGAAGGCTGTGTTGTCCATATAGATGACATTCTTATTCATACAAGGACAATAGAGGAACATGACAATATTTTGAACACAGTCCTAACAAAACTTCATAACGAAGGTATTACACTAAATAAAAACAAATGCTCTATAGCAACAAAAACAGCTAAATACTCTTGAAAATTATAGTGGAAGTGAGGATTTTCTGGGGTACATTGAAACAACAAACGCCATGTTTCGTTCGATAGCAACGACTTCAACTTTATTGTAATAATCAATATTGGCAACACGCCATACACCGAGTGTTTACAAACATTAATCCAAAGATGGCGCTACATGTATTAAAATACTTTTTTGATACATCACAACACCCCCACTTATCAAAAAATATCTAAACTTTCAAACCCAAACCTAGCCTAAATTTAGAATTTTTAACATTTTTCAACCCTTTAGTAAGGATGTCAGCCAACATTTCATCAGTACTCAAATACTTCAACTCAATAACATTATTTTGGATAGCCTCTCTGATGAAATGGTGGCGAATGTCAATATGTTTTGTCTTTTCATGGAATACTGGATTTATGCACAACTTCTGAGCCCCTTGATTGTCATTATACAAAACAACTGAATCCAGTCTTCCTTGAATTTCTGACAACAAATTCCTTAAGTAAATGGCTTCCTTAGTAGCCTCCCCTAAAGCTACATACTCCGCTTCAGTGCTAGAAAGAGCCACTGATTTCTGTTTAACACTCTTCCAAGAAATCGCACCACCCGAAAGTTTAAAAACAAAACCTGTGTAAGATATTCTATCTAACTTATTTGAGGCCCAATCAGCATCAACAAACCCTGTTAAATCCAAATCATCCCTTTTATAAGTCAAACAAATGTCTTTAGTCCCCTTCAAATACCTCAATATCTTTTTAGCACATTTCCAGTGATACTCATTATGACTTTTATTAAATTGACTCAAAAAACTTACACTATATGCAATATCTGGTCTTGTCAAAACTGCTAAAAACATTAGACTACCAATTAATTTCTGATATAAAGGATTTTCAACTTTTTCTAAGCAATTACTTTCTGTAAAATCAAAATTATCTATTGGTGAGCTGACAACATTGCACTCCTCCATATTAAACTTTCTTAATAACTGATCAATATATGCAGTCTGGTCTAATCTAATAGTATCTTTATCCCTATGAATCTTCATACCAAGACACAATTTTAACTGACCTAAATCTTTAATTTTAAATTTTGAACATAATTCTGCCTTTAATAAATCAGTTTGGACCTTATCATTACTGAAAACTATAAAATCATCAACATATAGAGCCACTACAACTAAACTCTTATCAATTTTTTTAATATAGACACATGACTCATAATCTGATTTATTAAATGCTAGGCTAATCAAAATTTCATTCACTTTTTGATACCAGGCTCGAGAAGACTGCTTTAATCCATAAATGGCCTTTTTTAAATGACAAACTTTATTTTCATTACCTTTAAGAACATAACATTCTGGTTGACGCATGAACACTGTTTCTTGCAAGTCACCATTTAAAAAAGCTGTCTTCACGTCCAAGTGGATAACATCTAAATCTAACTTTACAGATAAGGCTAATAACAATCGTAAACTTGAATACCTTATTACAGGAGAAAACGTCTCCTCATAGTCCACACCTTCACGTTGAGTGTACCCTTTAGCCACTAAACGAGCCCGATAACACACCTGATCATCACAATCAACTTTGGTTTTGAAAACCCACTTGCACTCAACCAAAGTTCCACTTTTTGGAGTATCGACCAACTCCCATGCCTCATTTTCTGCAAAAGATACCATCTCTTCATCCATGGCCCTCTTCCATCTGGCCGAGTCTGGTCTGGATAGAGCTTCTGACACACTGGATGGAATATCTTCCAGATCTACTTCCTGCTGCTTATGACATTGAAATGTCACATAGTCTTTGAAGACCTTAGGCTTCTTGGTTCTGTCGGATCGTCTTGATGTACTTGGTATTTCTGGTGTGATCACTATGTCTGGAACATACTCTGAGTCATTTGAATCATCTCCGAGGTCATCATCCAAAACATCATGGTATTCTTCCTCATCTGACAGTCTATCTGGGAATTTACCTTGGTCTGGATCCCCCACTTGAGGTAATACCTCTGTCACTGCAATATCATTGCTTGGTGATCCAAAAAAATCAAAGTTTTTCAGCAGCTTTGGTTTTTCATTAATGACCACATCTCTACTGGTAATTACACTCTTCTTAATGGGATCATAGAGCCTATAGCCCTTCACATTTTGACCATAACCAACCAAGAACATCTTCTCTGCCTTTTTGTCAAACTTCTGCCTTTTTTCTTTGGGTATATGAACCATTGCCTCACTACCAAAGATTCGAACATGACTCACATCTGGCTTTTTACTGTAGAAGAGTTCATATGGTGTTCTACCTTCAAGACCTCTGACCACAGATCTGTTCCTTAAGTATGCAGCAGTATTGATAGCTTCAGCCCAAAACTGCTTAGGAAAATCTGCATCGAATAGTAAGCACCTCGCCTTCTCCACCAGGGTACGGTTCATTCTCTCCGAAGTACCATTCTGCTCTGGGGTGTAAGGATTTGTTTTTTGATGTGTTATACCATTACTACTTAAAAAAGATTCAAAGTCAGCACTACAAAATTCTCCTCCGTTGTCAGACCTAAAACATTTGATTTTGTGCCCTTTTTGGTTCTCAACTAGCAATTTAAATTCCTTAAACTTATCTAGAGCTTCACTTTTGTATTTTAAAAAATAAACAAAAACCATCTTACTCAAGTCATCTTCAAGAACCAAAAAATATCTAGATCCTCCGATGGACATCATCTCCATGGGACCACATAAATCACCATGCACAACCTCGAGCAATTCTGCAGCACTATTTCCACTACTCTTGAATGGCAACCGAGTCTGCTTTCCCTCACAGCACACTTGACACATATTATGCAAACTTGCCCGCCCTTTATAGTTCAAGCCCTCAACTGCTCCGTCCCTCATTATACCCAAATCTCTAAAGTTGATGTGACCAAAACGTCTATGCCACAAATCACAACAGTCCTGAGCATACATAGAGAACGCCACTGGCTGAGACTTGACAAAATTAAGTCTATACACTTGATTAATCAAATCAGCTGTAGCCACACTTGTACCTTTACTATTAAAAATCTCACAACCCTTCTGGTTAAAAACAACCTTGTTACCATTTAAAATCAACTGGCTAACTGACAGTAAATTGGTTGTAATATTGGGTACATAATGAACATTTTTAACTACAATGTCAAAGTTTTTATTGCTACTTACTGTAGTTAACTCTACTTCTCCAGCACACAACACTGGCATTTTTTCATTGTTGGCTACTAAAATTTCTTTGAGCTGTATATCCTGGGATGCATTTTTTATCCAGTCATTTCTTGACGTTAAATGCACACTTGCTCCAGAGTCAATATACCAATCTGAATTGTTAAATTCACCATTTAAAAAGACCGCACTAAAAGCACTCTTATCCTCCGGTTTTCTCTGATGTTTTCGAAAACTCTCAAAATCCCTTTTCAAAACTGGGCACTTGTTTTTGTAATGACCTATTTGTTTACATCCAAAACAAACCACATGTTCTTTATTGTCATTTTTAACACTGCCACCGCCATCTTTGGGATGTTTTCGGAACTTGCCTTGACTGGCAAAAGCACTACCAGTAGATTTCTCGCTGCCCGCGTTTCTACTAGTTCCATCTTTCTGCATATCAATTAACTTGGACTTTATTGCATCCCCTGTAATTTGAATTCCAGAATGTTCCAGTGCCATTATCATTGGGGTGAATCTGTTTGGCAATCCTGCAAGCAACAATGAACCAATCCACTCACTAGTAATTTCGAATCCACTCCGAGTTAATTTCTGGGCTGTTTCAATCATCTGCCCTATATAATTCTCCATACTGTCACAATTATCCAACCGCAAACTTATGAGAGTCCTAAGTAAATCAATTTTTCGTGTAAAACTTTTCTCGCCATAAAGTTTTTTTAATGTTATCCACACATCCAATGCCGTTGCCGCCTCTCGAATATGCACATAAATGGATGGATCAATGGATAAACATAGCTTTGCCCTCGCTTTATTCTGCGTGTCTGCATTTGTTTCACCATTTTCTTCCAGGCATTTCGATAAACCATCGAGCACAAAAACGTTTTCAATCGCAAAAGACCAATCATCATAGTTCTCGCGACCCATTAATTTTGGCACACTGGCTAAATAATTCGTAGCCGCCATTTTCAGTCCACAAAACAAACTGCGAATTTCACTCGACCCTACGTGACTACGTTACCAAAAAAAACTCACAACTGATACCTTCAGGTTATAGAACTTTAAAACTGAATGCTGGGCCCATAACCTCTTGAAAATTATAGTGGAAGTGAGGATTTTCTGGGGTACATTGAAACAACAAACGCCATGTTTCGTTCGATAGCAACGACTTCAACTTTATTGTAATAATCAATATTGGCAACACGCCATACACCGAGTGTTTACAAACATTAATCCAAAGATGGCGCTACATGTATTAAAATACTTTTTTGATACATCACAACAAATACTTGGGTCATATGGTCTCTGAGCAAGGGATATTAATTGATCCAGATAGGGTTAAAGCTATCCGTGATTTTCCTGAACCAAAAAATAAGACCGAGCTGTCAAGATGGCTGGGTATGATTAATTTTGCTGCAAAATACATTCATAATAAATCTGAAATTCTTGAACCATTAACACACTTACTAAAAAAAATATTAACTTTTTATGCGGTACAGCACAAGATAAAGCTTTCAGCACTTTAAAACAAAAGTTAGAGAGCCCTCCAAATCTAGCGTTTTTTGATGCTAATAAAACCATAATTGGTAGTGCAGACTCAAGTTGTTTTGGTATAGGTGCATGTCTATTTCAAGAAAATGTAGATCATACTCGGGAAATAGTGGCTTTTACATCTAGGCTTCTGAACTCAGCTGAAACACGATATGCTCAGATTGAGAAAGAAGCTCTTGCACTTACCTGGGCAGCAGAATATTTTTACGATTTTATTTCAGGAGTTCCTAACCTAATTTTTGAAACAGACCATAAACCTTTACTACAAATTCTGCAAACTAAAAATTTAGATGAGTTAACACCACGTTTGCAAAGATTTCGAATGCGCTTAATGCGATACAAGTATACTGTAATATACACGCCGGGAAAAAATTTAATTGTAGCAGATACTTTAAGTCGGGCCCCTTTACAAACAGATACGTTAGCTAATAAAGAACTAACTGCAGCATATGTGCAGTCAATTATTCATAATTTACCAATTAAAGATTATTTTTTGAATTTAATAAAAACAGAACAAGAAAATGAATATATTTGTAAAAAACTAAAAGAATATTCTTTGTCTTCTTGGCCTGAAAGATCTAAATTACCATTTGAATTGTTGCCATACTATCAATATAGATATGAAATTTCCTATTCGGAACAATTACTTTTAAAAGGGTCTCGCATAATCATTCCTAAGAGTCTTCAACTCAAGGTGTTGGAATTTATTCATACAGGCCATATGGGAATTGTAAAATGTCGAGATCGTGCCAAACAGAGCGTTTGGTGGCTGGGTTTGTCATCCCAGATTAATAACCTTGTCACACATTGTCCCCAATGTGTTGAACACAGAGTAAATCATAGAGAAACATTTCATAAAGACAATACTGTACAAAGGCCGTGGCAAAAACTGGGGGTTGATTTGTTTAAATGTTATGATAAGTGGTACTTGATTGCCACTGACTACTTTTCACATTGGTTTGAAATTTTTACTTTAACCAATATGACAGAAGATGCCATTATTCCTAAACTTAAAGATATTTTCTCTCGTTATGGTATCCCAGAGGAAGTTAGATCCGACTGTGGTACTCAATTTTCATCAAAATTTATAAAGTTTTCAAAAGAATATATTCATAAGACGAGCAGTCCACACTGGCCACAGAGCAACGGTGGAGTGGAACGCACTGTACAAATTGCAAAAAGATTAATTCAGAAGAATAAAAAAGAGGACCTAAGTTTGGCATTGTTAACATACAGATGTACACCACTAGAATGTGGTATTTCACCTTCTGAATTATTAATGAATAGAAAATTAAGATCTAACTTGCCCCAGCTTCCAAGCTTATTAAACTTTTCAAAAGAACCAAACACTGAAAATAAAAAGAACGAAATAAAGGATAAACAAGTGAAAAACTACAATAAGCGACACAATGCCAAGGATTTAGATCCTCTTAAGGTTGGTGATTCTGTGTGGGTGGTTGATATCAGGAAATGTGGGCAAGTTGTTGCGATCTGTCAGGAACTCAGGTCCTATATAATTGAAACTGAAACTGGGAAATGTAGAAGAAATAAATGGCATTTGATTCATGCACCCTACTGTTTCCCTGTATTGAGCACCCAACCAGAATCCTCAAATGATTATGTTCCGCCAATTTCTAGTAACACAAAGCTAATGCCTTGCTCTAATCAAAGCAATGGTGACATACAGGGTAAAATTATGGAGGAAAGTAGTAGGGGGGAACCCAGTGTATTTCCGGACAAAATCGAACAATCCGGACAAAAAGTGGAAATCATGTTTTACCTCCATCGGGTCAGGATAAAAGTGATAGTGACACTGATAGTGTATCGGACTTTGAGTGCGTAAAGCCTAGCAGGCCAAAAAGACTTGTGAAGAAACCGGTTCATTTAACAGATTATGTTTGTAGTAGTTTAAGTTAGTTTAGGTATAAGATCATCAATGACACAGGGATCTTTTATAAAAAAAAAGAGGGAGATGTGTTGTTAGCCTAGTTTAAGATATAGGTGCCGGAGTTAGGCAACACGGATGACGGGGGTTAGACATGTCATGTGAAGGTTGCCGAAGCTCGGGCATGGATGTATGTTTTAGGGTTGAGAATAAACTGATGTTTATGTGAAGTAACGATTATTATTTGTAACCCCTCTTCGATAACACGACATAAGGTACTTTAAAAGCAGCACTACAGCCCATGAAATGTTTATGAACCACCCGAAAGAAAATAGTGCAAGTAATTCTGCAGTTAAACTAATTCCGGAAGTATCAACTCTATGGAATAGCACATTTTGCTGTGAAGAATCATTGAAACCCAAGATTCCCTAAGTTCTATATACCAAAGAATATAGACGCTTCTATATTCTTTGGTCTATATTCTTTGGTTCTACTCTGTTAAAGCTAAGAAAAGCTCCACCACCAATAACAATAGATGAATTATTGCTATTAAGAGAATTACATAAATGTTTGGAATGCTTTGAGGAAGCTACAATAAAATCTCAGGTAGCACTTACCCAACAATTTCATTAATTATTTAATTAACATATGGAATTCATAATCATTTAGTTGATTGTTCAAAAGAAATGACAACAGAAGAGGGAAAACAATTTTGCACAGAACTTCAACATTTAAGTAGTTCAAAATAGATTATTTAGTTATGAAAAACGATCAATTACCAGAATTGTGACGATAATAGACCCTCGTTTTAAAAAGGAAGGATTTTACAGCCTAGAAAATGCAAACCAAGCCAGTGTATTTTTATAACAAGAAATATGCCAAATACTGCAAGAAAAGGAAGTTGACAGAAAAAATAATCCTAATGGAGATGGCGAGACTGAATCTGCACCTAAGAAGTCCTTATTTTCATTTATTGGACAAAAAAATGAAGCAGAAGTTAAATCTAACCTATCTGACGCTATCATTATTAAAAGGCAATACCTAGAAACACCCAATTCAAATGAAGACACTGATCCGCTTCTGTTTTGGAAAGTAAGTAAAACAATAATTGTTTCTAATTATTAGAAATATATATTATGTTTAACACATTCCCTACCAGCCATATTTTTATATTATGTGCCTCTACAGGCCACCATATGCGTAGTTTTTTTGTATATAGAGCCTTGCCACTTGGTTATGTTGTGAAATTAATGTATAGTTAAGAAACTATTCGTCATATATATCTTGTTCTTCTGGTGTACATTTAAAAATGCTGTTAATAAATAAATAAAAACGTGTTGGTCTGATGGGATTAACACGGCCCATTAGGGCAATGCTAGTGTTAGTCCCATGGGACCAAAATGTTAGGGAATGTGTTAAGTTTCTTTGTTTATTTTAGGTAACTGGAGAGGAAGGGAATCCAATGGCCCAGTTGTTCCAAAAATATTTTTGTATACCTGGTACATCGGTAGAATCTGAAAGAACTTTCAGTAGGGCTGGAGCTATTATATATGTGACAGAAGATCCTGACTTAAACCAAAAAATGTAGAAATGATATTTCTTAATAAAAATGCTCATCTGTTGCAATTATTGCAATAAGCAGCAATGGTTACTATTATTTAAAAAGTTTTTTATTTTGAATGTTTGTACATTTGTTTAAATGGTTAAAATAAACATTAAAGTTTGATCTTGTTTTATTTCACAATGATTATGTTTTCCATATTTTGTGTTATTGTGCCTATTATTAGCACACTCATCTCTGTATAGTCTTGCTTCCTTTATATTTGTCCTGTAATCAAATACAGGCCACCTGTATTTAAGGAAAATAGATGACAAAGATTTTTAATTGAATATAATTTGATCAATTTTGTTGGATGTTTTGTGTTATTTATTCTCAAAGAACTAATAAATAAAAGTTTATTCTCACATCCAAATCATTGAATCTTAAAAAGAACATATATTTATTGAAGCTTGATTTATTAAAAAAAAGTTTAAGGAATGTAAATATAATGTGTAAACAATTAGTTTAGAGATAGTCCTGTATCAATTGTCGCGCTAAACACTCCAGTATTTGTGTAAATAGTACCCTAACCACGTGACATTGTGAGAAGATTTTGTTCCCGAATCGCCCAGTGCACTGAGGAAGAAGAAGTATACATCAACATCACAGCATCACAGGTACCGTAATTTGATTGCATACACACATAGTATTTATATTAATTGATAAATTTACCTATAACTTATTTTCATATTAAAACTAAACCAGCACCTATATAAATAAACAATTATGAGTGAATGTCTCTTATAGAACTTAATATTCAATTCATTCATTCATCAAGTGTTTAATAATAATTATTACAATGATCATATACATAGATTGAAGCAATTTGTGATTGATTATACAGCACTTGAACTGTTATAGCTGTCTTGAGGATTCTGGAATTGTATCATTAGTTAGTTGAGGACTGGATGTTCACTATAACTTAATAATACATTCTCGATAAATTTCATTTTATATACCTATAGTATGCAAAAGTATTTAACAGCTACTAAAATAGCCATTTGCAAGTGCACTTCTGTATGATGAAGCATGATAGTCATCTGTACTATAGTATGGGTTATAATGCTCTTTAAATGACAAAATAATTAAATTCAACGTTCTACTCTTTTCCTTTTCAATGATCTTATTTTAATTTTTATTTATAATATGTCAAAGCCGCGACAGCGGTATAAAACGGGAGACTATTATTATATTTATAATATTAAAATATGTATTATTATGCAATACAAAATAAATTATAGGTTATTTTTAATACAAAAATATTTAATGTCAATTTGTCAAAATCCTACTATCGATAATTATCGATAGTCATCGATAGTGACGTGTCAGACTATCGGAAATTATCGATAGTCACGACTATCGATAGTTCTCCACCTCTGGACACAATGCGTGCGCATATCTGAAATGTTTGGCCAGAGAACAACCCAACCAGAGAAAAACCCAACACAGTGTGTCTCTGTTATTCTAGGACCCAACACAGTGTGTGTTCGGTTTTTCTATGGTTTGGCCGTGACGTGAGAGTTTTGCATAGCACACTACCACCTAGCATTGAAACTTCCGTGTTAAGGAATAAAACAATGATTGGCGCATCACCTAGTGATCGGGCGCATAACTATATATACATGGCGCTAAATTCAAAAGTTTAGTAATATTACCTAGGATTGTGAACTCATTTTAAAGTAAAGGAAAATCGATATAATCCTAAAATAACAAGAAAAATCCTTATCCTATACGATAATAAATATTTTTCGTATACTTTTTGGGTTTTCTTGTTATGTTGGGACATATTTATTTTCCATTACATTAAAATGCCAAAGTGGTTAAAAAAATTACAGAATAAAATATAGAATAAAATCTTTATTTATAAAAATGTTACAAGAAATGTTATATGTGTTACAAGAAATATTAATAATACAAGCCATGTGTAGTATAATTTAGTTTTCTTAATGTTGTGACAAGAACGGGTCAGTATTTAAATAATTGTTTTGTCATTCTTATCAAGTTTTATGTGAATAAAAGCCTAATTCTGCAAAAGACATTTTACTACAATTTTATTCGCATAAATTTACAATGGGGAAGTACTTTAGACCAGATAAACTAGAGGCTGGTCCAAACTGTCAAACTTCCACCAAAGAATTCAAACATTAGTAAGTATATAACATTCAAGAATTTTTTAGAAAGCAATGAATCTAAAGATAAATCCCTAGAAGGTAACGATAAGTACATGCTTTTAAAAAATTAATCTACGATTACATAAGCGAAGCAATCAATCTGGAAAACCAATTGCTTTTTTCACACATACCCTCACAGATTCTGAATAAAAACATTATGCAATTGAAAAAAAAGCAAATGAGTTGAAGTATTTAAAAAAATGCAGACATTATCTGGTAGAAAAGCAATTCTAACCAATTACAGATTAAATCAGTATTTGGTTTATATAGAATGACGGTATATATCATATCTAACAAGGAGAACTAGCTTTACTTCACAAGAATTTATTAATTATCTACACTCTAAAGGAATATATTCAAGTAGAACAACACCATATAATCATGAAGAAAATGGTTAAGTCGAAAAATACAATGAGTTATATGGAAATTGGTGAATCTAGCATAGAAAACCAAAAATTTAGAATTCACTTAATGGAAAACTGCTTTACCATGTGCTCTGCACTATATAAGAAGTTTACTGTTGAATTGTTATATTATTGAATCAAGATAATGATGAAGGTCCAAATAACACACTAGAGAATTCCACTACTAAATAAATACCAGATGAGACAGAAAATTTACCTGTTCAAAAACCTGATGATAATGATGAACCAAGATTGGAAAATTCAGATTTTCATTCTAGCTGTAAATCAGCTGGAGCTAAAAATAAACCAAAATAGTTGCAATATTTTGTTCAAAAATAGGGACGGGTGAATGTAGTATAATTTAGTGTTCTAAATGTTATGACAGGAACTTGTCAGTATTTAAATATTTTTTTTGTAATTCTAATGTCAAATTAAAGCCTAATAAGCAACAGACAGCCATCAGACATTCTGAGTTTTTTGTAGTACTTTCATCCTAATGCAATAACACACACTATCAGTGGTCAGTGAAAACTCTTACAGTCTGGCGTTCTACTCACAGAAAGAGAGAACTCAAGGACCCTGCTAAGTTGGAAACAGAACAATTAAATGATTTAGTTCTAGAAAGAAGTTTATATACATTTATACTCATACTATATGTTATATATTTATATGATAATACTTTTATTCTTATAATCAGAATCATAATATGAGTTCCAGAAAAATATTCTGGTTATCAACAAAATTATGATTTTGATTAGATTAGCAAAATATTGCTTCTTGCAAAAAGAAAACCCAAGAATGAGGAATAACCGAATGATAGCAAATAGAAAAAACGAACAAAAAAAAAGAACAATGGATAAGGTAAATAATTTATTTCTAAGGTATGCTTAAAGTTTTCACCCAGAATGTAAGCTTTGCTAAAACCTGATATAATAACTTTATTTGCTCAGTATAAACTCCAAACAACAGAGGATAATAATGTTTTTATGCCTGAAATGACAAACACAATTACAATCAACAGATTTTTTCACCAGTATGTCATCTTAAGATCAGACATCCCATCCCTGTCATCAACAGAATAGGAAAGATCCCTGTCAACACATTCAAATTTATTTATTCATAACTCTGAACGCCTTACCGCTGTCTATGTGGATGCAGGCTAATATACGGGACAAGCCGATTAAGTGTTACAACTTAGTGGTTAAGTACACAGTATTTTAAGATAATAAAATTAAATAATGTGAAATAAAAATATATTATGTACACAAACACATGCATGTACACATACATATATATATATATATATATATATATATATATATATATATATATATATATATATATATATATATATATATATATATATATATATATATATAATTAAAGATGTAATGACATTTTAAAACCTATAAACCCAACAGTTAGTTCTATGATTCTAAAATCCAGCACAAACAATAAAGATGGAAAAATAACATAACAAAAATAAAAAAATATGTAAAGTATTACCTAGTTACAATAAAAACATGAAGTATTTTACACAGTTAAGTTTCCAAACTCTATGGTACCAGTAACTCTTCTACTAATATTTATATATTTATTGAGGGACATATTAAATACATTTACATTTAGGTTGTTTAACAAAGATAAGTATCTATTCAGTGGGCTATTAGCACCATAGGTTGTTTTACAAAATGGAACATTAAAAGTACATAGATGAGGCAAACCATGGTATTATAATATGGTACTCTAAGACCAATCTCACTCACAAGAGAGGGACAGATCCCTCCTCATACTTAAAGCAGGCAAGCTCATAGACCTCTCCATGATAGTGTAGTCATGGTCTGCTAATCTAATCCAACTTTGAAAGGCGCACACCTGTAGAAATTTATGCCGAACCCTCTCTAAGGTGATGCTTTTTAAGATAGTTGTTGAACCACCACCTACAAATAATTCAAATACTAAGCTAAGTAAGACTGGTTTTATAATATATAATTTTAGGTTAAATTTATAAACTAATTTTATAGTAAAAGGTCAGATATAATGTGAATAAGAATATAGGTCAGTGGTATAATAGTTCTTACCTGGTCCTGGTAAAAACAAACTCGGAACGGCTGTTCTCGTAATACCCCTATTTCCAACATTGACTATATCTTCCTCTTTAAAATGACTAGCGCATACACGAAAATTGTTATAAATAGTTTCTTTTGCAGCATTCTCTAATTAGGGCTCTTAACAGCATTCACCCATTTATCAAACATATCCATATAATGTCCTGGACTTAAAAAAGTAGTATCAAAGAATATAGACGCTTAAGCGTCTATATTCTTTGGTAGTATCCATGCAATCTGGAACACATCTTTTTTGTTCAGTTCTTCGTCTCTACATTGTTATTCCATGTAATGTGTTCGATTCCATAATAAAAAATCGTCGAAAATTGTACGATTTTGCACTATTTATACAAAAAATTTTAAATTATAAAATAAATTATAAAAAATAAAACAAATACAAATATGGCGCTGTATTTGTCTAAACTCAACTTTGACTTGATCACAGCACACTCACTCCGTGCAGGAACGAGACTAGCAGCGCCACCAAGCGAATGGGCGCCTAATCCGAACATGATTTGACCTTGGCTATCCCTGTTACCAATCTAGGTGTAATTTATCTATGGAGTTTTGGCGCCGACTCGCCGACACTCGACACATAGAGGAGGGGAGTTGTGAGGAGATGAAGCTGATAAGGATAGGATAAGTGAGAATGACAAAAATTTTAATTTCATACGGCTAAAAAAATGTGTTCTTTAAAACATTTGCGAATATATTTTCAATTCCAGTGAGGAATCACAATGGAAGTAAGTATTCAATTTTATAATGATATTAACAGTTATGGTTTCCACAGTCCTACATTAATTTTTGGAAGTGTGGTATGGTTTTCAATAATTAATTTATTGCTTTAATTCGCCAAAATCCATTGTTTATCTGTTGTTTAAATTTCGGGATAATGCATTTGATTGATAATACTTTTGAAAGTTGAGTCTAGAGCTTTAATTAGACCTCTTTTTGTACCTCTTACGCTAACTCATAATATTTTCATACAATTATAATTAGTTTATAAGTTATGTTATTATCCAATATCTTAATTCAACATTTTCATCCAAGAAATTTTGATCTTGAGTTAGATACTTCATTACTTTTTCTATTGTTAGTCATCAAACATATTTTCTCTGTTAGTTCCAAATTCTGAAATTATATTAGCCAAATTTTGACATGGTCTATAACTTTTCTAATATTTCTCCTTATACGATGAAACTGATTTGGATTGTATTATGGATACATTTGATAGTTTTATCAAAATATAAATGTGTATTTAGAAAATACAATAGTTTGTTTTTTTAAAGCTTTGACTCATTCTATGTTATATTGGTTATAATAGTCATTAGGTTGTTACTTTTGGCATGTCTAGAGTATGTAATTAGATTTATATTCATCCTCATCATTTGACTATGTTATTGTTTTGTAAAATGGCAAGGCATACATGCAAGAAAAGGAATATTACTTGCCAGACATTTTTATCATAGAAATGAATATTGTTCTTAGTACTACCTGTATAATAGCAAAAAAGATATTCTAGCACATAGTAGGTGGAATAAAAAAGTTATTCTACTGAATATTCCGTAGAATCGTCATTCCCTTCATTTATATTGTTTATAAAATGATGCTCCTTCATGAAGTTACTCCTTAGTAACACATTGTTCTTACTTACACACTGTGAATGATTTTCTGTCTTTAGTTGACTCAACACTTTAACAACCACCTTAATATACTAAACTTTTACTGCTGGACCAGATTTTTTGAGATTACTTACATTTATTGTGTGTCCATCTTTTGTACACGAGATCTAATATAAAACTCAAATATGTTTGGATACATACATGACCATCACATTTGGACACAGTACATTTTTAGAGAAATAACTTTTAATACCAAAAAACATTTGTGACGTAGATACAGATTAACTTCATTAGATGATATTCACATTGTGGATACCTTTTTAGCATCTGTTATGGCCTGTGTATGTCCGTATTTCATGGCAATGTTCCTGTAACTTAATGAACATCTCTCATGTTTTGTTAGGTTTGTGAGACAATGGTCTAATTCTTTTTAAAAAAAGAGGTTTAAATTGTTGTATGTAGGTATATTTTAAAACCCTTAAAAGGGCTACATCAAAAACAAACGTTTTCGGAATAATTCCATCATCAGGTTAAAAAGCAGGTTAACATGCCTGAGCCACCAAAATATTAGGGTACAACCCTTTACAAAAAAATTGAAGTTACCAAAAAATGTACATGTTGTTGTTTAAAAGTGAGTGATGTTTAATACTTTATTAGATTTAACTTCAGGCAACACATAACCATGCCTCACGTGAGTACCAGCGTCCGGAGAGTAAACCTCTTCAAACGGACATCAGCTGGTAACTGGCTTATATATTTTGGTGACTTAGGCATGTTAACCCGCTTTTTAACCTGATGATGGAATTATTATTACGAAAACGTTTGTATTTTGTGATATAGCCCTTTTAAGGGTTTTTAAATATACCTACATACAAAGATTTAAACCTCTTTTTGTGATACATGGTATACAGCCAGCGGCAGGAATTTATTTTCCTTGTGGATTTTTTAATTCTTTTTCTCCTGGTCTGTTGTTATTATATCCAACTGAAGTAATGCCATTACCAGGTGTTCACACTCACTTATGTACATTTTCCTCATAGTCACTTCTTGGAAAAAAGTAGGTGGTTGTTTATAACTGCTGTGTTTGTTAACAACTCAAAAAAAAATTATTCGGTATCACTTAATCCCTAGAAATAAAAAAATAATACTATGTTTGGTTTTTGTGCAAATATTAAAATGTTTCTGAATTGTAGATGCATATTATGCTCCTTTCTGATCTGACACATCAATAAATGATTTCGTTTTGTTATATTTTATTATAGTGGATGGTTTTTTAATAGTGCCTATTGAAGTATATACATCTTGCAGTTCTGATACATTTTTAGTGGTCATAAACAATACATCTCTTTTATCATTCCACTTATCCACGATTATGTTTGTACTGCTCTGCATTGCTTTGATTTCAAACTTTTTAAATATAGCAGAAACCACATATGAGATAAATTTTGTTTTGGAACATAGAGTTCTGATTAAATAAGAATTTACTACATTCAGTTCCTGAGCTAAAGTAATTTTTGTGTAAAAATTGCTTGTCACCAATGTTCTACCACATCCTTTGCAACACTTGTATTCCCTGGTTAAGTAAATTTTCCTCTACAATTTTATTACATAAGTATATCCACTCTTTTGGGTATGTCCTACTGTTATGGTAGATTGTTGAAATTGGTAATCCATTAACAGCATTATAAGTACACAGCACAATCATATTTGTTTTTATTCTGTCCACAGCAGTTATCAGAATATATTGATGCTTATTTCTCAACACAATGGTCTTTTATATAACTAAATATAAAACTACCAATTTTATTTGAACCTCTTTTAGCTAAGGTTTCGTGCTACACATAGCTAGTAAAATTGAAAGTACTTAGCTTACTCTTATAATAAAATGTTGAAGATTTTCCTAAAGGATTTGGTAATACAACTTGTAAATCATACACTAAAACAATGCTTTTATCTGAATTTTTTCTTGATTGTTCTACATCATTCTGTTTTTCAGTCCTTGCTTGTTCTTTGTGTCTAATGGGAGTTTTATATTCCTCATCCATTAAATGTTTTTTTTTGCAGAGAGCTATTTTGATACTTCTGGCCTAAATTACATTGATATTTTTTTTGGTTTGAATAGATCAATGTTGTATTCAGTATTAAATACTTTTGCATAAATAGGCTGTTTAGTATAAGGTTAATTTTGTTCCTAACATTTTTCTTTATACAGCCTATATAAGTAGCTAAATTAAGGCTTTCATCAATGTGTTCTCGAGACGTTTTTGCCCTTAAATAGTGGGATTCAATTCTTGCAATTGATTCAATATGCTGAAGGATACCTTTTAATATGGCAGTACTGGTTGATTTTTGTTGACCGTGTCTTCCATGCATATCACTATACCTTCTCTATTTAATTTTTTTAAAGCAGTCCTTACCATCATAGTACTAATAGACAAACTACTAACAAAAAAGTGTTTACACACTCTAACTTTAGCTCCATTAAGAGCGTAGGCGCAAAATTTCGGGCCAATGCTTTTTAAATGCAATCATTTTTTTCTAATACTGAGAAAACTAACAAATATTTTTGAAAAATTTAAACGCAGAATGAAAGATTACATTATTACCGAGGGCCGAAAGTCCCTTAGAATAAACGAAAAGTTTTTTTGAATGAGATATTTGAAATTAAAAATCACACTAAATGTTCTCTTTTTTTTTTCACCCCTATAACTTATTAAAATAAACATTATAGAAGTTTTCAGGGACTTTCGGCCCTCAGTAATAATGTATTCTTTCATTCTGCGTTTAAATTTTTCAAAAATACTTATGTATTAGTTTTTTTAGGATTCGAAAAAAATGAATGCATTTAAAAAGCATTGGCCCGAAATTTTGCGCCTACGCTCTTAACAACAAAATGAAAGGCAAAATTTTTTGATCTATTACTTCTTTCCTTCTTATATTCATATTTTGATGTAATTTGGCTGATACAATTTACAATAAAATCCCTCTTCCTGGTAATATCATTGAAACAATAAAAACGGGTTAAAATTTTTTCCCTGTCTTGATTATTAATGTTAGACGTACACTTTAAACAGCATCTGCTTCCACATTTTGCTTTACAAGTATTCTTATTAACTGGCTTACCTGATGAATTCACAGAAGATTTACCTGAATTTAACTCATTTCTTTTTATATTCGCTTCCATTTAGACAGATTACAAATTCTTTTACGTGGCTTTTTCTTCAGAACACCATTTGCCTCTTCATTCGTTTGTTCTGCTGATGTACTTTGTAAGTCAGTTAATACATTTTGTTGAGTACTGCTGTCATCATTTTTTAATTGTGGATATTGATCTGAATTTTCGTTTTCAGTATTGATGTATCAAAATCTTCAGGATTATTTACCCAGTTTGGATCACTGCTGTCGTCGTTTTCATTCTGAGATATATCAATATTATGCAGTGCATTATCTAAAGTAGTATATATTTTAGTGCTACCTGTATCATTACCATCATAATTAAAGTCTTCATCAGGATTACATGACAGCAACACTGGTTTAATTAGTCCTATCATCGGGATTCAGTAATACATTCATTAATTTTTTCTTCAATATCAGTTAACTGTAACAAAAAACAACTGAAGTAAATATCAATTATTATCAATTATCCTTCTTAAATCTAAGGCATGTCTTATATTATCATAAAATTATTTTAAAAATGTTATGCATATCTACAATTTCTAACATAAACATAAACAAAACTTATATTCATGTTTTAAAAATCAAAATCAATCAAAACACAAATAAAGTTCTATAAGCTAATTTGCTGGCTGCGGAGCAAGGGTCTCCTATTGGTGTGGTGTGGTCTTCTCCAGTGACAAGATACCGTTAACTATTTTTCGGGTCAGCTGACCAGTTCCTTTTGACTCTCCTATTGGCTTGGTGTTCTAGCAGAGGTTGGAGTAAGGGATTACTATGTGATTCCAGTATTTCGTGCCATATTTAGTGATTACATCCTGTACGAACGGGATTCTTAGGTCTTCATGAAGTGTTAGGTTTGGCACATACCAAGGTGCATCAGCTATCGTTCGGAGTATTTTTGATTGGCATCTTTGAATTATGGCTGTGTTTGACTTTTATGACGGTTTTGATTACAAGGATTTTGTTTTCAAGGCTCAGTTTCGATTTACTGCCTACTAAACAGTGTATAGATCTTTCATTCTTAGGTCAGTTTGTTTCTTCTTCTTAAGAATATGTTCTTTCCAGGTGAGTTATGGGTCAAGATGTATTCCTAGGTATTTAGTGCTAGAGGATTGGGGAAGTTGGATATTGTTAAGTGAAACTGGGGGACACGAGTCTCTTCTCAAGGTAAAAGTCACTTGGACTGATTTTGTTTCATTCATTTTAATTCTCCACTTGTAAGATCATGTCTCGATTTCATTCAGTTGTACCTGTAGAATGTTAGGTGCTATAATTGGATTTTTGTCGGCTGCAAGGATGACAGCATCATCTGCAAACATGCCAGTGAAGGTTTCATTAGTGGAGGGTAGATCTGCTGTGTATAGCACATATAATATTTTTCCAAGAACGCTGCCCTGTGGAACACCAGATTTTATAGGAAAATTATTGGAATTACTTTAATTCACTCTTGTTCAGACTTTTCTCCCACTCAGATAGGATTTTAACAGTTTCAGGTATGTGATGGGTAAATATTTCTTGATTGTGAAAATCAGGCCCGTGTGCCAAACCTTATCAAAGGGTTGACTAACATCTAGAAAAGCAGCTGTGTTTTTTTTCGAAAACCAAATTGGTGGTTAGGTATCCATTCCTCCGTATTGGGGTCTGAGTTAATTTTTTGTAACAGTAACCTTTCAAGTATTTTGGATACGACTGGTGGTAGGCTTATTGGCGTATATGATGAAACCTCGTTTGGATTTTCCTGCTTTTGGGATTAGTATTATTTCAGCGCTTTTAAAGAGCTTTGGCCAGTAGTTTAATCATAGGTAGAATAGCATTGAAGATGAGAGTAATCTGTATAATTCCTTTATCTGGTAATTCCTTCATCATCTTGGGTGTTGTTTTGTCCAGCCCAGGAGCTTTTCTAATGTTTAAATATTGGATTTCTTGTTGAACTTCATTTTTGGTTAGTGGTCTGCTTCCTAGTATGTTCTTTGGAATGTTATTTATGTCCCTTTCATTTTCAATATCTGGAGCGTCGTTGTTGTGAGTAAATACTTGAGCTAGGTGCTCGGCAAATAGCATTGTTTTTTCTTCATCACTTCTGGCCCACTGTAGTGTTGGTCCCTGTTCATTTCTAATTGGAGGTATCAGAGTCTTGGAGTTTTTGATCAGTTTCCATATTGAGTTATCGTACCGGTTTAGATTTGTTATGTAGTTTGTAAATTACAGTTCTTGTGCCTCTTTAAGTTTGAATTTTAGTTGATTGCTTAGCCTGTTTAATGTAGTCTTGTCGGCTGGGGCATGGGTTTGGTGCCATTTGGTCCAAGCTTTCCTTTTTTGAGCTATCAACTTTTTAATTTCAGCTGGGATGTATTGGGCTTTGCTACTTGTATTGTTCGCAGGTGTTGCATTTTGTACAGCCTCTATAAGAGTGTTGGTTAAAGCCGGTAATGTTACGTCTATCTCTCTTGTTGTGTTGAGGCTTACTTGTAGACTAATATCTTCTTCTAATTTGCTGCGGTATTTTTTCCAGTTAGTTCTCCCAGTGTGTAGCCTTGGTGTGGCAGTTTGGTAGACTATAAAGATGCTGATGGTTGCTATAATTGGGGAGTGGTCAGATGAGAGATCATAGTTCGGCATGACCTCCATGTAACCAGGAGAGATGCCCTGAGTGATAAATAGATCCAGCAGATCAGGTGTTTTGTTTGGATCCGTTGGCCAGTATGTAGGAGAGCCTGTTGACAAAGGGTGGTAGTTGTTTTCGTGTATTAGGCTTACTAGTTCTCTGCCTTTAGTTGTTGTGAGACGAGATCTAAATAATTTATGTTTGCTGTTGAAGTCTCTCCCTGCAATAAATTTATGTCCTAGAGTTTCGAAGAAGTTTTTAAGTCTTCTGTCTTTAAGGTGGACAGTAGACCGCTGCAACTGTTAGTTCGTAAGACCTCATACTGACTTTGATAACTGTAGCTTGCAAGCAATTTTCAGCATACTTTGGCAGTTCTGTATGTTTAATAGTATTTTTTATCAGAATAGCTGATCCAGCGTGGGCTGCATTGTAAGTTTAACTTGTGAAATGGCTTTCACTTATTTACAGAATGTCAATTTCGTTGTGTAAGAGAAATAACTTGACCTCATTTTTGTGCTTTGGAAGTCCACTGGCATTCCACTCTGCTATTTTAATGAAGCTATTGAATTTTAGATATAAGCGTTGTCAGCAAGTTTAGGACCATGCTGTTTTGTTGTAGTAATTGTTGGAACATGTTTTTGAATTCCTCTAAGAATTTGTTCATCTTGTCATTAATGTTTGATTGTTGTTCAGTACCATTTCTCACTGCATTAGCATAGCTGCCTTGTGATTGTTTTGGGTAATGGGTTAGAGGCACTGATGTTGCTGTACGCATTTTAGGTCTAGTTGTATTGTTAGCGTTTTGTTGAATATTCATACGATTGTTGGCATTGTTTGGCTTAAGTAAGTTATGATAGAATTGGCATCCTTTGTAGTTGGCTGGATGGGCACCATCACATAAAGCACACCTAACAGGGGTATCTTTACTTTTTTTGCAGACTGACATATTGTGTTCTCCACCACATTTGAACACACAAGTGGTCTGTTGCAGTATGATCTTGAGTGGCCATATTGCTGACATCTCTTGCATTGGGTGATCCCTTTTGTTATTTTTGGAGGTTCCACTTGTATAGCTCTATTTTGAAGATTTGCCAGTTTGTAAATGTCTGTGTAAATGTAAATGTAAATCCGGAAAGGTGTCCGCCAAGGCTGCATACTCTCTCCGATGCTTTTTAATTTATATGTTGAAAATATATTTGCGGAAGCATTAGAAGACACGGAATTAGGCATTAAGGTGAACGGCACACCAATCAGCAACCTACGCTATGCGGACGACACAGTGATTATAAATGATAATTTGGAAGATCAGCAGTTATTACTTGATAGTGTGAATAACATAGGTAAAAAATATGGCTCAAAATCAACATTTTGAAAACGAAATATATGGTCATTAGCAGAAACCCTCCAGAAAACCCGATAATATGCATAGGTGACGATCGCATAAAACGCGTGAAAACTTTTAAATACCTTGGCACCACAATCAATGACCAATCGGATCCACAACAAGAGATAAAAACCCGAATACAAATGGCAAGACAAGCTTTTGTGAAATTCAGACCGCTCCTATGTAATCAAAACCTAAATTTCGAAATACGCTACAGAATGGTCAAGTGCTACATATGGTCCATCTTGCTTTATGGCATGGAAACGTGGACTTTGAAAAAAACATCTATCAACAAACTTGAAGCATTTGAAATGTGGTCATTGAGAAGAATGATGCGCATACCTTGGGTGGATAGAGTTCGAAACGATGACGTCCTTAAGAGAGCCGGCGTGGAAAGAGAACTCTTTGAATTAATTAAAAAACGCAAGATTGGTTACCTTGGGCACATATTGAGAGGAGCAAAATATGAAATACCACAGTTAATCCTACAAGGGAAGATCGAAGGTAGGAGAGGAGCCGGCCGCAAACAATTATCCTGGTTAAGGAATATTAAACAATGGACAGGAATACACAATACAGGCGAGCTGTTTCACGCCGCCAAGAACAGAATTCTAGTAATGAGATAGTCGCCTACGCACTTTGGTGTATGGCATGTTAAGAAGAAGAGAAATGTCTTTGTCGATTTCTGCTGGCTCTAAGTTGACGAAGAATATGTTTAAAGGTTGTTCCGTTGTTCTACTTATGCAGTTCATCGCGTTTCTAACCTTATGTCCATTTTTTGCTAATTCAGTTTTTATTTCATTGATGTCCGTTGTATGGTGTAGGTGTTTAATGACTATTCTATAGACACACTCTTCTTTAGGTTGATAAGTGTGGTGTACTACATTTTTGTCCCTCGTGTATTTTATTATTTTCCTATATGTGTCTGGTGTATCGCAACTTATATTTACTTTTTTGCTATTAGATCTATTTGTTTTATCATTTCATTGTATTTAATTACTCGGTAGACATATATTGGAGGTGGTTTTGATGTTTTATTTGCGTTTTTGTTAGTTTTAGTGGATTCTTCTTCCTCTTGGTCTGAGAGTGTTAGAGAACTATAAGGTGGAAATATATGAATTCAAACTTCCCCATTTCCACTTGTGTCTTGCGTGAAAAGTGATACCCGGACATTTTGATTTGGTTTCATTCAGCTTGATTCTCCATGGTTTAGTCCAGTTCTTAAGTGCTGCTTTTTCTTATCAGTAAATGTAGTAATGGTATCCATATTTAGTTCAGAGGTATCTTTGGCATAAAAAATGTAGAGAACAGGTCCAAGAACACTTCCTTGTGGGACACTAGTTCTAATCTGTATCAAATTAGAGAATACATCATTCTGCTTGATTATAAACATCTGTTTGTATACAGTGGTGGTAATCTGAAAACTGCATATAGCTTGCATAATTAGTGTGAAAAAAACAGAATGAGGTTGTTCTGCTAACAGAGAGAGACTGAATATAGTATGAATTTAGTACAGACATACGAGCTTGTTTTTAACACCCATTAGATTGAATTTTAGTTTTGTCAAAGTAAAATTAAGTTTTGATAATGGAAACGTCAAATATGTATATCGACGGTTGAAAGGCAAAAGTTACCAAACGCCAATTTGGGCGATATTGAGTTATATATATCATTGGAATCAGAAAATTTTTCTGCGTCGATTGGTTCTATCCTCATGTGGCTACGATGAATTTTTTGTCGCTTGGTAACTTAAAATAATCGACATTTTTAACAATTTTCGGCGACCAAGCGACTAGAATTTTGTAAATTTAAGAACAACTTTTTGTTTTTTTCATTTGGTACCTCTTCCATTTTAATCATTTACAATTAGTAAGTTTTTATTAGATTTCATTTTAAATGTTTGGGCGCCTAGTGATTTTTTACAAACAATATCTAAAGTTTTAATTTGCTTAAGAAATTTTACTCGACCCAAAAATATTTTTTTTATCACTTATTACTTTTTTTCGCACACTAATTGAATAACATTTTTTATTAAGTTAATTATATCGAGATGTAACTTTCTTAAACAAGATGAATAGATCTTTCTTTCTACCGAAAATAGGTCGAAGTTGTCGCTTGGTAATATTTTACCTGCCGTTTTTTTATGTTTTTTTTGCTTAGATGTAATAACATTTCTTAAAAGGGAAATTTTACAACATTTCACGTAACCTGTTTCGCTGCGCCGTTTAGACGGGCTCCAAACCATAGTTTGATTTATAGATAACAGAATACCCATCAGTGTGCTTCGAATTGTGCAACAGTTAAAATCGATATTTTTTACGATTGGGTATTACTAAATCTTAGAACTTTGGAATAAAGAAATTAATAAGCAATTATATTTTGGAATCAACAGTGTTGTTTTCTTCATATTTATAATGGAGAGTAAAAAACGGACACATAATATCCTAAACCTAGCTTTGGCAAGCGCAGGGACATCTACCAAAGGTTTACCTTCGGTAAGTACATGTGTTTATTATATTTTAGTGTTTCTAATACTATATTAGTGTTTGGTGTTACTAACTTCTTCTTTAAGTGCCATATCCTAATCTGAGGTTGGATATCATCATCGCTATCTTTACTATATCGACCGCTGCTCTGAAGAGTTATATAGAACTGCATTTAAACCAGTCACTTAAATTCTTCAACCATGCCACTCTCCTTCTTCTTATACTCATTCCGCCTCTTATGTTTCCCTGTATTTCAGTCTTAGTATTTCATATCACTTTATCCTCATATTGTGTGCCATAGATATTGTAACTTTCTTATTTTTATTGTGTTTATTATTTCGCATTCTTTTTTCTATGTCCATGCTAATCTAAGCATCCTTCGGTAACACGACATTTCAGATGACTCTAGCTTATTTATGTGTTCTTGGTTTAATGTCCAGCTTTCAAGTCTATATTGCAGTATCGAAAACACGTAGCATCTCAAAGCTCTTAGTCCCAGTTCTAAGCTAAGGTCTTTGTTGCAGAAAACTGTTTTAATTTTTACAAATGCATTTCTTGCTATGTCTATCCTGCTCCTTATTTCTTTTGTTTGATCATTTTTTTCCGAAATACAGGTACCTAAGTATTTGTGTTTATCAACCCTTTCTATCAGTATATTTTCCAAATGTATGCTCGGTTGTATGTTTGTTTTCTTAGTTATTATCATGTATTTGATCTTTTTTATTGGTTACTAACTACATACAGGGTGTTTCATTGGGAAAATAACATACGTTAACTGTAGAAAGATGCGGTCTCAAAAATACCATGCTTAATGGGTCTGACTTCATTACTGACATAACAAAGATACTGAGTGTTTTATCTATCTTGCCATTTTCTTGTTTGGTCTATAACTTCTTAATCACACTGTATATTTATTTTATATTTGGCACGCAAATATTCTTTAATGAGTACAATCAATTAACTTATTTACAATTGTAAAAAATCCAGGTCCGGATTAAAAAATATTGAAAAAATGTTTCGATCCAAAAACAACACCCTGTACATTAAATTAAATATACACTGTGGTTAAAAAGTCATGAACCAAACAAGAAAATGACAAAATAGATAAAACAATCGGTATCTTTGTTATTAATGAAGTCAGACCAATTAAGTATGGTATTTTTGAGACCGCCTAAGTGTCCTTTTTCTTCAGTTAACGTTCTTTCCCAAAGAAACACCCTGCATAACTAATTACGATTTTATTTTCAGAGTGAGACCGTATCTGACGATAATCTTTCAATGACGTTAACTGGGAGTCCTACAGCTGACGATAAAATCGATATCATTGGTCCAATAACTGAAAATTTTTTGATAGATGAGGTATTCGCTGGACCATCTGGGCCTGTTCTAGAACTTGTAACTGAAAATCAACACGAAGATCAGAAGGGAGCTCCACCAGATGATTATTCGCTAGTTCAAATTGGAATTCCAGAAAATGAGTTAACAGACAATAACCCTAAAGGTATATTAGATATGTCAGAAATGAATACTTTTCCTAATGTTCAAATAAGTGCTGAATCTACTAACTCTACAACAATGGGAGATTTTCAGGCTGGTGGATCTGAGTGTATTAAGTCTAAAACCGGTCGTAAACGTAAGTTCAAATCTGATAAAATGTATATTGATTATCTATCGGATGACGATTTTTCTACATTTGTTGATTGTGGTGAAAGTTCAAATTCAGAAGAATGGTCAGGAGTCACATTTTCTTCTGATGATGAGGTATCGCCAAATACACGAAAAACAAAGAAAACTAAGTCTAAATGTAAACCAAAAGTGTGCAACAATAGTTTTACTGACATTCATGAAGATACGGTAGCAGAAAAGGGTTTCAGAATGAAGAAAAAAAATTCGAGAAAAGACCTTTCACAGAAAAGAGCATCCGGACAACAATATGAACGAAAAGATGGCAAGATTATTGAACCCAAATCTGTTGAACCAAACCCTTGCATTGGGAAAAGATGCGGAAACAACTGTGAAAATATAGATACTGAAAAAAGACAAAAAGTATTTGATCATTTTTGGGGACTCTGTGCTAATCGTCGAAGAGATTGGTTAGTTAGCGTAAGTCAAAAAAAAGATATTAAACGTAAACGGACCGATACTGTTAAACGAGAAGCAACCTATAAGTATCATATAAATAAAGGAGAAGGAAGAAGAGTTGTTTGCTTGCAATTCTTATCGGCCACGCTAAACATATCGTCAAAATCTATTTACCACACTGTTAAGAACTCTACTTGGGGTTGCGCAAAAAAGGATTTACGTGGAAAACACCTACCTCCGAATAAAACGAAACCAGCTACCATACAATCAGTGTACAACTTCATCAAAAGTTTACCAGCAGTACCATCTCATTATTGTCGACACGATTCTACAAGAGTGTATTTATCACACGAACATAAAAATATTACTAATCTCTACCGAACATACAAAAAACAATCAGAAGAAAATGGTACCGATTTTGTAAGTGAGAGGGTATATCGTAGAATATTTACTGAGGAGTTTAATATAGGATTCCATATTCCCAAAAAAGATAAATGTTTAAAGTGCTTAAAATTCGAACAGGAAAATATTTCAGACCCAATAAAGGCAAAAGAAAAATCTGACCATGAAGTTGAGAAAAATGAGAGTTACAACCGCTTTTCTACACACAAAAACATACACAAAACAGACCCTAATACACGTTGTGTGAGTTTTGATTTGGAGAAAGTCTTAAACACTCCACATGGTGATTCAATGCTCTTATATTATTCACGAAAATTGGCAGTGTATAATTTATGCTTTTATGAAAACGGAACGCGAGAAGTTTTTTGTTATTACTGGGATGAAAGTCACGGCAAAAGGGGTGCGAACGAGATATCCACCATTCTCAATAGGTACATTATGAAGGTTGACCAAAGGGGTAACATCAAAAATTTACTTCTTTATTGCGATTGTTGCCCTGGACAAAATCGGAATCGGGTGGTTTTGACAATGTTACACTCCACTTTGCAACAGTGTAAAAATTTAGAAACAATTCAGATCAATTACTTACAGGGCACACGTATATGCCAGTAGACAGTGTCCATGCTGTCAGTGAAGCAAACCTAAAGAATACTATTATTTACACACCATCTCAATGGTATACAGTGTTCAGCACAGCACGAAAGGATCCCTTTCCTCATAACGTTGAAAAACTCACTTTTGTATCAAACTTCACTATGTCTGACAAGTACTTTAAAGGTAATCTCACTGGGAAAATCAGTAAAATAAGAATAGTAACTTTTAAAAAAAGCGATCCCTTGAATGTTACAGTAAAATATTCAATGAATAAATCTGCTCAATCGAGTAAGGTTGAATTACAATCGAGGACCAAAGTACCTCTAATGGCATGCTATCAATCACGGCTACCGATAACAAAGGCCAAATATAACGATCTCATTAAACTTTGTAAAGAAAAAGTGATTCCCGGGCATTTCCAGAACGAATTCACTGATCTACCTTATTCCGAAAATATAAAAGATACTTTACCAGAATCAGATATCGAAGACGTTGAACCTGATGATGCTCAAAACTTATTGTAACTTTTTAAAAAATTCAAGAATGTTCTGATAATAGATATGATGTTTAAATGTTTAAATGAAAAATTTTTTGTTTTAAATGAAAAATGTTTAAATGAAAATAGATATGATGTTTAAATGTGTCTTTCATACGTAGTTCTAATGTAACTAATTAAAAACCTTATTAGATACTATTCTTTATCCACGGTTAATTTTGATCATTTATAGAATCTAAGATACCACTGAAAATTGTGACTTCAAACTTAAAAATAATTGTAATATCCATTTTTTATTTGTATTTTTACATTAGATTTATCTTTTTAATTGCTGGGTACAATATATATTTCAATAAACTACTAAAAAAATAAATTATTTTATTTTATTTACTTCCTTCTTAACCTCTTATAGACCAGCTTCCTACTTATAGAACTCTGAAAATTTTATTGTTTAAATTTAAAGAAAAAGTTTACCCTGTATATTTTTGGCTTTGTCTATAAATAGCTTCAAATTATAGATTTTGTTTGATTATAAAATCCATTCAATAAAAACATTCCACAAATTTGCTGACGTTATCTTCAGTTTCACATACTAATTAATAAATTTCGTTCTCACAGTTTTTTATCTTTCAATGGGTTATGTCGAGTAAGGATTATTAAAACCAGAAGTCATAAATAAATCTGGGAAATACACACTGCTGAATCGTCACCTTAAAGTATCATTTTACTGTTGTATAAATAGGCCAATGGTATTATTTACTTAATATCTTAACATTTGCAAAGTGGTAAGTATGCCTAGAAATCAGTAATATTTCGAATGAGAAATTTATTATACATGCATGTCGTATAGATAAAGACGACGCGATTCAAAGTAAGATCTGTTAGTAATATAATAATTACTTGTATATTATACTTTTTAGTTTTCTAGTTGAACCATCTTACTCGTTACAAAACATGAATGATTTTCGGATAGGTCTTATTTCCGAAAATACAGTCAAACGTGTATCAAGTTTAGTCAATTTTACTAGGTTCCGATAATAAAAATTAGTCACCTTCAGTATTTTTTTCCAGTTGAAGGTACAAAAATATAGTCGGTTGGTAACTTTTTACTGGTTGCGATTTAGCAGAAAATATTACTAACCGACACTATTTCATAAACTATTAAAAAAATAGATAGTCTACAAAGGGCAGTTTATAAAGTATCTAAACTGCATTTAAAGTTCGTTGGAATTATGCAAATATAACCACTAAATCAGGTTTTATGAATTTTTTTCAAAATTTTCAAACTTTAAACCGCTCTACTGTAAAGTTAGCCAAATGTCGCTTGGTCATTTTTGCCTTTCAGCCGTCGATATGTTTATTTTTTTATTAATAATAATTCTTGTTTTGGTAGGTTTTCGATTTCAATTGAAGGCCCTGTACCAACAAAATCTAAAATTCACAACATTATGTTTAAATTTGAAAAAACTGGTTGTGTCAAGAATTGTAGAAAATGCACAGATAGTGATGAAGATGAAAATCAACCAGCTCGTGCAATTAATGAAGAACAGGAACAGAGTGAAACTGCCATATGGAGTCTAGCTGAAATCAATTTTCCTTGTAACAGCACCCTAATTTCAAGAGAAATTGGTATTAGTGCTAGAATTTTACAGACTATTTTAAAAGGAAACGAGTACCATTGCTAAAAAATGCAAAAAACTCATGAAATTTTCCCTGCTGATTATGAAAGATGAATGGTGTTTTGTGAGGACATGGTGGAACACACTAATTGTGACGAAGATTTCATAAAAAAAATCTTATTTACAGGTAAGTCTTCTTTTTCTTTAACTAATTAGTCATTACAATCCATATGTTGTCATATGTGCCTCTACAGAAAGTAGGCACATAAGTGTTCCTTACAAAACAATACTGTCAATGTCTGGGCTGGTATTTTAGGTGACAATGTAATTGGCACTTTTTCATTGTGGGCACTGTGGGATAATGTGTCGTCGTAAATACCTAGAGCTCCTGAGAAATCACATAATTCCATCAGTTCAAGCATTACCTATTAATATGGATGAAATTTGGTTGCAGCAATACGGCTGTCCAGCTCACAACGCACGGGAGGTGTTAGATTTTAAACATTACGTTTCCAGATATAGTTATCAGTACAAGATACCATAAAAATGCCACTGTGCTCTCCTGATCTTGCACCTTTGGACTTTTTTGTATTGTTTTTTATGTGAAGCAACAAATGTACGGAGCTGAGCATGAACGTCCCGGAAATTTAGACGAATTATGTCAAAAAATCATTTAGGCTTTTCAAAGCAAACACCCGAAGGCATACAATAGTTTGGGATACTGCTTGGTTGAACGTGGTGATTGTTATTTTGTAGAATAATTTGTTTTACATAATCACGGTATTAGATTTTTGTTTTGATACAGGGCAGCGACAACCGTTTATACGTATTTCGACCTCTTTAGGTCTCGTCAGAAGGGTATAACCACTGCTCTGAATCTAAACAAAAATCTCTCCCGTCCTAGACAATAGTTATCAAAATATACGGACGTAACTACGCCATCTAAAAACAAAAAGAAAAATCAAACGATTTCTACCTAGCGAAACCGAATTCAAATTTTTACCACTGTGTTTCCTAAAACTTGCGAAACAAACAGCTGGATAAATTACTTGACAAGGGAATCTAAAATTGCATTCCACATGCCGTTCATCCTGGTCAAAATTCGTAGTGAATTCAGTTTCTGGTACTCCAAACGAAGTAAGTAATAAAACATAATGACGGTACTAGATTTTTGTTTTGATACAGGCAGCGACAACCGTTTATACGTATTTCGACCTCTTTAGGTCTCGTCAGAACGGTATAGCCACTGCTCTGAACCAAAACAAAAATCTCTCCCGTCCAAATAATGTTTGCTCTGTCTCCTTTCTTGAATAGTAGAATGACTTCGGAGTTCTACCATTCATGAGGAATCTTTCCTTTATCAATTACTTTATTAAATAAAATATTTAATACCTGTTCCATTTTTCTGCCACCAATTTTCAACATTTCAACTGTAATTTTATCCCCTTCCGGGCATTTATTCGTTTTTAGTTGATTTAAGGCCATTCTTATTTCATAGTCGGTTATGTCCGGTACTTCTTCTGAGCCGGTGTTAATTATTGTTCGTTCAGTATGTCGTTGTTGTGGTTATGTATTTACCGAGTATAATTTAGTATACAATTTTTCAATGACCTTTCTGTCTCGGATGGTGACGTTTTTCTCATTTTTTATTTCTATGATTTTTGTTATGCCGCTTGAGTTTTTTGCTTTCAGTACTTTCATATTCATTCTTACATTCATACATCATTCTTAGTAGACTAATCCCTTATGCTGAAAATGTCCTAGGCGAATATCAAGCCGGTTTTAGGGTAAACAGATCAACAATGGATCAACTATTCACGCTGAGACAACTTCTAGAAAAGGGATGGGAGTATAACAGACCCATACACAATCTTTTCATATGATAGGCATATGATAGCGTAGAAAGAAGCTAAGTATGGAATGCCATGGCGGAGTTCTCAATACCAAAGAAACTCATTCGGATGACCAAAGTCTGTATGGAGGGTGGAATATCTAAAGTACGTGTAAATAATAAACTGTCTGGTAGCTTTGAAATCAACAGTGGACTCAAACAGGGTGATGCGTTATCTCCACTACTTTTTAACCTTGTATTAGAGAAAGCCATGAGGTCGGCCGAAATAAAAACAGAATTGCTATCGGTTCAAGGTCCCAAGCTATTACTCGCATATGCAGATGACATATATCTCGTTGGAGACTCCATCCTATCCATGAAAGACATCTTCAACTTTTTAACCTTGTATTAGAGAAAGCCATGAGGTCGGCCGAAATAAAAATAGAATTGCTATCGGTTCAAGGTCCCAAGCTATTACTCGCATATGCAGATGACATAGATCTCGTTGGAGACTCCATCCTATCCATGAAAGACATCTTCAACAAGGTGGAAGTAGCAATAAGTGAAGTAGGGCTGAAGATTAATGAAGAGAAGACGAAATATATGTGTATAAATAGAACGACACGAAGAGACAGAATAGGACAAAATGTGACAGTCAACACCTTCAATTTCGAAAGAGTGCAACGTTTTAAGTATCTGGGGGCCGTAATCACAGCTGACAACGATGTTACTGAAGAAATAAAAGACAGAATCCAATCTACGAACCGCTGTCTATTCGCACTGGATAAGCTCATAAAATCAAAAAATCTTACAAGAAGTTCAAAGATAAAAATCTATAAATCCATCGTCAGACCTGTAATAACATACGGATGCGAAACGTGAACCATGATCAAAGCAAACGAAGAAAAGCTCAGACGCTTTGAACGAAAAATACTTTGACCTCACCATGACATCACCACAAACCAGTATAAGATCAGAACCAATATCGAATTAAAGCACTCTACAATGACGCCGATATTGTCCAAGAAATTAAATCACAGCGACTAAGATGGGCAGGCCACGTGCACAGACTGCATAACGAGGGACTTGTAAAACTGGTATGGGAGGAGATTCCCACAGACAAAAGACCACTCGGAATGCGATGGAGAGATAACATCCAAGCAGATCTCCGGAAAATGAACATTCCATTTGACCTTAGGTTGATGGAAGACCGAACAAATTGGAAAAAAGTTGTACAGTCAGCCAAGACCCACCCAGGGTTTTAGCGCTACGTGATGATTATGACTTTCATATTGCAGTTATCTTGTATTATATCTTTTAGTTTCTATGATCGTTCTTAATTTCTTTCTTCACGTTTTTGTTTAAACTTTTGAAGCTGTCCGAAGTTCGATCTGTTCTGTTTCGTCTTTGTTGGAGTAGTTTAATTGTATTAGGTTGGAGTTTAGATGTTTTGGCTGTTTTCGTGTTTGAGCATATTTTCTTAACCGATGTTACAGTTACTTTTATGTTATTGGCTAGTCCGATTATATCCATTTGTTTCAGTGCCTCTATTGATTTTAGTCTTGTGCTTAGCTCTTTCTGGTATTACGTTTGTTTTTGAAACAGGACATCAGTGGTTGGGTATCGTTCTCGTTTGGTACATGGGGGTTGACTTGGTACATGGGGGTATTTCCCAAAAATTTTCTTACGCATCTAAATGTTGAGAGCAGTACTGCTTTTTGCATGGTCTTATAGAGATGTTCATTAAGACTCAACTGTGTTTTTTGAGAGACTCTTCGGAATAACTCCAGTAGTAGAGAGAATAATAGGTATCGTCTGAGTATTTTCCATTCTCTGTTGTCTCCTTATTTGTAGTATTTCCAGATCTCTGTACTTGGTGATTTTTTCGTTATATTTAACACGCAGGTTGTTATCGTTAAGTATCGCCACATCTATTAGAGTTGTCTGTATAGTAAGTTTATTAACTATTATGAGATCCGGTCTATTATGTGCTACTGGTGGATCTGTAAGCACAGTGGGGTCCCTGTAAAGTTGACAATTCGTTACCCTAATATTACAAGGTAATAATATGTAACAATATTGCTAATTTGAGAAAAATCGATTTAAAAAAATGAGCTTTCATAAAAATCAAATTGTTTTATATATTTTAAATTTGAATTTAAATTAAAAATGTACATATGTATTAAAGGTGATTTAAAGAAAAAATTAACAAAAAATTGGTTTTTGTATTAGAAGAAAAGGTATTTGAAAAAAAAAACATAGAACCTTGATATAGCAAGAAAATTTTACTTATTTAAAAAATTAACATAGAACTTTGTTAGCTACAAAAAAAAAAACAAATTAAATCTTATTTTTGGAGGAAAATACACTCGTAGTATTCCTTATCAACTTCAGGGATATACTTGAACATAGATTTTAGGGCATCTATCTTATTTGGGGGAAGTACAACAGCCTTATCACATTTTTTTAATTGAAGCGGAATGAGTGGTTCTGTTTCGGTTTTAACATGACCTTTTCGTAATTTTCATTGATGTAAATTTACAGTTTTTAGCTCTTTGGTTGGATCAAAAGTATCTTTATACTTCAGTTCAAAAAAAGATTTAGAAAATTCTAATGCTACTACTTTTGAAAATGGTACAGCGTTGTAGTTCAGTTGGCTGGAAAAAGACTGAAAATCTATAAAATGTTCTTGTTTCATTTGAATTATTGTATATGGATTTTGTCGGTTTACTTTTAAAAGGTAGCGCAGAAGTGAAGTAGGAGAATAATATTCTACTTTATTCAACGTTCTTTCAATTGCACTGTGGATTGCATCGACCTCTTGAATACAAGCATGTCCTGGAACAGAAAATTTCATGGAAATATTTTGCACATTCTGATGTTTTTGAATTAGGTAACTGAGAGCATAACTCATAAGACTGTTTCGATTCTGTGGAACGCAGCTATCGCTCCACAAAATGATTTTTGTAAACTCTGGATGGTCCTCCAACACTTTTCATACTATTTTATAAACTGCGCTTGCAATGTAATTTCCCTTTCTTCCATGTAAAGCTTCTCTCCACACGGCACAATACACCTTTTTCCCAACCTAAAGGTGACCGGTCATATTGTACACATTTAATTTGCTCTTATAAAAGAAATTTTTTATGTCTGCTTTTGGACATGTCAAAACATTTTCCAGATCAAAACATAATAAAGGTATTCCGCTTTCTTTATCTCTTTGTTTTTCTTCTCTCATATACTCTTTCTCTTTCAAATGATCAGTATATCTTCGTTGTGATTCTTCGTCTTCCCTCTTCTCCATTTTTATTAATTTTATTTCTTCGCAGGTATCACATCTATCTTTTCTTGGTTTGTGAAAAGCTATATTAAAATAGTTGCAAAATATTTTTCTGTAGACAGCAAAAGAAACTGGATTTTTTTTGCATTCTCCAGCAAAATCCAAATAAAGCTCATACAATTTTTTGATACTTAATCCGCTTTCTAAATACTCTTTATTAGTTTTTTTGCGACAGTAATGGGATTCCACTCTTGGAATCATGTTAATGTGCTCCTTGACCAAGTTATTATCTTCGAGTGATGTTACCCGTTTTTGATGTTTGCCTTGTTTACTTTCGGGTAAGGTTTTGGTGGAAGTTTTATTGTTGTGCACCGTATAAATTGGTTTCTGGCTTATGCATAAAGTCCCAGTGCAAAAAGACTTGCAAACTTGGATCTTTTGATTATTTATCTCAAAATAAAACCTAAAACTTTTGCTTTTTCTCGAATTTTCTGGATTTTTGCCTTTTCTTCGTCTCCAAGGAGTCTCAGCTTCTGTGGTATGCAAAATATAGTTTTTCTTTTCGATGGCTGAGAGTAAATAATAGTTTTTAAAAATTTCCTTCCTTTGTTCGTCGCTAATTTGACGCGAGCACTTCATTCTGCACTTTTGTACACAATCTTTTTTATTCCTAATCTTTCTAGCAGGTACTACCTTTTTTCGAGAAGAAATATACTCTAGACCTTGATCAAATAAAGATTTTCTTTTGTTACATGTCCATTCAGAAGTGTTTTTCTGTCGTTTTTAGTAAATATCTTTTTATCTTTTATTATATTATGAGTTGCTTCTTCTAGTAAAATTTCTTCGGAAATATGTCCAATATTATTTGTATCATCGAAATCAGAATGGTCTGGTTCTAGAATCTTAATTTTGTTATCTTCTGAAGACGGGATTTTCTTGGTGAATTCTGGAACTAAAGTTGTAGAACTGCTAGGTACATTTCTAAAATAAAAATAAAAAAAAATGTTTTCGCGATTTAGTTAAACAAAATATTTATTATATATTATAATTATCTATTTAAGTTAGACTGCAAGTCACCAGAACCAGAGTTAGATGCATTTTTAATCTTAATATTGCTAACAACTATGATTGGGGCCTTTTTATTCTTTGGGAGTGTGAATGATTGTGGAAGACGAACTAGGAGCTTTTCTAAAACAAATTAGTTTTTAAATAGTAACAACAAGCTAAATTATAAAAAGAAATTAATAAAATGTTACGTTGTTTAATTTTTTTTGTTTAGCAAATCATGCCTACCTGCTTGAATCCGTTTCTGAGTTAGTTTCGTCATCACTTTCGCTGCTACTTCTTGACACGGGAATATTAATAACACGTCCACGAATTTTAAGTCTGAAACAAAGAACTTTTTGTAAAAAAAGAAATAAAAAATAAAAACCTAACCTCACAATATAAGATATAGAAAAATCTTACCTGCATTCTTTCATCTTCGATGATTTTTGAACTGGTAATACGTAATCCTCATCATCATCAGAGTCTTGGACATAGTCATCACTTAAATTACTCATTTTTTTTAATTCTAGACACAAATAACACTCTCCAAAACGCTTGCGATTTGTATTATAAATACAGGAACATAACCTCACTTTTACAAAAAATACAATAACAAGGTTGTATGTTACAACATAGAACCATGTAATATTTAGATTTTAATCTTTTTATTATATTATGAGTTGCTTCTTCTAGTAAAATTTCTTCGGAAATATGTCCAATATTATTTGTATCATCGAAATCAGAATGGTCTGGTTCTAGAATCTTAATTTTGTTATCTTCTGAAGACGGGATTTTCTTGGTGAATTCTGGAACTAAAGTTGTAGAACTGCTAGGTACATTTCTAAAATAAAAATAAAAAAAAATGTTTTCGCGATTTAGTTAAACAAAATATTTATTATATATTATAATTATCTATTTAAGTTAGACTGCAAGTCACCAGAACCAGAGTTAGATGCATTTTTAATCTTAATATTGCTAACAACTATGATTGGGGCCTTTTTATTCTTTGGAGTGTGAATGATTGTGGAAGACGAACTAGGAGCTTTTCTAAAACAAATTAGTTTTTAAATAGTAACAACAAGCTAAATTATAAAAAGAAATTAATAAAATGTTACGTTGTTTAATTTTTTTTGTTTAGCAAATCATGCCTACCTGCTTGAATCCGTTTCTGAGTTAGTTTCGTCATCACTTTCGCTGCTACTTCTTGACACGGGAATATTAATAACACGTCCACGAATTTTAAGTCTGAAACAAAGAACTTTTTGTAAAAAAAGAAATAAAAAATAAAAACCTAACCTCACAATATAAGATATAGAAAAATCTTACCTGCATTCTTTCATCTTCGATGATTTTTGAACTGGTAATACGTAATCCTCATCATCATCAGAGTCTTGGACATAGTCATCACTTAAATTACTCATTTTTTTTAATTCTAGACACAAATAACACTCTCCAAAACGCTTGCGATTTGTATTATAAATACAGGAACATAACCTCACTTTTACAAAAAATACAATAACAAGGTTGTATGTTACAACATAGAACCATGTAATATTTAGATTTTAATCAAATTTTAAATTCCAAAGTTCTATGTTTACCATAGAACTTTGCTATTCATATAAAGCATAATTTTGTACATACACCCTTGGTTTTTTTAATATTACCAGAGTTGTATGTGAGCAAACTAATTTCCATACAAATTGTGATGTAGTGCTAGTCACATAGAACTTTGTAATATTGAAAACTTAATTTAGTAAAAAATATTACATAGAACATTGTAATATTAGGGTAACGAATTGGCGTGTTCAAGCATTCTGTCAGGTACATATTGATGATAAGGGAGATGGTCGTTTTGGTCCCAGTTTGCTTGCTACTTCTTGGTGAAGAATTTTTCCTAATTAGTCATGGCGTTCTTTGACAATATATTTCAGGTAATTTTTATTTGGAATAACCTGATTCTGAATGGCAAGTTGAAAACCCTCAGTCTCGGGAAACGTCTTTCCTGATGACAATAAATATTTCGACACTGTATTGTCGACATATTCTTGGCTGACCTCATTGAGATATCGCCCATACGGAGGTTTACTCATTCAGGTGCGCATTTTTTCTTGTTTAGTCAGGTGGTTTAGGCGCATTTCTTGTTCCCTCAGTGTGAGTAGTGTTGTGTCATCTACTGCGCAAATTGCTCGATGTAAAGTAGATGTCTCAACCTGCGTTTGAATATAGGTTCTTAAATATGCAACCTGTTTATCCAGTTTCTCACCTATGTCCATAAGTCCTCTTCCCCCTTGATACCGCGGTAATGCTGTTCTCTGTACTTCACTGCATGGTTGGTGAGTTGCGCGTTTGTGAGAAGATTTTCCGTTTTCGACCAAATCTAAAGTCGACTTTACTGTGATTTGTTGTGATTCCTCGTTTCTATGATGTTTTAAAAAATCGTATTTACACTGAATGATAAGTTATGACTTATGATATGAGTGACAATGAGGTTTTATTGATTTTTCTTTTGTTTATGGTCATAGAGCTATTAGACACAGTATAGGTAACAACTATTAGATTTTTAAACTATTATAATGGAAAATAAATCTTTGCTTGCATTGGCTTCCGAACTTTTAATAATAATACGCCGGCAACAACTGCTTACAGCTAATAGTAAGTAAGAAAAAAAGATCAGACGCCTTTGGGCTCGCAGGTGGCTCTTAGGAAGAAATAGTGGACGGGGTATATCAAATTTAGTGTTGATATTATACCAAATTAAAAATAATTAATAAAGAAACTAAACTAAAATTATGACTATGACAAAAAAACACTAAACTAAGAATAAAATAAACTAAATAAATAATAAAATAAAAATACGACACAATAGCGCAGATATTAGACAATAGGCTCAATATCAATGCAACAAACAAAAAATAAATAAATAAAGGATGTTGTCTCTCGGTAAGAGACTGTCGCTGAATTGACATAAGAATAAGGTGCGATATTTAAATATGTTGGTGTTACCGGTATTATTACCGAAAATCATATGATTTTATCATGCGGAAAAGGTATCGTCCTATTCTCCCGTGACAAGCTATCATATGACAAATCACATGATAAATCATTTAGTGTAAAGTCGACTTAATGCCTTAAACAGATTTTTACTATTATTGGTTATTTGCAAAAGTCTGTAATCGACAAAAAAATCAAAATTCACTTTTTTCGCTAAGTTAAATAAGTTTTCAATAAGGAACGTACAGTTGACTCCCTCTATAACGAGAACTGAAATGGCAGACTAATTACCTCGTTATAAACCGATCTCGTTATATCAGACAACAATAATACTGTGCATACATATAAATATGTAGATTTCTAAAATATTAGCTTCCTATAGTGAAGTCATTCGGAGCGATATAAGATTCTAAATATTGTTTGAATAGCGTTTTTGAAAAAAAGTTTACTTTTATTGTCAAAGAAATATGTTAAAACAAAAAGAAGTTGTTTACTTGTATTGTTAATGACTTCTTTAAATTGTTCAGTATCATTCTATCATATTTTTTAAAGATGTGAAACATTTGTATTTATTGTAAAGACGTTTATTGCGGGCAGCAGTTAAGATTATTGCCGGCAGTTAAAAAGGGTATTTATTTATAACCACAGCCGGGTCATAAACGTAAAAAACAAGTTTTTCGATCTTATTTTCTCCCGTTATAACCAAATTTGCCTAGCTATAGACGATTATATTTCAATAGAAATTTCACAGGACATCTAATGTACCTCGTTATAAGCGAAACCTCATAATAACCGTGTTCGTTATAGAGGGAGTATACTGTATTACTATCGTTAAAATCTTTTATAACTTCCTCTTTACCATATAAAAGCAGGTACACAGTTGCTGGTTATTTGCAAAACTTTTTCATTGTATTCACAGTTTATTTGCAAAACTGCTTGTTTGCCGTCAACCAATATGACTCTTAATCTAGCGGGGACAAATGAGCGAAATCCAATTTAACCTACGTAATATTTTTTCACTCATTTTTCACTAATTTATTACCACCCTAATAATTTTTCACCACCAAACCACCCTTCTTCTTCTTTCAGTACCCTGTCCGATTATAGAACGTTGGCGATCATATTGGCAATAATAATATAAATAAAAATATAAACCACCCTTAATGGGAGCGATTCTGCTGGTTTAAGGTTCAAGTTAGCAGAATTCAGAAAAAAAACTTTGCCGATGGCATACTTTTAAACCCATTTTCACTAATTTATTACCACCTTAATAATTTTTCACCACCAAACCACCCTTAAGGGGAGCGATTTTGCTGGCTTACAGTTAAAACTAGTAGAATTCCAAAAAAAATTTATGATATACCACAGTGTTCTGCTAGGTTTTTATGAATTTATTACCACCTTAGTAATTTTTCACTCGTCAACTACCCCTTATGGAAAGTCAATAATTCTGTTAGATTAAAATTTAAGGGGAAAATTTTTTATTTTTTTTTTCAAATTCACTCTCCTCTACTTAACTGAAATAAAAAAGTGTTAAGTTTAGACTAAACTTTAATCACCATGATAATTTTTCACCTCTAAACCAATCTTATTTGGAAACGTTCCTGCTAGCTTAATATTCGAGCCAGCAGAATTAAAAAAAATATTTTTGAAGTACCACAGTATTTTGATAGACTTTTACAAATTTATTACCACCCTATTAATTTTCCACTTCTTACCTACTCCTTGTGGGAAGTCAATATTAAGCTATTAAGCGGAAGCTCGAATATTAAGCTAGCTAATTCAAATAAAAATTTTGAAATGCCACATGATTCTGCTCGATTTTTACTTATTTTTCGCCTCTCAGCTAACCCGTTGTGACTTAGGTTAAAATAAAAGAGTAATCTGTAATACCACTGTGTGCTGCAAAACTTTTCAAATTCATTTACCATCTTCGCAATTGTTTACCCCTCTATGAGAAGCCAATAATTCCGCTAGGTTGAATTTTGAAGTGAGAAAATAAAATTGTAAAATGTATTTTCCATATTTTTTTTTGTATTGGACGTTTACTTCAACTTTTTACTATTTTTTGATATCTCCATATTTTTCACCTAACACGCTGGACATAAATTTCGCACTTTACGCTCTAATTTTGGGGGCGTACTTTTTCGTCCGGTATAAAAAATGCACGTTTTCACATTTCAAGAGTTAAAAATCAACTATAAGACATGATCTAGCTGCTGACTTTCTTTGATTGTATAAAAAGCAGCCATCAGATTTTGCACATTACACATACCTTGCATCCGAGACTAGATTTTAACCATGAATGAAGGTATTAAAATGCCCGTTTATGCATTTTGAGGCTTGAACTATCGTGCAGCCGGAAATTGTATATGGAACCATATTCTCTATTGTTTTGTAGAATAACAAAGTATTGTTTTTTTGTTTATATATCTCATATAACATGCCTAATATTTCTAATTATTGTAATCTTTGTTTCAGAATATCAATGGAAGTCTTGTGCCTGGATGTCTATGAACCGTTTTGTTTCTTTTCAGTTTTAAAATTTTGTACTGAAAACAAGTTACGAAGAAAGAAGTGCTTTTTAATCAACGCTGAATTGATGGAAAACAATTTATGACAATGTAGTTATAATTGAATCAATGAGAAAGTACCAACAAAAATACTGACATTTATCAGAAGATTCTTATCTATTGGAACTATATGAATTCATTTATAAACCAATGTTATATGGATTAAATAATAATTTTCTCGTTTAATATGCTGTTTTATTTTATATAGTATGCTTAGTCTAAATATGCTTTAGACTAAAACAAAACATTCCAAATATATGAAGTAAAGTATGGTATTCCCAAGTTTTAGAATTATTTTTAATAATGCTTTTTAATCAACTCTGAATTGATGGAAAACAATTTATGACAATGTAGTTATAATTGAATCAATGAGAAAGTACCAACAAAAATACTGACATTTATCAGAAGATTCTTATCTATTGGAACTATATGAATTCATTTATAAACCAATGTTATATGGATTAAATAATAATTTTCTCGTTTAATATGCTGTTTTATTTTATATAGTATGCTTAGTCTAAATATGCTTTAGACTAAAACAAAACATTCCAAATATATGAAGTAAAGTATGGTATTCCCAAGTTTTAGAATTATTTTTAATAATGCTTTTTAATCAACTCTGAATTGATGGAAAACAATTTATGACAATGTAGTTATAATTGAATCAATGAGAAAGTACCAACAAAAATACTAACATTTATCAGAAGATTCTTATCTATTGGAACTATATGAATTCATTTATAAACCAATGTTATATGGATTAAATAATAATTTTCTCGTTTAGTATGCTGTTTTATTTTATATAGTATATGGCAAAATATGCTTTAGACTAAAACAAAACATTCCAAATATATGAAGTAAAGTATGGTATTCCCAAGTTTTAGAATTATTTTTAATAATCATTGTTTTCGCCTTGGCTTTACTTTTAAAAAGCCAATTTATGATTATTGAAATTCCAATTAGGTTGCCTAACTGCGGAAGGTTTTGGAAGATAATTTTTGAAAAGTCCCCAATTAGCTTTTCAATAATATCTTCCTTATGTGTCCAGTAGCTTTAGAATTATTTTTAATAATCATTGCGTTAGCATTGCCTTTACTTTTGAAAAGCCAATTTATGATTATTAAAAGTTGCTTATATGGTTGTTTTGCATAATTGCTTCTTGTAGAAGTTAAATTTTTGAAATTCCTATGTTATTTTGGTTGACTTAGGTTGCCTATCTGCCGAAGGTTTTGGAAGATGGTACCTTGAAAAGTTCCCAATTTGCCTTTTAAAAATATCATCCGTCTGTGTCAAGTAGTGTTGGTCGAGGAATCTTAGAATTATTTTGAATAATCATTGCGTTAGCATTGGCTTTACTTTTGAAAAGCGAATTTATGATTATTGAAAATTGTTGATATGGCTGTTTTGCATAATTGCTTACAAAATTCCGATGTTAACCAATTTACGATAAGGAAAGAAAAAAACTTAAATAATTGTGAAATGTCGATAGCAATTAAAGTAAACTAAAGTAAGCTTAATTAAGCCATTCAGAGCGATGCTGGGAATATTTATATTCCACTATGCATGAACAATTGAGGCGTCTCATACCAAAACTCGTCTTATCCACGTTATGAAGTTTCTTGTAAAATCGAAAAAACCTTTACCGAAGTTATTTTTTTACGAGCGAAAAGGTACACCAAGTGTTAATATACAATAAGATAAAACTTAAAACATTAATTTAATATACAATAAGATAAAACTTAAAAAAAAAAGTGGATAAGTTTTGATCCGTCAATTTGGATTTGGCAAGTTATGCTACAAAAAAAAAATAAGAATCCCACTGGGTCTATGGAGGAAGTTTTTTTTAATTGTTGTTTAACGACATTATTTCAAGCAAAATATAATTTATTGTAAATTAAATTCTTAAGTCTTTATCGTCTCCTGTTCTTACTGTTCCAAAATGCTTCCCCAATAAATTGTTTACATCCGTTAACTTGGCAGGTTTTACTGGTACACCCATTGGAATAACTTTGGAGAAAGATGCTCCAATTTTTTGCCTTTTTTTAAAATTGACTTGGGTATTCCAGTATCCGAGCAATAGAAAGGTTCTCCCTGAACTATAACATTTCCACTACGATTTTTTGTTAGTATAAATCTCTTGGCATCGGAATACATCAGAATGCCAGGAGCCCACGGGTTTTAGAAAATCACCAACAGCAGATTTCCAGCCCATAACGAGACAATCTTGCTCTAATCTTACAGTGTCGTATTCCTTAAATAGGTCCAAATATATTTTAGGAACGATGATGGTCGAAATTTTTTTTAATTCTTTTTCAATTCGCCCGAACACTCTATCAGGTGGTAAATATGAATATCCAGGAGCAGGAAAAATTATTTCTATAGTTTTAATGTTAGGTGGTGCTACCTTAGAAAAAAAGTAAGACAACGTACCTACCTATCATTGTTGAATTTCGATTTTGTCCACCGCATCCGTCAGCACACAGTCGTATGTTCGAATAAGACGACAAATCAGCTTGTGATAGTGCATGATAAACGCTGAAGAGATTTCATTCGAACCTTTCTTATGTTGATGTTCCATCCAAGTATAAATATGAACGTTTTCTTTAGACATTTTTGCTCTGGAAGATCCTTGAACCACAGTAAAGTTGTATGTGTATAACGTCTGCTGTAATAGGTAATTTGGTCAGGGACCTTGAGATTGACCAAATTCTTTTGACAGTCAAATGTTACTCGACTTCCAAATCCAATATTGTACTCTCTTGAAAATATGTGATGAAAAAAAGTTTTTTTTTTTACCTCAATAGTAGCATCTTGGTTGTAAAGCCTCCAAAGTTTGGATATATTTAAATCACTAGACAAATATTGCCGACTTGACTTTGAACGGGAGTAATGTCTTTCGACACCTTTCAAACCTTACAGAAATTTTCTAACGGCCACTCGCTTTTCTTCATATTTTTTGCTTATGCGATCACCACCACGTTTTTCTCTGGGCCGGTTTCAAGATGTTGCTTTTCAATTCTTTGGACACGAGCTTTAGAAATATTAAAAATGCTTAAAAATGTTTTTTGGTAAACCTGAATATCAAACTTCTCGCAATCAGATTTTTTTTCAAAGTATACGCCTTCCCGACTGCCATTTTTTTTTCTGTCTATCTCGCTTTGGTTTTGAACATCTACAAAATTTTAATATGTATGCATCTTGCCCAATCTTGGCTTTCTCTTGATAAAAGTTACGATGAAAATTGTAAATGTCCCGATTACTTAATTTCACACATCTATATATTTTTCCGTTATGATTGCACTTAGGATATACTGGCAAGCTTGTCGCAGAATGCCTACAAAAAATAAAAAACAATAGTTTATTATAGTTTGTCAATTTTAGACAAAGCTACAACATATCGCTCACGTTTTAATATTTCTCGTCCCCACTTTGATTTGTCTCCAACAACTTTTCTACTTCTACCTCTCTCTGCCGACTTTATTCTTTGCTCCATGTTTAGACATGACAATGAATTTCGTATAATTTCAAAAAATAGAACTTGAATAAATTTAGGTATCAAATAAAACAAATAACAATGAACATATTAGCACACTGCATAGATAAACGTTTGCTAAAATACTGCCTCAACAACCGAATAAAAAGAAAATTGTCAGTTTGGATCACGCGCTTCATGTTTCCAGCATTCTTATAGGCTGCATGGATCAGGCGAGTTTTGACATGTAAGATGCAGTGGATAAGACGAGTTTTGCGCTGACAACAATATTTTGCCGTTGAATATTAATGGGATAAAGCAGCATTTCGTCGCCTGAGAATTATACTGTTCCATCTCCTAAAACTCAATTTTACAGGAGAGCGTTTTTAAATTTAATGTAAAATATTTTTGATATTATTGAAAAATTGTTTTACAGATCATGATCACTGTTTGCATAATAAATTACTTTTTGTTATAGTGCTTTATTATTGCCAATTAAAACAACATTAACATGTAATACGGAAAAATTTATTTGGATATAGAACAAAAGGAACATTTAACTGAAATATTTGGGATATAGAACATGTATAGTGGATATAGAACTAACTAATTCTTAAAATGTTTTATTGGTGGTAACGACAAATTATCAAATAAAAACCAAAATTTATTAAATATATGACCGTAACTTAAACAAAAATACAATTATTAGGTGTACTAAAAAAACAATAATCTTCTATTTCTCGCTACTTTCCTTATTTGTCTATTTCTTTTGTTTTTCTTTGTTGCACATGATACTTGAATTGTGCTTCAAAACAACATTGTAAAACTCTTTATCAACTTCCGGCATGAACGGTATCATCTCTTTGAGATGCTTTTTCTTTAATTCAGGTAATTTTGGTGTTAAATTAACGAGTTGCAGCACTTCTGGTAAATTATGTATTTGACATCGCGTTTTTTTAACGTTTTCCAGTTTAATTTCCTTAAGTGGCCCTTCATATAGTTCACCATATTTTATGATTAAAGGAAATTCTTTTTCGTATATCAGATGTTTCACTTTAGTGTAAGGTACGTTTCGATAGGATAATTTTTCTGATTCTGCTTGGTAATTTTTATAATCTGCAGTGATCATTTGAAAAAATTTAAATTTCATTTTCCACGAGTTTGGAATCTTCGTTAAAATTTTTAACAAACTTACGGGGCTCCAAATATCTACATTTTTTACAAATCTTTCTATACAACTATGAGCTGCATCGACTTCTTGTACACAGCTGTGACCCGGTTCACCAAATTTCTGTTCTATTATTTTTATCTGACCTGAAGAATTGGATTGCAAAAAATGTTGCAAAGCAAATGTCATTATTGAATTTTTATTCCATAAAATTAATTTTGCCATAAAATTGATTTTTCAAGTGCAGGATTATCTAGTACTACTTTTTTAACCCTTAACTGGTATGGCAGGGTCAAATTTGACCCTATTGGAAATTCTTTTGTAATTTTCGGAAAAACTAGGCGATATGGCAACATACCATTTGAGGTATTCTTTCAAGGCGTGCAACTGCTTCAGTTCCGCTATCAGTCGCCCGCAAGCAATTAGTGGCTCCACGTGAATATTGTGAATTGGGTCAGATTTGACCCTGCCATACCGTTAAAGGATAATTTCTCGTTTTCGGGTAAGAAGCACAATACTGTTATTTTTCCAGAAAAAAATACAATTTTGTTTGTTCTTTCAATTTAGAGTTGTGATCGAAGTATAATATGTCGAACGTGCGTGACAAAAGGGCGCCTTTGACACAAAAGGAAATTGAACATATTGCTGAAACTTTATGGGATACCGACAACGACCTTTCCGATGCAGAGACGATTGTTAGTGATCACGATACGGATAGTGACTACAATGCTGATAGTGAGAGTGAAGATGAAGCTGTTGATGGCAGTGATAGGCACTCTGTCGAAGAAGTTAGCTTATCTGTTGAAAGTGAAATTGTTGGGGATGAAAGTGGCTATTTCTACGGAAAAAATAGAAAAAAGTGGGCGAAAACGCCACCTGCGTCTAGCCGTACTCGCGTCACCAACATAGTGTCGCATATTCCTGGCCTTTCGGGACCATGTCGGACCAATAAGCCAACTACACCCTTGCAGGCGCTCAGTTTTTTTCTCGATGGATACATTATAAATGAAGTTATCGCAAGAACGAATGAGAAAATAACTGAACTGCAGGCAACCTATGGCGATCAGGCCTTGTCATGTCAGTTTATTAATCATGTCGATGAAGTAGAAATGCGAGCATTTCTCTGTCTTCTCTATCTAGCTGGAGTGTTCAAGTCGAGTCACGAGGACATAAATTCGCTTTTTGCAACAGATGGAACAGGTCGTGACATTTTTCGTGCAACAATGACTCTAAAGAGATTCAGTTTCCTGCTAACAGCCTTAAGATTTGACAATCCAGCCACTAGACGACAACGTATTGAAGACGGAGATAAACTTGCTGCAATTTCAAATTTGTTTTACAGATTTATTGGAAACTGTAAGATAAACTATTCTTGTGGGGAATACGTAACCGTGGACGAAATGTTGGTTGGATTTCGGGGAAAGTGTAGGTTCCGTATGTTTATAAAAAGCAAGCCTGTGAAATACGGACTAAAAATATTGTGTTTGTGTGACGCTCGTACACATTATTTGATCAATGCTTTTGTATATACGGGCAAAGATGAAAATAGGGCAAATCCAAAGAAGCTATCTATTCCAACCCAAACTGTGCTAACTTTGATTGAACCAATAGCAAATTCGAACCGTAATATTACAGGGGACAATTGGTTCACGTCACTAGAGCTGGTTGAAGAATTGCAACGCCAAAACTTGACATACGTAGGTACTATTAGACGGAATAAAAGGGAGTTACCTAAAGAGTTCCTAGCTAGTAAGCAACGTGAACCACTTTCCTCGCTTTTTGGATTTACTAAGGATATAACAATTGCGTCATACGTTCCAAAAAGAAATCGCTCAGTTTGCATGATGTCTACAATGCACCATAATAACATGGTCGAAGAAGGAGCAAAGAAATTACCAGACATCATCTCCTTTTATAACCTAACGAAAGTTGGCGTTGATGTACTGGACCAAATTTGTGCCAATTACAAAGTAGGAAGACGTACTCGGCGTTGGCCTCTAACTTTGTGGTACCGAATGATGGACATCTCCGCCGCAAATGCAGGCATAATTTATAATGCTGCTAATCCAAATAATGAGATGGTTCGTAACCGTTTCCTTATTGATTTAGGGAGAGAAATGATCAACGAACACTTAGTTCGAAGAAGTCAAATGAAAAACATTCCTCGGGAATTGAAGGTAACCATAAGGCGAATCAGCAATATCCCAGATGAGGCCCCACGAAGCATAGATAACCCTCAACGTCGACAACCTAAGCGTGCCAGATGCTTCTTATGCCCTTACAGTGACAACAAACATCCAATTGTATGTGACGAGTGTAGCAGGCATATTTGCAAAGACCATTGCAAAACGTCCAACATGTGTACAAATTGCTCCGAACAATAAAATACTGCGCAAAATGTAGTTGTCAGAATTTTTGTTTATTATGTTTTTTCATGTTTTTAAGTATTTTTCCCTAGGTTTAGGTTTGTTTTGATTAAAACAATTCCGTTTAAAATTATTTTTAATTTTTTCTCTATTTTTTTTTACAGATAAGAAAAGCCATGTTAATTTTTATAAGTTTAGCCAGAAGTAGGCCAGATATTATTAAAAAGTATATGTAAACATTATTATTTATAATAAAAAGGATTTATATTCGATCTGAATGAAAATTTTTCTGTTTTCTATTTGCTGCATGCAAAAAAAGGCACAGGGTCAAATCTGACCCCGCCATACTTTAAGTGTAATTTTAAATCACCATACCAGTTAAGGGTTAAGTATTTTAATCAAAGCACAAGAAATATGAAGTCCGCTTCTACCAGAAATCATTTCATGCCATAAGGCATTATATACGATCTTAGTTTTGTCGAAATGAGCAGTTAAATTATAACAAGAAAATTTTGTTTTATAATAAAAATTGCTTACGTTAGATTTTGGTAGCGAAAAAACTTTTTGCAGATCAAAACATAAAACACCAACACATTTGCCCTCGGAGGATATAAATTTGTCTCGGTTTTTTTCCTGATGTACCAAATCTTTATTTTTCTTGTGAGTTTCAAATTTTAAAATATCTGCTTCAGTCGGATTAGTAAGAGAATTATATGCTGCACACTTATCACATATATCTTTCTTGGGACAAAAGAATGTCAAATTAAATTCAGTATTGAATATTGTCCGATACATATGATATTTGACTGGTTCTGATTCTTGAGTTTTGTATAGATCATACATTTTGACGTGACAACGTCTTAAATTAGGTTGTGGCTCGGAGTCATTTAAGAAAAAGTGTAACGCCCGCTCACGTCTGTTACAGTGAGTCACCGAACGAGAGAGAGGCCCGCCGGACCGGCGAATGCCTTGCGTCTCTGTCCCACTCAAACATGATCGGTCCGCTGCGCGCGGCACTAGAGAATTAGGCGCGTTGAATCGCTAAAGTTGAAAATCGTTGAAAGTATCGTCAGCTGTGTCTGTAGTGAAAATGTGGAGTGCTTACAGTGTCCTATTTTAGGGGGAACCACCAGTATCAGATATAATTTTAGGAAATTACCTAGGGACCTATATTCTTTTATAATATTGCTATGGATTTATCCATTTAATATTGAGCAATGATTGTAAACATTCTTTATAGTTTAAACTTCAATGAAAATTATTAACTGTGTCTAAAGACATATATGATATGAGGTATTTTACCCAAGAGTATTAAGTATAATGAATATACATAAAAACATAATTTTGTTTTCTTAGGATTTAACATTTTGTCAGCACATTATCTCAAATTCACACTTAAATCAATATGTTTTTACTATTAGGTCTGTTGAATGTTTGTTCTTTACACAAAATTTAGTCTATACTTCATATTTATTAAAGGTGGTAAAATATACATTACAATTCAGTTGTTTATAAAACCACTTTCAAAGCATAAAGAACCTTTTAAGCTTTGTTTATATTATTTTGTGTATATTAATTGAGTTAATTGGAGTAGCCCACTTTGATACAAAAATACAGTCAATTTATGGATATTTCAAGGTGACAATCTAAAAAAGCTGATTTCCTCCCATGCATTTTATTAGAAACACTTGAAATTTAAAAAAAATTTAAAAATCGTAAGATGTAAGACCTTAATCGTGAGATCGTGAGATTTGTCTTCAATTCGTGAGTAGATTCGTCATTTACAACAACTACAACAATAAAGGTAAATAATTGTACACTAATATTTCATTATCGTAAACTATGATTTGATTAATTGTTAGATTGACACAAAAGTTGAGAAACTGAGTTTATAGCGGCAATTCCTTGTTCCTATTGTGCAATTTAATAATATTCATATCAATCAATATTCTACCGAGAAAAAGACGTTGTCACGTAAAATCTTCGCCCGTAAAACCGACTTTACAGGCAACCGATTTTTTTTTGTAAATTTAAATTTCTTTCCAAATATTGTCTGGTAGAACTCTGTCGACAATAGTGAGAGTCGACTCTTTGAAAAGAGTTAATATGTTCTCGTACTTTTTGTTTTTTTCCCTCGGAGATAGTTTTCTTCTGATGCCTGCCACGAATAGGGGAACGAACAATGCATCTAACATCATCTTTTACACTTTTAAAAAAGTAGTAAATCCTCTGTTTACTAATATTTAATGTATTAAAAAAGTAATGTTGGCAAACTCTTATTTTAACTCCACATACATAAAAAAATATTGATATGAAAATGTTTTTTTGCTGGTTTCATTGTTTGTTCTTTTTCTTACTGCCAAAATACGCTTCACATGTTTTGAGTAGAACTGATTCTTTTTGTCATCATTAAGAGACCAAAACTGTCTATGAATTGTATCTCTTTCGTCAGGAGTAATTTTAGCAGTACACTGTAGTACACAATTTTCAGATCGACATGTCTCTATTTTCACAGATTTCTTTTCCCTGGTCCGCTTCATTGTATCAACATATTCTTGTCCAGATTGTCGTTTATGTTTTCTTATATTTTGTTTCCAATCTGATGGTCTTCTTTTTCGTTTTCGACTAATCACCGCAGGTTTATTAACTTCTTCGTTAAGATACTCTTCTTCCTCTGCCATCTCAATTTGACTCTCAGGTAACTTTTGTGATTGAAGATTATTTTCTTTTTCTTCATAGTTTTGTGCCAATGCGTCTACTTCTTTCAGTGTGCTAAATTGTAAATTTTGTGTATCCATAGTGTTTAAAGTAACCATTTGTAAAACAACTTTTCCTTCATTTGGTGTCGCTTTAGGTCCGTGCTTATCTTGAGATGTTTCTTTACTAATGTTTTCTTTGTCGTTTTCGACATCCTCTTCGATAATATGCCACAAAGAGCTAAAATAAGATATTATTTAGTGGTATTATTTCTCAAAAAATTTAATGTAAGCTTACTTCTAAACGTCACTAGGACATGAAGAAGGCCTTGTTGGCGACGGTGAAAGTTTTGCATCATTATAAACTGCAAAAAGAAATTGATTTAAATATCAATGTAGTAAGAAACACATGCAATTCGAATCAAAATTACAAAATTAAAAGGAACGAATTTGAAATATGACCACATTACTTTCTGAAACATTCATGCTAATCCATTGCTAATCCACCCCTGTACTACTCTATTTATATCAAAACACATACAACCCGTATTAGTAATTTAATAGTTACAAATACATAATAATGTGTAACATATTTCTTTTTATAATAATTATCAAGATTTTTTATTAATTTGAATAGGTTTAATTACATTTTATTCAATAAAATATCCGTGTCTATGAAAATTTTGAGGTTAGGTAATATTGCAAATTCGTTTAATAAGGATGATTAAATCAACACAATAATATTAAACGTACTTACTTAAATTGTTTCAGGAATACCCACTACTATTTAAATACATTTTCTTACTATTCACTTTTTACAAAAAACAATAGATCATTTACCAACATGCCATGATGTACATACACGTACAGTCCGGTATTAAGCACATTATGCGTAATGGATATAGAACACTATAATTCTAGTAACGTATTTATTCTAAAAGTTAAAGAGGATATAGAACAAAATAATTTTAAAAATATTTTGAGGCATACGGGATATAGAACTAAATGTTACTGAAAACTTTTAATTGGTTCTGAATATTATCATCATTTCAATGGATATAGAACAAGCTAATTTTTACAAAAATTTCTATGTATATAACTCCAAACTGCCAAAAAGTGGATATAGAACAGTATAATTCTCAGGCGACGATTTGTTACGGAAATATTACTGTAAGAGGAGCATTTTTCGTAAAATTTGGATAAGGCGATTTTTGCTATGAGACGCCTCAATTTATCCATATAAATTATTATCATTTTTTTTACTCATTTCATCGAGTAAGGACGATAACAAAATAAATATACGTAGACGCTTGCGTTTAGATTTAATTAGAGTCTCATTCTCTAAAACATGTTTCTGGGTCTACCCGTCATCAGAGAAACTTGTAAGAAGACTTACACCAAATAAAATAAATAAAAATAAAAACGTTTATTGCCATTATAAAATACATTTTAAACTGTTAAGTATCTTATTTTCTTCTCGACGTCCCGCTCTTGCACCGCCTGAAGTAGATGGTTCTTCCTCTCGGATTCCTGGGCTTCTGCTGTTGGCTTCCTGGCTTCTTCTTCTGTAGGTACTTTTTGTGGCATCGTACCTACTTTCCTGGTTGGCTGAAAAAATAGGAGTAGGGTTTAAAGCTGAGTGGGATGTGCATTCACAAGTGTATAGTGCTCTCACACATCCCGTGTATATGTTTTTTGGGTTTTGTGTTTTTTGTTTTAACTGGTTAGTGCAAAAATAAAATAAAAATAACTAAAAATAAGACAAATTATAATAAAAAATGGGGAGTGGGTTGGGAGTTTAAGGTATTTTTTTGTTGAGCATATGCTCGTTTTTTCGGTTTTTTGTTTTTTTTTTGGATTTTGTGTTTTTTGGGCCAAAACTGTTAAGCTATCGGGGATTTCTATGCGAGTATCTTTTCTTTGCGTTCAATCGGGGTTGCCCCCGTATCCTGCCAGCTGTTGTTTAGGCCGTCTATGTACCGTCCTTAGATTTGGATTGTAGTTTGTTAGCTCTCTTAGCAAACGGTTCGGATGGTTTCTGAAGTTTTCCAGGTTTCTGGTCTATTGGAGTTTTCTTGTGGCCTGGTGGAAGACGTATCTTGTCCTTTTCTCAGCCACCTCCCTCAGTACTGGAGCCTTTCTTTGATAGTTGCATTGGATATTCTTTCTTCCCATGTTGATCCGTCTATGATTCGGTAACACGATGTCTCTATGGCTTTAAGTCTCCTCCAGTTGGTCTCCGCTATTGAACTCCAAACTGGGACTGCATATAGTATGTGACAATACCTCCTATCTGCTTTTTCATGAGTTTTGTAGGAGACACGAAAAACCTTTTTTTAGGGTTCTCCTGTTTTTATATGTAAGTTTTGACTTGTTTTGTAGTAAATTCTACTATTAATTTACTACAAAACGTCAAAAAATATAATATGAAAACGGGAGGTAACCATAAAAAAGTTTTTCATCTCTCTTACAAAACTCATGAAGAAGCAGATAGGAGGTATTGTCACATCACTGACGGTTTGCTAACTTTATTAATACAACATGCAAGTTTTATGTACAAAATGTACTTAAATTTTCTTAAATTAATAAAATAAATAAGTAAAATTCATACAAATACAAACTACCAACTAATATAAAATAATGTCAGAACAATCAGAACATAGAAATTTATTAAGGGAAGTGCGGGTATTGCCGCCCACTTAAGCAATTTGTTGAATTAAACAAAAACTATAGGTCTTGAAACAGAATTTCAACTGTCAAAATACAGTCATGTTATCGACTTCTAATTATTTAAGCCTGAAAGTGTTGATTTATTTTATTTTGCGGAGTATTACATTTATATTCACAAACCTACACTCGGGCGGAATTATCCGACCATGCGGGTAATTGCGCCCAGTAATACCGCCCAGGGTTACATTATATGAAAATCAAACACAAAATAATTATTTGTTCACAAACAACATCTATATATTTATTATGTAAAAAAACATATTCAAAGAACTACTTAATTAAAAAAACGAATATAAAAACATTTAAAACTACACTCTATTTGCAATAATCGCATACAAAAGTTTTGTGATTATCGTAACCACTGCATTCCTTAATGCGCCCATTTATGGCATACTCCGCATCTGTACCACATTTCAGATTTTCCATATTCACCACAATACATGCATTCTTCTTCTATGTCGTTGTTGGGATCATCGGAACTATGATCGTTGCAAATTTCCATTTCATCGTGGGATGAAGCACTTGAAGAACTATCGTCAAACTTGACTTTCCTCGTGGCGTGTTTTACCTTTTTGCTAACGTTTTTGACAGGAAGTTTTTGTCTTCCTTCCTTCTGTAATTTTATATTCTTTTTCTGCTCAAGTTCTATTTTTTCTGGAGTTGCCGTCAAAATCTTTGAAATGCCTAATTTTCTACCTTTCTTTTTTAATTTATTTTCATTCACTACGCACAACGGTGTCATTTGTTCAATAGATATATCTCCTTGTCTCGTTTATAAGCTCCGATTTTAATGATGAAGGAGCGACATCTGCCTGAGCTTCGATGACTTTTGATGTACTTGGAATAACAATAAATAATCAGGTTCATTTATTTCCAAGACTGCATCTTTTGAAGGTACTCGATTTGGTTTGGAGGTATAGGGGGTAATATCAGCTTCAGGAAGTTGTAGTTCGACAGCGGGAATGTTAGAAAGGGTGGAAGGCAAAAAATCTTCATCCGTGAAAATATTCGTTCTATATGGAACAATATCACTTATTTCAAAGCCTTTTTGAGCTTTTTCCATGGTGGCTACATGAACGAATGCTCGATTGAAAATTTCCGATATATCAAATGGTATTATTTTTTGGTGAACATTTCGTCTCATAATAGAGAGAACATTCACTTGAATAGGCAGATTTTAGCGGCCCAAAGAATGTCAGATCTAGTGACTGTAGCTTATGGGACGTGTGGGGCGAAAACGATAACATAATGATCCCATTTTCACGGCAAAATTCATATGCAGATAAAGAACAATGACTGCTGTGATTATCAAGCAACAGCAATGCTGCGTTGTCCTTAGAAGTAGATGCGTGTTTATTAAAATGCTTAAGCCAAATCAAGAATAAATTTTCATTCATCCAGCCTTTGGCCGAGCATTCATATATGCCACCTACCGGTCCATTGCGTTTGAGCTGATCCGACATTCGGATTCTAGGATAAATAAACATCGGTGGTATATATATCCCTGATGCACTTACTGAGCAGCACACAGTTATATTTCGACTTCTCTCCCAACTTACAGCTTTTCCCAGTTGTTTGACACCTTTTGGGGCTATAATTTTGGATGGCACCTGCACCGTGGTAATACCTCTCTCGTCGACATTAAATATACGGCAGGCTTGAAAGTTATATTTTGTTAAGACTATATTTAAATTTGTGAAAAAAAGGCCTACACTTTCAGTATTAAAACCCGAAATTCTCCCTAAACTGGTTGCCTCGGGTTTCCTCAAACTAAGATTTGGATGCCGTTTTAAGAAAGCTTGAAGCCAGTCTTTACCGGCCATATTTTGTCATCGTTGAAGCAGTTTTTAATATTATTTTTAACCGCAAACTCGTAGACGATTCTTCGTAAATCAGTGGCCGTTAGACCATAGAACATCTTCGCCAGATAGATGCAGCGATCAGCCACTTGCTGTTCTTGTTCACTGGAAAATATAGGATTACGACCTAGTTGTGCTGCACAAGCATTATTGGCATTTAGTCTATCTTTTAATGTAGAATATGGGATACCTGAAAAAAGAACATTAGAAAATGGATTAAAAAATAGAAATCCTATATTACCAAACTCTCTTGCACTTTGCCTTTTTCCCTTTCCGTTTCTCACTGCATTTATAGCTTCCTGAAGTTGTTCTGCACTCCAAGTTGCCTTTTTCCGTGAATTCACCGTTGCCTTTGGCATTTTTTATCCTAAATTAAAAATGTATAAATTAATGTTTAATACCGCTCACTGGATGGTAATACCGCAAAAGTTGGGCGAAATTACCCGCCATCGCCATATTATAAGCAAAACAATTGTTAATCGTTATTTCTCAAAATATTGTAAGAATTTGTTTCGATCCATATATATAAGAGGACCGGTCACTAATTAATAAAAAAATCAATAAATTAAGTATAAAAATAAGTTACTTACAAATTATTTTCGAGCACGTAAATATTATAGCGGCACCACACAAAACACGTTTATCTCTGTCAAACAACTAAACGTGCTTATGGCTGGCGATCTTGTTGCTCGCTTCTCTCGGTAGTATCGGGACGTCACTTCAACGTTGTCAACGTTACTATTTGTCTATGTTTAACATATTGTATAGAGTGGGCGGTATTTGCCGCTGGCCGGTAATACCCGCATTTCCCCTATTACAATTTAAAAACAATAATTTATTAACATGTTTTGCTTTGATTCTATTGCGTCTTTCCGAAATTATTTGTCTTGCTTTGGAAAATATACGCTCGCTAGGCACAGATGTGGCTAGAACACACAGATGTTTTTTTGTCAAAATAGAAAGATTGGGATACATAAGCTCCATTGATTTCCACCACAATAGTGCATTTTCTGCCCGTCTAATATTAGGAGCTTCTAAATACAGTAGGTTTGTTCGTAGTAGCGATTACAAATGGTTTGTGATTCGAAATACAATGCGCATGTTCAGTTGGAAACTGTTTGGAATTAGTTTGTGATTTTGTGCTCTACGAACACTTTGATGTTTTGCATTTGTCATTGTCGTTTGTCAAATCTCGAAATCTTTCCTTTCCTTATTTCTTGGAATTCGATCTAATTAGTTTGTTAAATCTTTTTATTCCCTTTTTTGCATTAATTGTTTAATATTATTAGTTATACTGTTTATTTGATTTTATTAGTTTGATTAGTTTTTTTTAGTATATTTTATTTTTAGTTATACCTATTTTAATTAAAATTTCTACAACTGATTAACCTTAAGATGGAAGGTAAATGATTTTATTTTTATTACTATTATTCTATACTATATTTATTTAAAATTTTTAGAATCCTTACGAGAGTATTTGGCTTTCCAAGAAAGTGAACAGCTATTAGTCAACGCTGAAACAAGTTTTGTATGGACGAGAGGAAACACATTGCTATTAATTGATCTATATAAAAACTATAGAAAAAATGTGGGAACTTTCGCCATAAAAAATTTTAAAAAGTTGTGGGAAGTTATATCTTCTGACTTAAAAATGAATAATGTTAATTGCACCCCAGCAAATTGTGAAAACCGTTGGAGGGTTTTAGAAAGAAATTTTAAAAAATATATAGACAATGCCAAAAAAACAGGGAGAGGGAGAAAAGATTTTGAATTTGCCGAAGAAATGGGACAAATACTCGGCACAAAAAAAAATATTGTACCTGAATGTGTAATCAGCACAAATTCAATTGTAAACTTAAAAGAAGACAACATTTCTACACCTGTTTCTGAAAATGTAGCAGATGATCACGATTATGTAATAAGTACACCATCAACATCTCATGATGTAAGGGTAACACCACAAAAAACTGTTGCTACTGGTCTTCAAACATCAGCCAAAAAAAGTTTTTTTAGAATCAGCAAACGAGTAGATGTTTTAGACAGACAAAGAGGAGAAAAAAAAGCAATATAATGATGCTAGATTGGCTCTAGAGAAAGAGAAGTTTGAAGCCCACTTAAAATTAGAAAAAGAAAAGTTAGAAGAAAGAAAAGAAAGAAATAAATTATTAAAACAACAACATAAAGAAAGTATAGAAGAAAAAAGACAGAGAAATAAATTAATAAAAGAACAAAATGAATTGTTAAAAAAAACCACAGAGTTGTTAGAAAAAGTTGTAGACAAATTTGATTTAATTTGATTTGTTTTTTTTTTCAACATTTACACACTAGCATAACAACTTGAACAAAATGAAATTTGAGTTAACTCTTGTACTCGGCTTACAAACATGTACTTCACATAATACAATACTGAATATTGTATTATATAAAGTACATCTTTTTAAGCTAAGTTCAAAGGATAACTGAAATTTGATACTTTTTAAGTTGTCACACTATTAAGATTGTAGTATTGTTTTGTATTTTTCAAGATTTTGTAAAGTTAAAATAAATCCTTATTATGTGAACAACTGTTTTAATGGAATAATATGACAAGTATACTAAAAATTAACATTTTTAAGAACAATCGTTGTGGAACATTGTTCATTGTAATGATGTTTATTCTTTCTACCATGTGAATATAAAACAAACTAAAAAAAACTTGATTCTACGTGGACCCAAAAATATGTAACAAAGAACAAGAATCGTCAATTCTTGAAAAAAGGCTGTTGTTTTTCAAGAGACTTAGAGGATAAAAGATTTTACCTAACAATTCAAACAAATAGCGACCTGTTAGGCAACATTTTTTATTCTTTAAGGTCTCTTGAAAGAACATCAGCCTTTTCAAGGAATTAATAATTCTTGTTCTTTTGTTACATATTTTGGGCTTACATAGAATCAAGTATTAGTCAGATGGTTTACACAATAAATATCACTACATTAAAAATTAATTTTACAAAACTAAACAAGTATTTCCCTAGGATAAAATACCCATTTCATCATTTATCCTAGACAAGAGTTACTATGTAAGTATAGGTAAGTATTACAATAGAGTTTTGTTGGAGGATTTTTTATTTAGATTTTTGGTGTTACATAAGAAACAATGAAAAGTTAAAAAAGATCTGTATTATAAAAAATAAAACATAACAACTACATTTATTACACCTAAGAAAATAAAAACAGGCAAACAAAGCTTATTTTGCCCTCTCCCATATATTTCGGTCTAAAAGTGTCCACCGAAATACAAAGATGAGAATCTATAAAACTTTAATTCGGCCAATAGCATGTTATGGCAGCGAAGCATGGGTCCTGAAAGAAACATCCAAAAACAAACTCGACACATTCGAAAGAAAAGTACTGAGGAGAATACTAGGACCTGTGAGGGAAAACGGAATCTTCAGAATTCGATATAACAACGAGCTCTATCAACTGTATAAGGAAACACCCCTGTCAGACTTCATTAGAATACAAAGATTGCAATGGGCCGGACATGTGATACGAATGGGAGAGGATAGGCTACCAAAACGAGCACTGAACGCCAGAATGCAGGGAAAGAGACCAGTTGGAAAGCCAAGAAAGCGCTGGGAAGACACAGTAAGCAGCGACGCACAAGCACTTTTAGGAGTCCGTGTATGGAGAAGAGCAACCACAGACAGACAAGGGTGGAGGCAAAAAATAAAGGAGGCCAAGGCTCATTTTGGGCTGTAGTGCCGTAGAAGAAGAAGAAGAAAATAAAAAAAGTTAAAGCATAAATTTGATACACAAAAAGTTGTTTTATAAATTTATTAATATTCACAAGGAAACTAAGTTCCTGTATTTGGCTGTATACCATATATTAAAAAATTTTTGAATAAAATCCTTTATAAAAGGTACATAAAAAACCCAGTTGGGCTATGTTAAATTGACAAAATGTTTTCGGAATAAGTATTCCATCATCAGTGTCTAGTTAATACATGGATGTAGCCACTAAATATGTGGGTAAAAACCCTTTAAAAATTATTAAATGAAATTTAGTTTACATTATGTCTAATTTACAATTAAGATGGTAAAGTTACCGTTGGATTGGTAACATGGCGACATATGACTCTACATTAAGTTGCAAGTCCTGAGACGGTATGTCTACGAGGACTTTATTAAAGCGACTGATATGAAGCAACAATCAGTTGCTTTAATAAAGTCCTCGTAGACATACCGTCTCAGGACTTGCAACTTAATGTAGAGTCATATGTCGCCATGTTACCAATCCAACGGTAACTTTACCATCTTAATTGTAAATTAGACATAATGTAAACTAAATTTCATTTAATAATTTTTAAAGGGTTTTTACCCACATATTTAGTGGCTACATCCATGTATAGACACTGATGATGGAATACTTATTCCGAAAACGTTTTGTCAATTTAACATAGCCCAACTGGGTTTTTTATATACCTTTTATAAAGGATTTTATTTAAAAATTTTTTATTGATATTAATTTCTTAGCAACATATTTGCTATTCTATTTCTCAGTGCCATTCCATTTTGGTTGTCCTGTAGATTTTCGTCATTTTCAGGTTCATTTTCAACATCGTCAGGTATGTTTTCAAAAATGACAGGTAGTGTGTCTTCTAGAGCTATATTGTGAAGAACACAACATGCCCTTATGAAATGTACACAATCTGAAATTTTTCTTAATTTTAAATGGTACAATTGCCTGAATTTTTGTTTGAGTATACCAAAACAATGTTCAATAACATATCTGTTTTGGGACAATTTAACATTAAAATTATTTTGCATCCTTCCTAAGTTTCCAAAATCTTTATATGGTGTAAGAAGATGGTTTAAGCATGGGTAACCGCTGTCTCCTAATAAATAGTATTCACCACAATTTTCGGCTAAACTTTCATTCAAAGGTGATGCTCTGAAGACACGGCTATCATGAACTGACCCAGGGTAACCTATGAATACATCCCTTATTTTTCTTTTGTGATCACATACTACTTGTAGCTAAAAAAAGTTTCGAATACAATTTCAGTTGTATATTCTATACATTATGATACACATAATGGTTGTAATTAAAGAAAAACAAATCGATACCTTAAAGCTCAGATATACTACTTATGTTCATTTTTGGGAATTTTGTTGCTACTATAAATAGACTATAGACCATAAACATTGATAAAGTAATATTTTACTTTTTTAATCTATTTAGGATAGTATAATGCATCTAAATTGAAAAGGTACTGTAGATTGAAAAAATTGTCTTCTCAAATGGCGTATGATGGACATAGCACATCTATGCATCAAGTTATCGAAATGTTTGTGAAACCAAATAGAACTTACATGAATGGAGTGAAAATGTTTCCTGTTAAGGTATCAGGGTCTTCTGACGGCTTATCTATTTTTATATGTGAACCATCAATTGCACCAATTGCTCCTGGAAAACCATTTTGTCTAAAACATCTTTCAATGTTTATTCTTTCCTGAAAATTTGGCCATTGGATTATTTCAGGAGCCAAATTCGATAAAAAATAAGTCATTCGGACTATAATTTTCCTCAACGAACTTAGAGATATGTTAAACCTATCAGAAACATCTCTGTATGAAGCAGCCTCATACCCTGCAAACCACAGATAAACCAATACATATTGCAGAGCTGTTATTTTTCCAAATTCGCCCATTTGATGGGAGAAATGTGTTGAGTTTTTAAATTTTTCTGACAAGTTACTTGCAACTTGTTTGCTCACTCGAAAATGTTCGAAAAACTCTTGGTTACTGTAGGATGGTACAGTATTTTCAACGTAATTTTCATTTCTAGTTTTAGGTACAAAAATATTGTCCTCACTATCGCTTGAACTGGAGATATCGCTTCCCAAATATACACTTGATGAATCACTAGACTCCATTACTTAGTTGAGTATTTACACTACTAAATATGAAAACAAATACAAACAGGAAGACAACTCACTTTACAATTTAGTTAGGTTATTTTTGTTTTGTGGTTATAGAATTGATAGATTTATACAACAGCAACACCACTGCGCATGTCGCTGATTTTCAGTCCGAACAATCGTTGGGGATTTTAACAACCGTTGGAAACTGAATTCTGATTAATCACTTTGTTACTGCGAACAGCAAACTTAAAATCGCCAACCGTCAGAAGTGCTTCTACGAACGCTAACTGTTAACTGCGCGTGCGTCTGATGGTTGGCAACGGTTGCTGATCGTTCTACGAACAAACCTAGTTTCATTTCTAATATAGCAGTGGCAGTTGGACTGGTTTCTTCTGTTTCTACAAAACAATTATCAAAACTCTCCCAGACTAAGTTTCCCTTAGCACTGTGAGAAGAACCAGTAAGTAAGAACTAATTCATCTGGATCTGTAGTACTTACCGAATCCAAATTAAGAGAACTTTGCCTCTTTTTAATAATGGCAACTATGTCAGATTGCACAGCCTCTTTTACTTTTCTCAATGCATCTGATGAACTTGAAGAAAACGATTTTGCTTTAAAGCGAGGATCTAATAAAGAAGCTTTTGATAGTCAGATTATATTCTGCCCTATCAAATCTTCTAGCTATGGATGATAAAATATCATCAATTAGGTCTTGAGCAATTTTTGTCATTAACTTAGTTTTTAATGTTTCCAAAACCGATTTTAATCCACGAATGATAACTATAATTTTGGATATTGTTACAGTCTTTTAAGCACTGATCTCCTCAGTTATTTCTGCAAACGGTTGTAAAACTAAACATACTTCCCGTAATACTGCATACTCCTCTGTTAATGGTGGTACTGGATTATGTAATAAACCTAGGGTAATTGTGAGCGATTCTTCTAATTTTATTACTCTTTCAAACATAAACTACGTTGAATTCCATCGGGTTACTACGTCATTTTTTAGTTTTAAAGGAATTGAATGTTCCTCGGCGTTCAGTCTTGTCTGCGTTTCCATTAACTTTTTATTAGATTTCGGACTCCGATGAAAATGGTCTCTACTAAGGTTTTAACTGTTTTGTCCAACCATCTGTTGTTAAACATATACACACTTTCATTCAAAATTTCTTTCAACTTACTTTAAATTGATTGGTATTGTACCTCCATTGACTTGACTTACTTGGTATTGTTCCTCCAGTAACACATTGACAACGGTGTTTCTACTTGGTAGTTTGTACTCGGGTTCCAATTCTCTAAGAAGTTTCACAAATGCTTCATCGTGTACTAGGGAGGAGGGCTGTAAATCAATGGTTATCACATTTAAAACGAGATCATTGATTTTACGTTGTCTTGCAATAGATATGGGTCGAGATATATAGTTTGTTACCCTAGTAGTTTGTAGTCGTGGTTTTTTTCCTAATTGTAATGGTGTGCCAGGTTCTTCTTCCCTTGATGTTGAAGGAACAGGTTGGGGATCTATCTCAGATTCTTTCACTAAAATTAGTTAGCATTAGTACTATTATAATTTTAAAAATGTTCAAATACCTACTTATATTTACTTTTTTCCGTTTCTCTGTTACATCCGGTTGAAAATGTATGTCTTCAACAATTACTAAAGGATGTGTAGTTTTCATATGCTTCCTTACGTTGCTTGTTGTTCCACTTTTGTGGGAGTAAATATTACTGCAAATATTACATTTGGCTTTTTCCTCGTTTACAGAGGTAAAGTCTAGCCAGATGGCACTTTTCTTTTGAATTGAAGAGGTCATTTTTGTTTCACTTCTCAAATATGTAACTAATTTTTAGCAGCGAGGAATTTGACTTACGAAAGGAATTACCATTCAACCAGTTGCTCAAATGCCTCCCAATTCATCTGCACGTTTCCCCCGGTATAAACGGGGACGCCAGACCCCGAGCCACTCACCTCAAAGTAGATGAAGCAGTGGTGCGTCCTCGCATAATCCGGAAGAACCATCCAGTCGGCTCGGCTCGAGACCTGTGTTGAGCACAACCAGGTCCAAAGCCGACACCCAATCCGTTAGCTTTCTTCCTCGAGCGTCAGTGACTGGGGATCCCCAACCCGAAGATTTCGCGTTGAAATCCCCAAGTACCAAGAACTCTCCACTCAATCGTCTGCCTTTATTTATAATCTCATATATCCTTGCCTCGTACGCATCCATTGCTATATTTGGGGAGACTATATTTGGGGAGATATAGCAACAGATTACATTCATTCTTTCCATTCTTATGGTTACATAACCATCATGTGCGTCAATGGCATAGATTCGCAACTTGCGATTCCGAATATACACTGCGACGTCACCCGCTTCGTCCGCCTGCCAACCTTTCTCTGGGAAAAATCTTAGATTAGGCCTCGAGACACGATAAAGACGTCGATATTCCTCCTCGTGGCGGCCTCCAGGGCGAGATCCTGCGCCAATCTCGCCCTACCCAGGTTGGTCTGAAGAAACCTTGCACTCTTGGTATTGGGACCACACGCCATGTTAGCGTTGTGGTCCCTCTACCTTCTCCCTCTGTTCCTTAAGGAGACGTCTGAACACCTCACAACGGGAGCTTCCCCCGCTATGTCAATTAGCCCCACAGTCAATACACTTCACACCCTCCTGCTTCTATTCCTGGCGCATGTGGCCTGTTAGACCACATCGCCTTCACACGTTTCCACTCTGCTTGTTTACACTCACGCAGGAGGCGACCATGCTTCTGGCACCTAAAACAACGTTTTAGGTCCAGCCTTTCGCGCACGCTGCACGAGATCCAGCCCACCCTGACACTGCCTGCCCTGAGAAGTCTCAGAGCAACAGTCTCCTCGACCTCGACGGTGGCATTTTTATTTCTGACACCGGCAGCCGAATGTAAGGAACATTATGTAAGGTCGATCTTTCTCCCGGCCACGCCTTCAATTGCGGTTCTCACCTCGTTTTCAGAGGTGAGCCCATCAGGAAGATGGTACCGGTCCGAACTCCTCCCCTTGCAACCGCCTTCACGGCTGCGGGGACGCCGGCACTCACCACCTCACTGACCCTTTCGGCCATCTTCATACCTAAGGGACAAGGATAGACCTTCTTTGGTCTGTCTCACCCTAATGTCCTCGCATTCTCCGACACTGGTTCGAACATCCTTCAAGAGTTTGGCGTAAGTCCGATTCGGCCCCGATTTGTTCATAACCACCGCTTATTTTTTCTTGGGCAGCGGTGCCACACAACCCTTCAAATTTCGCTTCCCGTGCACTATAAAGCGCACCCTACTCGCCCTGGCTACCAGCTCCAGGATTTTCCTGGACCGTTTAAGTCCTAAGAATCCCGGAGCTGCCAGCGAGACACTCTCTCCTCTCTTCTTTCATGCATTTGGCCAGTGTTCATGCTACGTGCACGAACCTAGCCGCCCCACTCACCTCATTTTTATCAGAGGGACCCACCTTGAAGGTATCTCAATTCTCAGTAGTATCCCTAGGCACTCTAGTAGATAACGACATCCACCCGCTCCTAACATCATCCGTTTTCTCCTCAACTGGAAGAGACACCAGTTCTGGGTAAGCACCAAGAACCTCACCCCCGGTGTCTCCCCCGTTCGCCGCAATCACGCACAGGTCATTTGACCTGCCAAGCGAGCTTTCTTCGCTCACTTCAGTCCTTTCGAAGACTGCTTCCGGCCAATCTTCGTTGGCGAGGTCTATGACCTCGTCAACTTCTAGCACACTCTTTCTTTCAAGATTGCCACACTCTCCGATTCTTTTCTGGCAGCCTCTAACTCATCCAGGTCTTCAGTCCCGACCTGGATCCTCACACTCACTCACCCCTTTCGGCTTTGCCAGAGGGGCGCGCTCGCAGCCGCCAGACCCGAGCGCACCTTCGCCAACTCCTTTCGCACTCCCATCAAACTCTCAGCCTGCTCGCGTGAGCTCTTACTTCTCTACTTGCTCTACTTGCACACCTCACGGTGTGCGTCGCGCAAGCTCTCGCCGCTTTTACACCCTTCTTGATTGTCCGTCTGGGTGTTTGAGTGGAACGTCGTCAGGCGGTAGATCTCCTCGATCCTCGTTCGGAGCTCCTCCACCCGGCGACGAAGCACCTCCACCTCATTCACTCCGGTTTCAGTGTCATTCCGGTCGAACCTGGACTTGGGGCTCTTTTTCTACCTTTTTCCCCTCGTCTCCGACCATTCCTCTTCCTCAGACGGCTCGTTTCCTGACTCCTCCTTCTGTCCCCTTTTTCTCTTGGTTTGGTCCAGAGACTCCTCCTCCAGGTTTGGTCCAGACGGACCTTGAGGACCACTCTCACCTTCTCTGCTCTGCTGAGGGGAGCGCTTCATTTTCTCCCATCTTTTGAAGATCCCCCTTCTGCGTCCATCTTCGCCTTCCTCTCTGTTGCCTTTTTCCCCTCCGCACATGCACCTGATGTCCCCAGTTAAATTAAATTTATTTTGAATCTCCATAAGTGTTCCCACGAGTCGGGCTGAAATATACTTAAGAGGGGGGGTAGTGCACCCTTACCCCACCCAAGCTAGATACTCCTGGAGGTCGCCTGGTATCCCGGAGGGATCGTTTGCGGTGCGCTGACCCTTGCACCTCACATACCCTCGGCACGATGCCTTCCACCTTGGTAATGGGGATTTTTTGCCACTGGTGAGGTTTACTCCTCTATAGTTTATCACGGTTTTCGCCGGACGCAATCTCGCTCTCGATACGTGGACACATGTATCGCAAGATTTGGGCTGATACCAGGTCCTGCCTCCTGCGATACATTGGTCCCCGTAGTCCTCGCTCTTCCTCTGAACACAGATCAGCTGCCTCCCCATCTTATTCAGCAACGTGCATCATGCTTTCCGACAATATCGAAACTTCATGTCGCACCTCATGTTCTCGATGGCTCACCCTATGAGCCATTGGGATGTGCCAGGTGGGTCGTGGTCCAACCCCCCGCCAGGCTGTTGCTTACAGAAGGGTAGGTACTAGTGTCAACTCCTGGAAGCAACAGTCCGCGGCTGGAGACATCATAGCCTGGAAATTTAGTTTTCACTCTTTCCACAAGTCGTGTTTTTTGTAGGGCTATGATGTCTAAGTTCAGTCTGTTCGAAAACTCATTTAGTTCGTTTAGTTTTTGTCTAATCCCGCCAGAATTCCATAACCCAATCTGAAGATCGTCTGTTTGTACTGGCATTATTGGGTACCGCCGAAATTGCTTAACGCGTTTTTCACTATGGTCATTTTTTCGAACATGGATGAAAAGTTTTTCACCTGTTCTTGAAAGGATAGTATCAGCGCTTCATTAATGATTGGCTCACTTTGTACCGTATTTTGTGTTGCTTTTGTGGCTTGAGTATAGCTTATGCCTTTTGTTGTAGGTTTATTTGTTTCTATTTGTTGCCTAGGTTATTGTGGTTTGCTTCCTTTTCGGTACCCTTTTGCCCGTTAGTTGGCAGTGTGTTCTTCGCCACAATTTGCGCATTTTGGAGGTGTATTTCTGTCTTTTTTGGCATTCATCAGACTTGTGGTTGGCCCCCACATTTAACGCATTTTTAACCGCAGTGGCATGCCTTCGATCCATGGAAGAATTCCTGGCAATTATAGCACTGCATAATGTCTTTCTTATTCTTGAATTCATCCTTTGTCCTTCTTCTTCAGTACTTCTATATCTTTGTCCTCAAGCTCCTGTTGGATGAATTCAACTTTTGTGCTTTCTCCTAATCCGCGGAGAACTACTCTTTTTGTCCTTTCTTGGTCGATAGGATACGCTATGAACTCTACTATGTTTTTCTTTGTTTTATTGTATAGGTCCTTATCGGATTCCTCTAAGACTTTTAACATTTTGAGGTAATTTTCTCTATCTTTAGTTTGTATGACTATACTGCGACCTGATTTTGCAAATTTGTTTGTGGAGCTAATGCCTCGTTGGGCTGCTATTTTTATTATCTGCTGATTGTAGTCAACAGATCGCAGAATTATTGCAGGTGGTCTCGGAGCGTGTTTTATTGCCGATGAAATCACCGTTTCTGTTTCCGTTGTTTTCTGGGAGCTTGATGCTTCCTCTAGTTTTTGTTTGTTTGTTTTCTGGGTATTTTTGGTAGTCAGATCTTGTTGTATTATTTCTGTTTTTTCTTTTGTAATTGTTTTTTCTACTTGAGGTTTAGGTTCCTCTTTTTTTTTTCTGCGTTTTTACCTGCATTTTTGTTTCTATTTTTCCTTTAACGCCTACTCTGAGTAGGTTTCCAGTTTGTACTTTTAATTGGTTCAATTTCCATATCGGTGATTTCATTATTGTCCTTTTTTTCTACATGGATTTCTGTCATTTCACTGCGGTTCAATGCTTTTCCTTGTGGAGGTTCTTTTGTTTTTCCTTCCCCGCTATACATGTTTTGTATAGTTGTTGACATCTGTAGGACTTGATTTGTCAAGTCGCTATTTTGTCTGTCCTTTTTTTCGATGGTTTTCTGTAGTTTGTGTATTTCTTTCGTAGCTCAGCTAGTTCCTCTGTCAAGATTCTAATTGTTTCAGCCATCGTGCTGTTATCCTTGTTTTTCCGTTGTTTTCTTGGATTTCTCCTCGTCTGAATCCAAGTTCTTGGGATGTTGTCTTTTCCTTATATCCTTGTGACTCTTATCATAAGCAGTTTCGACGTTACCGTATGAGTTTATATTATTAAAGGGTTCGTCTAACAAGAATGTGCTGCTTTCAGCCGTTAATTTAATTTCTTTGGTTGCCTTGGTGATTTTATTAATGTTTAAATATAAATCAATTACTTCTATGTCAATTAAGTTTGTTTCCTGAAGGGTATTTACATTATTTTCAAAATTAAATTCCATAATTGGCTTACTTGTGCTGTCTTCTTCATTAATAAAATTTATTATTCGCTTAGAAAAATTTTCAGCTGAAGGTTTAGCGAATTTTATGAAGTGTTGAAGCCATCTAGTGAAAATATCGGCCTGTACCCAACCTGACACATGGCATTCTGCGACTGCTCCAGTGGGAGCTCCTAGCATCAACTATTTTCATATTTTTTCTAGGGAAGATTAATAATGGTGGTACGAAAACTCTTGCAGCATTCAGTAATCAGCTTGCCCCTTTCTGCTGAAGTGACGAAACCTGCTTCTTCCCTCGCATGGAAATTACTTTGCTATGTTTGTGCTGAACAATTGTAAGGCCCGTTTCGTCTACATTGAATATACGTTGTGGAGGGTTAGTAAGCTTAAGATATTCTGGTTTATACAGGTCAAACAACTTGGATACATTTTCAGGAGTAAAAGATTTTACTCGAGCACATAACATTCCCTGAGGAGTTGAAAGCGTTGACGCATTGAAAGCGTCGGATGCCTTTTCAGAAAAAGCCTCAACCATTTCTTTCCGGCTGATTTTTTGACTCCGCTAAATGGATGTGGTATTGAGTTTCGTATTGCAAGAGTCTTGTCTGATTTCACATATCGTTCTAAGGTACCTTTTGGTACTCCAAAAACTTTTGAGGCCTTCAAATAGCCCATCTCTCTATTTCTTACTGTATTTACAACCAGTATATCATTTGCTTTCCATTTTTTATTTTTTGGCGGCAGCTACAAACAAAAAAACACATAAAAATAAAAATTTGACACGGGGTCCCAATTTGAGACACTCTCAAATTTGGAACACAGGTATCCCAAATTAGGATTTTTCCGTTAAAAATAAAACGCATTTTTGTTTGGTTATGTATGCCACACAATTACCGTTTAATTTGCATAAAATGTATTAACTAACCCTTAATAAGACATGGGATATAAGGAGAATTAATTTGTTTGTTTATATACTTTTGGTATCTAAAGGAGGTAAATAAAACATATTTTTGTTGAAATATAAAATAATTTGAAAAAGTAATAAAAAAATAGTGGTGGGAACTATTTTCCCGTTGTTCTTTAAAAAAATTTTGTAGGTGGGAAATTAATTACCCTTATACAGTTTGTGAAACAATTTATTAATTCAAAAATACAAAAATGCATATATGGGTGACAAAACTAATTTAGGTCTCAACTACAGCAGTGTGGAATGATTTAAAACATTGTTTTGGGCATAAAGCTACTTGACAATAACTACATATAATGTTCGTTCGTTTTTCTTCTTTTTTTGTTGAGCAAAATCTGCATCTTGTATAATTTTTTTGAACATCTGGTAAATGTGGTCCTACATTTCTCAGCCGAATTTCGTCTGGAACACCAAAGTTGCCCGTTTTTTTATTTTTAAATATCACAGGTCGAGATGCCTTTACTGTAAAGTCACCTATGAGAGCTCTTCCAAGGCGAAGCCTAAAATCCTTGTGAGAAGTATTTTTTTGATCATGAATTCTTGTGTACATAATATATGCATTAATTACACTTGCATCTAAAAGAAAGAAGAACAATCTCATCCACGATTTTCTAGACTTCCTGCTTATGGGATATGATGCCCTAAAGTGGTCAAAGTGATCAACTCCTCCCATGTTTAGTGTATAATCTGCAATAACTTTTGGGCACATTATATCTTTCTTTGTGCCATCTCTTTGTGTACGTTTTATCATGGTTACTTCATGTGGTTGATTAGCAGTTGTAATAACCGTGACTTCTTTGGTATCCAACCACTTTATTGCTGTTATAGGGCCACTGCTCAAACAATAGAATTCATTCTTTCAAAGTTTTTCATTTTTGGTTTGCTTTTTCCTCATAAAATCGGGCAAACCTTTGCGATTAGGTCTAACTGTACCTATAGCATACGGCTGTTTAGCATATAAATCTTCCAACAGTTTGCAACTCGTAAAAAAGTTATCAAAAACAACCAAAGATTTGTGTGGTATATCTTGGCATAATTCAGTTACAACCTTGTATCCCAAGCCATCATTTTCAATGCCTTCAGTTTTTCCAGTATAGATAATAAACTGGTACAAATACCCAGTAATAGCATCACACTTTGCCCAAATTTTATAACCACGTTTAATCGGCTTCTTGGGCATATACTGTTTAATAGAACTACGTCCTTTAAAATTCCACCATACATTCATCAATAGAAAATCGACTTCCAGGTTTGGCTTGTTCTTTGAAAACTTCATTTAGTCTATCTATAAATGGTCTTATCTTATACAGTATATCAAAGTTAGGTGAACCTCTCTCTGCAGCTGCTGAATTGTCATTTAGATGGATATTTTCTATTAATTTTTTAAACCTGGTTATTGTAAAAGCTTTGGAGATAACAGGATTATTATAAAAAGGATCACTTGACCAATATAAATCTTTGTCTGGTACAGGGTGCAGTCCCATTAAAATAAAAACACCTAGCAATGCCCTTATTTCTTCTTGGCTAGTGTTTTTGTAATTTTTGCTGTCTTTTTGTACAGCATATAAATTCGTTTGAGCAACAATTTGTTCTATTAGATCACAAGGGAAGAAGTTCTCAAAATAAAATATTGGTTGACTTTTATGGGTGAATTGAACATTTGACTGTAACACAGGCTCAAATTTTGGTATTTCTGGAACATCTGTTTCAGAGGTCCATTGTCCAGTAAAATTAGTTAGCGTAACCACTGTACTCTGTTCTACCAAAACACTTTGATTTTCTTGTGGGTCATTCTCAGATGTTCTTTCAGTTGTGGAATTTACATCAACGGTTGTAGAAGGAATTATTTCATCAGATTCACCAAGCAATTGCCCAATTCTGCTATCAATAACATCTCCATCGGACTTACCGCAAACAGAAGTAGATGGGGATGGTATAAAAATGTCATCATCATCATCAGTGTCGAGATCAACATCAGACCAATCTTCTTCTAAGGCAGCAAGGAGTTCACGTTCTGATAATCCCCTTCTTGAATTCATAATCCTAAAATATAACAGAAATTTTAATGTTTCTGGTGCATGACTTTTGCGTTTTTTTTATGGAATTGGATAAGGGGAATAATTTTCCCACCAACTTCAAAGACAAAAATAACTATCTTTTCATAAATTTGTATAACAAATTACAATGTATTTAGCTTGACCAAACAATATATAATAATATATCAATAATACAATAACTTTGTACTTACCAGAATTTTTGGAGCCGATTCACCAAATAATTTGCAAAATTGTAACAAAAATCAACTTTTAGCGGCAAGAAATATCATAACCTATGAAAATCTAGTTGTCGATTGTCAACTAAAAATCAGATCCATGGAATAACTGTCAGAATAGTTGGTGTATTTATCCATGAAATGAATACGTAATATCACAAAATTCAACATTCTGTGTATTGACAGCGACAATCGAAATTTGGCGGCAAAGTAAAGTGGGAAATATGTTCCCGTTATCTTATTAAGGTAATAGTAATAGTAAACTAACAAAAAAAAATAATAATTGGAGTAAATGTAATCATCTTACCTTGATGTATTGTAAGTTTTTATAAATTCCGAAAAAAAATTGTGTAATGTGTAAATCAAATTAACGTCAACAAAATAACAAAGGTCACTTCTAAGCATCAACTAAAAGCAGATCTACCACTACTGCACAGAATGATCAGTTTTCAATATTTTCACTAGATGTCACCCTATCGTACACAAATATACGACGGTGTCTCAAATTAGGCACCTGTCTCGAATTCGGTGCCTTTCCTCTATATATAATAAATAAATAATTTGTGTGTTATACTAATAGAGTACAATTACACAACCATCTATCTCAACGGGATCTGTAACTACAAAGAGTTTGACATTACATGTTGTGGTAGATGCAGAAAACTATTTTCTTAAGCAAAATTTGCAACAAGTGAGTGAGGAGCTGAAACAACTTTCAGAGAAGTTTTCTTTTGAGAACATCAGGGGTAAGACTGGCTCACACTTCTTTATACTGGCCTACCTACAGAAAAAAATTTCACATCTCTTTTCGACCTCCTGAAAAACATTGAAGTGAATTACTATTACAAGTAGAAAGTAGAAAAAATTAGGAAAATAGATCAATTAATAATGACCCTTATGAAATTAAATCAAAACTTTTCCCATGAAGATCTTGCTGTCCGATTTAGTGTTGCACAAGCTACAGTGTCCAATATTGTTACAACATTGGTGCATGTTGTACATGAAGTGGTTTATAAGCAGTTGATGGGCAAAATCCCCTCCCGGAATAAAAACAAACTTTGTTTACCGAACTGCTTTAGTAGTTTTACAAACTGTAGAATTATATTAGATTGTACCGAAGTATATACCAGTGTATCTCGGGCAAGAATGGCAACCCAAAAACTTAGATACAGTTCCTACAAACATAGAAATATATGTAAAGGATTAGTTGGAGTGGCTCCCAATGGAGTAGTTACATTTGTGTCATGCCTATATCCAGGATCAACATCTGACAAAAAAATTATTAAAGATTGTGGAATTCTAGATCACTTAGAAGCAGGGGATTTAATTTTAGCAGACAAAGGATTTTTAATTAAAGATATAGTGCCATCTGGAGTCCACATTAACATTCCACCCTTTCTAACAACTGCACAGTTTACCCCTGAGCAAGTTAGACAGACTGAGTGCATTGCTAGGGCTAGAATTCATGTTAAGCGAGCCATTAGAAGGATGAAAAATTTTAAAATTTTGTATTTCATACCTTATTCCTCACTGCCACATGCTGATGCCGTATTCCAGGTAGGGTCGCTCGACCAGTGAATGAACAAATAAGATAAGTTTTCAGTTAGAGAACCTGCAAATCGGCTTTACATTTGTTGCAGAGGCCAATAATTGTGTAAAGATAAAGTATAAACATTTCTCTGTTAGTAGGTAGTAGTTAAAAATTATGGTAGACTTACTGCTTTTACATTACCTTTACTTTCTCGAACTTCATCCTTTCAAATTTTTTTTCTTGTCTGATCCCTTTTTTATCGCTAGTTTGACTTCTTGGTTTCTTTTCCGGATAAATTTTTATTTTTAGCTATTGTTTTCTTTAGATCCGTCTCCAGTTTTCTTTTTTTTTACATTATTTTTCTTCTTTTTTTTATTTACTTGTTCAACATGGTATTCCACCCACTTATTAGATGTAATTGCATAAGGCATTCGCACACGTTGGTTTCTCTTTTTTGGTACACTTTCTTGCTGTGGCCAGTGAAGATGACTCCATACTTCACTTAAAGTATTTTTGTTTCTTTGACATAGGGCAGTATTGGGTATCTTGACCTTTGGTTCATTGCAATGGACAGTTTTGGCTGGAATAGCAATACACGCAGATTATTATTATTATTATATTAATTATTATATTAAGATTGGAAGTCTTTTTCTTCCACAATATTATAAGCAGTGTCAATAATCGTTTTAACTATTTCTAAAAAAGTATTATTTAATTTGGGAATCGATATATTCATCAGGCATAATACGAGGTATAGGTGTAGTTGCAGCAGTTTCCTTTAATGCTGTATCATTAGTTGGGGGCTCGTACAGAACTCCGTCAATTTCAACTGGCATTTCATTTAAAAATGATTCGGTGAATACATCGCTTGTATATTCTGCATCCATTGGTATATTATTTAAAAACGACTCGTTAAACAATTCTTCGCCTGGCCCATTATCTAATTCAGTCGAAGTGGGCAACTTAGCGTCACTGTAGTCAAAAGTCTTTGGCTCATGTATGTTTTGTTCACAGAATTTTCGAAAAGAATCTATGTCCTTGGAAACATTTGTAATATTATTTATATGTAAATAGTATTCCAATACTTTTAAGGAACATTTGTAATCTTCTACTGACAATTCGGTAATGAGTCTTTTCTGAAAGATTTCATTTCGTCGGATCGAGATACACTTTGAATAATCAACTGCGTTAGGTTTTACTTGATAAAGGCCACAAATCCTGAATCCATTTATAATGGTTCTTTCCTTACACGCTTCATCAAAAGCTTTAAAAAGCATACTAAAATTATGGCGAGTAATTGGTGTACTACTCTTTTGTTTATGAAGGCGGCATACTCATTTCCATTCAACCTTTAAAGGTCTAAATATACTGACATCACAAGGCCGACAGACAGTTGGGGTACAGACAATAAAGAATGATTCTGTGTTTGATACAGAACTCATAAAGGTCCAAATTATAGTGGGACTTATGTGTCCATCTAGGAAAAGGATTCCCGGAAATATTATGCTATTTTCTACTAGCCAGGGATAAAATACATTTGCAATATACTCAAAAAATGTTGCACTGGTCATCCAACCAGAATCGGACCTTCCAATGGCCCATCCTTTTGGCACCGAAAGAGCCAGTTCTTTAGGAATTCTCTTGTAGGAAAACCCAGTTCTTTAGGAATTCTCTTGTAGGAAAACACAATCATTGGTGAGATTGCCGTACCGTTAGCTGCTTAATTACACTGTACTGTGATTAATTCTTTCTCGTTCCCACCTGCGATTTCATAGAGATTTTTAAAATATTTGGAAGGTCCCAGAACCAGACCCGACGCCATACATGTTCTCATGCCAGTTTCATCCGCATTAAAAATTCGAGATGGATCAGACATTATGTCTAATACTTTTGTGTCCGTTAAGTATTTGATAAGTTCTGAAAACCATTTCCTAATCCTAATGGTACAAAAAAACCGGAAGGAGATAGGGGAAAGTGGTTTTTGAATCCGTTGCCTACAAGCAACATTGCCAGTCAAGAAACACTATTTGATACTGATAACTTCACTAATGAAGATCTCAAAATTTTGTTAATCATAAATAAAAAACTGTTTAACTAAAGGACATTTTATTGATTTAATAAAAAAATTAAAAGTACCTAAGACTAAAAAATTATAAATATAGGTCTAATTCTAACGGTGGAATGATAAAAAGCAATTTTTGTTCGGTGTAAAACAAAGCCGCATGTTACATTTTTCACACTGCACAGTTGTATAGCCAGTTTTACAAAATCTAAATCTTCCTTTAGCGGTATAAAGTGGCCAGTGACCTAACGCATCTGTTCTGGTAGCATCATCAGGTCTTACAACAAGAGGGTGGCGAATAATGTTATCTGTATTTTCTATAGTTGATGGACGGCCTCGCTTTACTTTGTTCTTTCCAGTGTTGGACAAAGACCTAGCTAGTTCCATTCTAAACTTCTTGAGAGGCATAAAATTTATATTATTGGCTTTACTGTCATTTTGATATAATATCCAAGCATTTATAATACAGACATCTAAGAGCCAGGTAACTATTGGAAAGTACCATCTTTTACTACGACTTGGACTTCTGTAAAGACCCCATAAAGAGTTAGCTTTATCCACTCCACCCATGTGTTTATTGTATTGAGTGATTAGATTTGGGCATGGCACGTTTATTTTTCTTTTATGTTCTTTAGAATACCTTTGTACATGCCACGTTTTAGCAAAACCTTATCAGTATCCAAGGTGCAACCTGCTATTCTATTTGAGCGAATAGTGCCCAAGCTAAGGATATTATACTTTTCCTTCAAGTAATCAAATAGTCTCAAACTGGAAAACCAATTGTCACAAAAAATAATTGAATTCTGGGGGTCATCCAATGTTTTACATAGTGCAATCACTGAAGATGCACCGACACCCAAGGATTGTTCTTCTTCAGAAATCTGATTGATAGTTCCCTGTAGTTGTGAAAATGTCGAAGCTCCTTGGTAAGGAATGAAATCGGCAATATATCCTGAAACACCTGCCCTTACAAAGAACTTGTAACCCCATTTATGAGGCTTATTTTGTATGTATTGTCGTAAATTGCCACTGTATGTACCTTTGTATGCAACCATAGCCTCATCTATGGAATATTGGTTTTCGAACTGATACTTATAACAATTTGTAGAAATATGATCTAAGAGGGGACGAATTTTGAAATAGCGGTCTTTCGTTTCTGAAGTTGCTTCTAAGTTATCATTGAAATGGACCAGTGTTCTCAGTTTTTGAAATCTTTTTAGGGACATAACATCAGCAACAAGAGGAATTCTTGAAGAAGTAGCCCAATAATCTTCTATTGCTGGCAGCTGTATTACCCCCATAAAAATCAAAATGGAGAAAAAGTCGTTATTTCGGAAGTATTTGTGTTGACACTTAACCCAGTTTTTTGAGTACTGTATAAATTCGTCTGGTATACAATATTCTCTATTAGATTTAGTGAAAAAAACCTCGTAAAATACTCAAGAGGCAAGGCTACCTCTACTGCATTATTGCCTATAGTTGGATTTTCGAACGGAATGGTTTCTATGTCACTTTCAGACCAGTTATAATTTACTGACTCCACTACTTTTTTACGTTTTCTTGGTGGTTCTTCATGATCGCCTTCTTCATTTGTTTGATTAGCCTCCTCTTCAGTTAGCAGTTGATGATTATGAGGTGCATCATTTTCATCTGATTCTGTGGCAATTTCATTTATATTGATGTTTTCAATTTCTTCATCATACTCCTCCATATCAGACAAATCAGAGAGATCAGGGTTAACAGGAACAATACACGACATTTTGGTCTTTTTTCCATAAAAGGAGGTAGTTGATAGAAAGATTGAAATCTTATACTGAAAAAAAAGTCAATTACTAAACTGACAATGTTGCTTCAGAGCCACATGATGTTTGTTCAACAAAATATCATTACTTACCGTATACAGCAAAAAATAGCAGAGAATTACTTTAAAACAACCTTTGTTTATATACCAAATAAAAATTCAACCTCATAGTTTTCCTAACAAACGGTTGATAATAAAAATTATGACACACCCACTTACACGTAGGTCTCTACTGGTATCCTCTCTAGTAAAATTATTTTTTTCAAATATCTCTATTGAATGTTAGATGTCGCCACCAGTTTTATATAACTAACACGACTTGTTGCATACAATTATCATTGTCACATAACAGCTATATAAAGTAGAAATTGATTTAAGAGCTTATAACGACGATGTTGCCTGAGAGCATCAAAACCAGATACCGGGTTAATATTATTAAACATTTTGAGTAAGTCATATAGAAAGAAATTGTTATCAACAAATTTTTTGAAACTAAATATACACAATACTACTATAAAAAATAACAGTCAAAATGATAAATATTTATCACACGTTATCTAAACTGTCATCTTTATTTTGACATTGTGTGCAAGTGACAACAGCAACAGAATGATCCTTGCAAACTGATCTGAGACAAATGCTGCAGGTTATCGTTGTAGTCCTGTTTTTCTGTCTACCACAAGAAAAACACCTTCCTCGTACTTTGGGTGGTGGTTCGACATTCGGATGATCGATTTGAGGCTGCTTATATGTGTTTAGAAAAAGCCTTATGTTGGATGGCAAAGTATTTATTTCAGCTCGTTCTGAAAGATGTGGTTTCATCAATGATATCGATAAAGATTTTAAAAAATTTCTTCTAAACTTAGTTGGATTATTGAAGTGATGAGCAAAATTATACAATATTTGACTATTTTTTCCTGCCACATTCAACATCTGAAAAAATATAACTCTTTTCACTTGATTCCCCATTCGAATCAGAACTAGGTTCTTCGTTAAAAATAACTTCTTCGTCGGAAGTATCTGGATCTCCCCCAATTACTTCTTCATCTTCTTCTCGAAATAATGCATCAGCAAATGCTTGGAGTTCAGTATCAGTAAGTCGATTGGGATTTCTAACTGGAATCTGATCCCTGAAAAAATAAAATTACTAATAAAATTTTTTATCTACATGAGAAATAGCATTTTTTATAAAGAAAAATTAATTTTGTGCCATAATTATTAAAAAACAATTGAACGATATACTTACATTACTGCACGCGTGGCGTATTTTGTACACCACCGGGAACAACAAATAATAAACGGCTAATTACGACCTTCTCAGAACGCCGATTCTACTGAAACTAAAACCAGTTGTAAAGCACGTTCCAGTGAGAGGTTAGATACATAAACAGGGTCGGTCTTTAAATTTTTAAATATATTTGTAGTACAATTATTAAATTTGGCGTACAAAATACGCCAGCGCGTGTAGTTAAAGGTTAAGAACCTTTTGCACGGAATCCTTAACCTCATTGGGATGCATAGGAAATCCCAATTTGGCTTTTGCTACAATCCAATTCACTAATTTGTTTTCCTCGTAAAAACTCAACACTGTAGAGAGGATATAAGGCACTTTTCCCGTTAATTTATTATATAAAGTGGATTTCGGTATGCCATATTTAGAAGCTTTATGTAAGGAAATTGTTTCGGCTTGGATTTTGTTGATTGCCGCGTCTAAAGCTTCCTGTCTATTTAAAACGTGAATATTTTGCAGCCATCTAAAAAAATGTAATAATTGAATACCAGTAAATGAACACCAATGAATGAACACCGTTCATTTACTGGTTTGCTAGCACATACTTTAAATTAATATAGTTTAGGTTAGTTCACTTTTATTTAGGGTACCTATGTTTAAAGTCGATTTTTGCTTAAAATAATAATTGGTATAAAATGCAACGAATAAACACAGTGTTCATTTACTGGATTTTTAGAAAATTTCAAACCAGTAATTGAACATGCGGAAATTATACACTATTTAAAATATTGAAAACAGTCTGATTTTTAAATTAAATAATTATGTGTATAGTAAGCCATAAAGTGCCCACCGTTCGAATATTTCCGTAAATTATAAAGTTATAAGCTTAGAAAACAACACGTGCTTACCGTACTTACTATACAAGAATGATACAAAATGGCCACTTGTTGACACCTTCACACTTCAACGGTTTTTATTAAACTACCTTACTAGTTCGTATCTCCGCTAGTCAATGAACTTTTTTTTATGAGGGTGGAAATGTTCTAAACACCATACCATTGCTCGGCGTGTGTTGGATTCAGGGCAGAGGAAAACATCTGAGCCCATTTCCCTCTATGTAGAGGAGGTCCTGCAAACGGATGCCTTTCTGTTGCCCTGTCTACCAACTAAAACCACCCATTCTTCGTCAAGACACCCCCGTACGTGTTCAGTTAGCGAACGAAACTTAGAGATGCCTTGCGCTGCCGGAATTAATAATAAAGTTTTGTTGCTGGTTCTTAGCTAGAAGCGGTAAGGAACCAGAAGAATAATGTATGTAAAATAGGCCTATATGTAAATGGCCTTGCCGATGGTATTACCTAAGAGCGGTAAGGAACCAGGGGGAGAGTATATGGAATGTATAATACAAGATAACAATAAGGTATAAGAATACTAGGTATTAGGTAATACTAGGTAACAATACGTAAGTAATAAACAAGTGTATTACACACATATGCACATACATACGTACATGCACATACACACCTAGGTACACACAAATTCACATATACACATATCTACATATTCATACATAATATACAATGATAACCAGTTTTAAATGGAGGTGGATTGCCCCAGATCACTCTCATCCTGTCTCAGTTTCTTTCTCTATCATGGACTTTCTCTTCATAATTTTTGTTACTTGGTCTATAAGAAATTCAAAGTTCTCTCTGCTTTCCATAGCGACACGTATCAAGTTGTCAGAGGATATCTCTCCTAGCTTTGTTCGCATTATATGTTGTTCCGACGCAAACACCTTGCACCTAAAGATACAATGCTCCGCATGGTCTTCTACGTTACATATGACACAATTATCATCGCTGGTTTTTCGTATACGATACGTGTAAGACCTGAAAGATCCATGTCCGGTCAGGAACTGCATAAAATAAAAATTTACTCGTTTGAACTTACATTTGTACCACTCTATCACATTGGGTATTAGTTTTTTGGTCCATTGTGCCTTGTCTATCTGTGCCTCCCATGCTGCTTGCCATTCTGTTAGTAATTGTTCTCTAATGGCGGCTCTGACCTGAGGTAGGTGGCCGTCTCGAGAGTTATAGAGCGTCTGCCGTTCTTTAGCTAGGAGGTGAATAGGGAGCGTGACCTGTAGGGCCATCGTTGAAGTAGTACTGTACGCACTTATAACTTTTAATAGAGGCTTTCGCTGGGCTCTGGTTATCATGTCTCTGTACTTTTTGTAATTTAGTACGTCTGCCCAAATGGGGGTTCCATATAATATAGTCGACTGTACCACTTGCAGGTACATTCTTCGTTTTTGGCTGCTTCCTATATTGGGCCTCCTATATTCGGTATGATTCTTTGTAGGGCTGCCGTTCTTTCTTCCGCCCTCTGGACTACATTCGTCAGGTGTTTTGTGAACCTTTATGAACAAGCAAGAACATCGTCAAAATAATGGTGAATTTAGACCACCAAAACTATATTCTAGAGGAAACAAAGTGCTCGATGCAATTACAGATGAGCATAAGAACATGATTCGTCGGATAGTTCACAGCTTCTTCTTCGATAATGAGCTTCCAACAATCCAAAAGATTATGAAGAAAATTTCTGAAAATCCTCATATCCCTGATCTAAAGAAGACTACTTTGGGAAAAGTATTATTATTAATCAATTAATTTTCGGTGAGAATGATTTTTAATGTTAGTAATAGTGATGTACCGAATATTCGTACTCCTATTCGCGAATATTTGCATATTCTTGTATTTTCGCATTCGCACTCGAATTTGCGAAATTTAATGCGAATGTTTTACGAATATGAATACGCTGTTTATTGAAGTCGATTTGTTTGTACATTATTTTATAGTATAATTATTTTAAAACTATTTTATTTTGCAGCTTTAAAAAACGATGCCGCAATAGTGTCTTAAAGGAAAAAAATGAGATCATATCGTGGAGGCGTCGATACTTGCGATATATAAAGCAGTATAAACAGGAAAATCGAAGTATCTTCTATCTAGATGAGACTTGGATCAACGCTGGCCATACTGTTGATAAAGTTTGGACTGATATGTCAATTACCAGTGCTTGACAAGCACATGTGGAAGGCTTATCTACAGGACTGAAACATCCTTCTGGAAAAGGAAAAAGACTCATTGTCTTACATATCGGCTCTAAAGACGGGTTTGTCGAAAATGGATTGCTTTTGTTTGAGTCCAAGAAACATGGTGACTACCACGAAGATATGAATTCACATCTTTTTGAGGATTGGTTACAAAGGATTTTACCAACTTTGCCTGAAAATGCAGTTATTGTTTTAGACAGTAGGAAATATGAAAAATTGCCAACCAGTGCCACGCGGAAGGCTGATATTCAAACTTGGTTACGACAAAAAAGTATTGCATACACTGATGACATGGTCAAGGCAGAACTATTAACATTGGTGAAAAATAATCCTATTGAGCAAAAATATGTGGTAGACGAAATGGTTAAACTCACAGGTAGGTGTGTGCTGAGGTTGCCACCGTACCATTGTGAGTTAAATCGCATCGAACTAATTTGGGCGCAAGTAAAGGGCGAAGTTGCGAGGAAAAATAGTACATTTAAGTTATGCGATGTAAAAGTATTGTTCAACCAAGCCTTAAATAATGTTACAGCTAATAATTGGCAAAATGCTGTCAATCATGTTGATGGAATTATATCCAAGATGTGGCAATTGGATTTTATTATCGAACAGCAATTAGAACCAATTATTATTAATTTAGGTAACGATTCTTCATCGGAAGACTCTTATAGTGATTAAATTACGGCACCATTTTAGGCAATATACCTCTTCGAAAAGACACCGATGTGGAGTGAAAATATGTGTGTTGTGTGATTGTGAAACTGGAATGGTATTATATTTATTAGTTTTCGTAGGTGTTACAACAGATATAGTGCAGAACAATTTATTAGAATTTAGTGGTAGCGCAGTAACACATTTTATAACGAAATATGAAAATACAGGACATATATTGGAAATAGACACAATAAACAATTTCCAAAATTTCCGCAAAAAGTACCGCGTGTGACTTTCAACACGAGAACCAGTAACAATATTTTAGCAATGAGGTGGAAAGACGAACGTGATTTTTATATGCTGCCAACATTTGACGATGACAAACTTACATCAACAAATAATAATCGAGGAAAACCGTGATAAAACCTGATTCTGTCATGAATTATACGCAAAATATACGAATGGTAGATAAAGCAGACATACAAATATCTGCAGTTAAATGGATCAAAAAACCCATCAAGTAGTACAAAAAATTATTGTTTCACATGTTGTAGTCCTTACAACAGAACGACCTGGAAGACAATGCAGTGGAATGTCTTATCTACTAACGGCCACAACTTTCATGGAAAGACATTCGTCAACTAGCAAACGACAGAAACACCAAAGGAACTGCCATGTATGTGCAAATGCACAACTTAGACAACAAAAGCTCACAGCTGTAGCAACTGGATGTCCAGAATGCAAAGTGCCCATCTGTATACAGGATTGTTACAAAAGTTATCATTCCAGGAAAAATATTAAAATAGGTAAGATTATTTTTTATTAAAATTATTGTAATATTCCTGATATTATTTTATTTATATTACATATGTATATATATATATATATATATATATATATATATATATATATATATATATATTATATGTATATAATATATGTATATATTATTATGTATTAATTATAATTATTGTAAAATTCTTGACATTTACTCTTACAATTATTAATTTCTTTACAAAATTTAAATTTTGCTATAATATTCATCGAAACAGAAACGTGTTTTTCAATCATTTAAATGATATATTTCTTTGTCAACCGATTCTTGCGAATAAAGATATTCTATTCTATTTAAACGAATCGCATTCCATCAAATTTATAAAGCGAATTTATCTCTTAATTTTATTTAAATTTAATTTTTGACATATTTATATAAACTTTTTTATTTGTCCACCCTATAAAAGTTGAAATTTAGAATTTAAATCTATACGCAAAAGCGAATAAAATGTTTAAATTTAATGCAAATCAATAACCTGTAAAAAACGGTATAAATATATTATAGCGAGTGTTAGTTCGTTTTTGTTGAGCGGTGTAAACGTGGGAAAAGTGATAACATAGGGAGAGGAATATTTAAGAGTGCGTGTCTTTCACGTGATCATTCCATCTTTTCAGCGGCCAAACTATAGTACCCCGTTATATAATATATTCCAGAGTGTCGGACCTAATACAGAACCTTGCGGTACGCCGGCTGTTAACTTCTGTTCTGTATTTTTTGCCACTGTAACGTATCTATTAGTAAGATACCTTTTAATGATATTGATGAGATATCCTGATACTCGTGCTGATTCCAGTTTTGTTATGATATGTGCCCAGTTGGCAGAGTTGAAGGCATTCTTTACATCAAACATAACCAGTATAGCCCATCTTTTCTTTGTGTTTTTTACAGTATCGGTTAAAACTTTTTACCGCGTCTATGGCTGATTTAGCTTTTCTAAATCCGTATTGTTTGTTGGAGATAGTCCCTCTTTCACTTAATTCATCTTCTAGGCGATTTTTGACAATATTTTCGTATAGTTTTCCCAGACGGTCTAATAAATGCTAGACAATGAACTGTATTAAGAAGATATGTGCGCAACATGTTAAAAAGAGATCTTGTACGTCGCGTATTCTTATTTTTATAGAAATTTAACAGGCTGTTCATTTATTAGATGTTGTTCAATCATTGGTCGATTGACCCTAATTGGGTCAAATTGGGACCCTACAAATATGCAATATCCCTTAATTAAAGAAGTAGAACACTTCTATCCTGAAGGTGCCTCACAATTAAAGGCGTAGGTAAAAATTACAAATGTAATAAAAGTTAAGTAAGATAGTGATTATTGATGCGGCTAATATTTACCTACAATAAACTATTCTGATATATTTTAAGTTTTATGCTGTAATTTTATCTTGGAAATATAATGAATTAGAATGTCACTCTTTTTATCATTGAACAATAAACTATTGAACTATAAACCACTAATAAAAAAATGCATCTTTGTACTACTTAAAATTGCAAATGTGAAATACAACTAACAATTAAAAGTTAATATTTTTGTGGTGGTGAGAACCACTTCCCTAACGTACATTATTTGCCACAATACCTATTTTGTTTAGTACAAAATAAGGGTTTAAAGGATAAAAACACATTTTGAACAACTAACTTTTATTTTTTTAAACTAACCAGTAACAAACTTAATAAAGTGATTTAAGTAAACTGTTTGTAAAACATTTAAATGATTTTGCCAATTCAGCTTTTGAAATTCTAACTATTAAATGATTATTGGGGACCCAAATAATTAAATAACACATATCTCTGTTGGTTATGTGTAACTCTCCTTGTATTTGGTGGTAGTATGCATGATCCTCATTGACTACTAAATTTCCATTTTGATAAAAAACTATGTATTTTTTCTCATCATTTAGAGCTTCTTTAAGGCTTTGCTCCTTCCTATATTTAAAAGGGCATTTTGCTTCAATAATGCACCTTTCGCTGACATATCCATCTGGGCTTGTTCCCAAAAATCCATTTTCATGAAGACAAAATCCTGCTGGTTCAATATCTAAACCAGTGACTTCAGAAAATTTACTTAAGTCGCACCTTTAGTTTTCTCTGCCCCACTGGATAGCTTGAACACCATTTAGGTCATACCCCTCGAGTAAATTTTTAAAGAGAGACTTTGGATATTTGCCTCTATTACATGCAGCAATGACTGGACCAAATTTGCTGCTTGTCAGTCTATATTTTCTTGCTATCAGCCAATTTTGGTTGTCTGCCTGCCCAACTGTCATATCATGAACACGGCGTTTAAGTGACTGTGTCACCCTACATTCCTTCAGGAAAGACGCATTTATGTAGCTTCCCGAAAACAAAATAGTTTCAATGCTTGGCAACAAGTTTGCTTCCGGTAACGGTTCAGGCATTAGTAACCAAGCAAATCCAGTGGGATTTGCATGATCCAACCCTTCTTTAAAATGTTCAATTTCCTCGTGATTTGCTGTCCTCTGTACTGCCACATAATTCGATTTTTTAGGTTTATAGATGTCTCTGATTTTAGTTACAGTTTCTATGTCAACAGCTTTCCTTTTGTTCCACCCACAGACCTTATCAGTAATACTAATATTATGGTGAGCATGTAAACATAATGCTGCCATATGATGACCCACCACCTGACCTCTCGGATAACTGCATTTAGCATCTACAATGCCATTATCGTAGTCTATGGAAACCTGAAAAAAATAATGCTACAAGAATTCCACATTAAATCTTGAAAACAGATTAGTTTTTTAATAAATTCTCGAACAGAGGACAAGGGCATACAAAATTACATTCCAGGTAATTGTACTAAAAGAATAGCCGGAACAAATTGGAAAAATGTTGCTCAGGATAGAGACCGATGGAAGGAGTTGGGAGCGGCCCATGTCTAAACATGGACGACAGAAGGCTAAGAAGAAGAAGAAGTACTGGGATACTGTGTCAGAAACTGGGATAACTTTGCTGACATAAGATGCTTCAAAACAGTTTATATTAGTTTTTATAAGGAGTAAGCTAGAGTATACAGTACTGATTTGGTCACCAATCTATTTGAATGCATGCTCAGCCATTGAAGCTGTTCAGCAGAAGAGCTTAAAATATATGCACTATAAAGTTAAACTTAAACCAGAAAAAAAAATTTATACCCACATACTCTATGACAGTAAAATCAAGTGTACAAAACTATTAAACTAAAGGAAAGTTATTAAAATATAAATACTGAAAAATCAAGAACTGTCAATTTAAACTAGGTATTTTAAAGACAATTAATTTAAACCCACCTATCCTATGGCTACAAAATCAAGAACAAACCAAGCATAAATAAGTATAAACCATGTTAAGTAATTTAAACGCAATAATTGTAAGTGTAAACATTAATGAATGTATATTCCTAATAAACTCTATCTTATCGTTGGATATCCGACATCAATTTGTAAAAACATTCATGTATTCCTTATTGCAATACAAAGTTATCGGAATTACAAGTATGAGGCGTATAGAAGGCTTTGAAATGTGTGTTTTTCGAAGGATGCTGAAGATTTCGTGGACAGAGCACGTGGCCAACAACGAGGTGCTGAGAATAATGAAGACTGAGAGAACTCCTAAATATTGGAAACAACAGAAAAACGAGTGATCTACATATTTACAGAGGAGAAAATATAACATTCTACGACTCATAATGGAAGGGAAAGTAGAAGAAAAAAGAGGTCCAGGAAGAAGAAAATGCTCCTGGCTGAAGAATGTAAGAGACTGGACAGACATGGACACACATTCGATACTAAGAACAGCTCAAGATAGCAATTTACTGTAGTTATATCCACCCTTCCGTAATGAAGAAGGAACCTTAAGAAGAAGTGTAAACAGCTTCTTTTTCTTGTAGTTCCTTCTCCTAGCGGAGGTTGGCTATCATCACAGCTATCCGTACCTTATTGGTGGCTGCTCTAAAAAGATCTACTGAGCTGCAACTATACTACTCTCTTAGGTTTCTCAGCCAGGAAATTCTTCGTCTTCCTATGGATCTTTTACCCTTGATTTTACCTTGCATTATGAGCCTTAATATCTCATATTTCGCACCTTTGGTAATGTGACCTAAATATTCCAGCTTTCTAGCTTTCTGCTGTAAACAGCATTTTATTTAAATTAATTTATTCAACAAAAAACATAATGTAATTTAAGAATAGTTATTTCTATAATTAGGCTACAAGTGAGTAAAATAAAATATTTTTTCACTCGGTATTGAAATTTTTTTCACGAATTGTCAGTAACAGCCGGTAACGAGTGGTAAATAAAATTTCAGTGATTAAAAATACTATAAGAATAAGATAAGTAAATATTATATAATTTTATAAAATGTATTCTTTTCGCCTATCCGTCTTAACAAAACGCTCTTTGATTGCATCAAGATCTAGAGAAATTTCAAGATGCACATTGATGAGTGCTAAACCAGTTAACCTTTTCTCTGAAGTTCTATTTCTAAGCCAAGTCTTTAGACGCTTAAGCGTAGAATGCCCTGCTGTTGCTGCACTGACTGGCAGTGTAATTAATATTTGCAGAAATATTCTGCTATTTGGATACATATGAATAACGCAGTTTTCTAACACTTAGAAGTTTAGAATTAATAAGTTTTCCATTATTTTGCACGACTCTTTTCCACTTTTGAATTCACGTGAAAACTCTTGTTCTACTGTGGAATATACAGTAGATGGTCCAATCATATTCTGGAAGGTGTCAACAATTTTTTTTAATGCAACTTTATCTTCTGGTGTGTTATCAGTTTTAGGTAAAACAACTTGAAGATTAAATAGATTCATAACTTTCGGTTAAAGTCGTTCTTCTAAATCAGTTAAGATATTGTTTAACCCTTTCCGACACGGCATACACTGTAGTGTACATATACTTCAAATGCTAGTAATGGGCTATTTCCGAATGAACTCTCTGTAAGTCATGCGGCACACTGTAGTGTCGTATGACAAATTGCATATAAAATCGACATATCACATCAAAACGTTTACTTTCTACTGTTTTGTGTAAAGTGACCATTCTTAGTACAGTGAATATCATGTTGGCGTATAACCTCAAATTAGTTATAAGCGTTTCTGGTGTTTTTTGCGTGTTTATCAAACTGTTATATTTTTCTCGAGTCTATTGTAATTTCAGGTAAGTTATGAATTATTGGTTTCTTAGAAAACTTCTAATATTTTGATAGCATGAAGGTTTACAAATATGTACTTTAAAGTGTACATGATGACTGACAGACGGTACTGGAAAAAACCGTTAACTGAGAAGGAACTTTATGAAATCATCAATGGAGATAATTCCGATTTAGAGGAACTAGATATGGAAGAGGATAATTACTTTGAAGATCGTGATATGTAGTGTGGGGGTAAGTGGGACTCTTCTTAGTTTTTTATTCCTTTTTCTTTAGCAAAATTGTGTGATATTAGAGTACTGTTGTTTGTAGATGAGAATGAATTGGTGGAAGGCGATATATGTGAGGAACCAGAAGAAGCTGCGCTGATTGAAATTGTGTCCGAATCACATGATATTCAAGACACGCCAATGCAAGAAATACACACATGTCAGACAGCACACGAATTTGCAAGCGAATACCTGAAGTCACAAAGTTTAATTGAAAAAGAACAGATCAGTTGGACAAAGGGGATCTATGAAATGTCAAAAAATATTCAGTTTTATAAAAGTAAGAAACAAGAAGTGATAAGTTTACCCAGTCCAGTAGAAATTTTTTACCAGTATTTCACGGATGAGCTCCTCAATATCTGCGTAGAAAAAACAAACTTATATGCTGTTGTTAGCTCTGTGCTAAACTTTCCCGCTACAAACATTGCAGAAGTCAAGACATTTTTTGGAATTCTGTTAATAATGGGTAATTTGAATTATCCGAGAGTCCGAATGTACTGGGAACAAAAATTTGCAGTTCCTCTAATATCTGAAAATATGCAAGTAAACAGATTTTTCAAACTACGAAATACGATGCATTTCACTTCCAACGAAGATCAACAGCCGGAAGACCGACTGTGGAAAGTACGCCCCCTTTTCAATACCATAAGAAAAAGATGCAGGCAGTTGGAACCGGAGGGAGGTATATAGTATCGATGAACAAATGGTTCCTTTTAAGGGTGCTGTGAATATTAAACAATACATTAAAAATAAGCCGAGGAGATGGGGTATAAAATTATTCCTATTATGTGGGATAAGTGGAACAATATATGATTTCATCGTCTACCAAGGTGCAAATACAGAACTGAAGGCAGAGTATATGTTGTTTGGCCAGTCTCCGGCTGTAGTAATGCACCTATCCGAGCAAATACCTCCAGGAGCACAACTTTATTTTGACAATCATTTCAGTTCTTATTGGTTATTTCAAGGGTTGTCAAAGAAACCAATATATGCCGCTGGTACAATTCGGTTGGACCGCTTTTCTAAACCACCTTTTACTATGTGCCAAGAGAATAAAAAGAAACTTACCAGGGGTTTCGTCGAGCACGTTATCTGCAGAAAATCTGGTGTTGTACTAACCAAGTGGATTGATAGCGGAGTTGTTACTCTGGGTTCCAATTTCGTTGGAGTAAGTTCTTCTGATGTATGTCGAAGATGGGATAAGAAGATAAAAGAGTATATTGAAGTGACACGCCCCAAAGTAGTTTCTCTTTATAACAATGGGATGGGAGCTGTTGACAAGTGCGATTTTCTTATTTCTTTGTACAGATCGTTTATCAGAACAAAGAAATGGACTGTTCGATTAATGTCACATGCTGTTGACATGGCTGTCACCAACAGCTGGTTGGAATATAGAAAGCAATCGGAGGAGCTGAAAATACCGCAAAAAAATGTCAAGGACCTTATACATTTTCGACAACACGTTGCACGTTTGAGACCAGTTTCAAATAATCCTCTACATCCTCAAGGTAGTTCTCCTGTAGGTAACGCAGCAGGTCCTTCTGGTAAACAAGTGCGTCCGATTGAAGATATTCGTTATGATAACTTTGGCCATTTACCGACTTTCTGTGACAAAATCGCTCGTTGTAAAGGAAGCAACTGTGGATCAAGAACGTATATTCGTTGCACAAAATGTCAAGTATCATTATGTATTGCTCGAAATCAAAACTGTTTTACAGATTTTCATACCAAATAAATAGTTTTTGTCAATTACAGTCTTATAAATAAAAATCATTTCATATTGATATGTGTCTGTTAATCATTGTGTACACTGCAGTGTACATGACGTAACTTCAGAATGTCAAATTTGACAAATTTCCTGAGGAGCTTAAAAATTGTAGAAAAATATTTCTAATAATCGCTAAAACTTAAAAAAATTATATATCGTTTTAAAAAATTCGTGTCGGAAAGGGTTAAAAGGTGTAAATAAATAGATCTTCGGAAATTGTCTTCGCAAGAGTTAGCAGATTGGTTTTCACGACAGTGTCCTCTATAGCCTCAGTAGCCTCCTTCAAATCTAATTTTGGTGACTGAAGAAGACGACTAAGTGATACAGTTGTACCTAAAACATCACTAAGACAAACTACTAAAATAAAAAATTCTGGGCTACTAATAGTTTCCATTAATGAAAATGCATTAGCTGATATTTTACTGTCCTTTCACGTAGAAATTATTTCAAGAGCGTTGTATATTTTGATGATGATTTGTCCTGGAACTGAAGATAACCTTCATGCCTTTCAACCCAACGAGTTTCACAAATACCTTGGACAGCAGCCCCAATTTCTTTATTTGTATTCACTAATCAGACAGAGCTAATGCAACAGCAATATTCACTTTGATATTTACTATAAATTATGGTCAATATTGGTCATGAGCCCCCCCCTTGGATCCGCCACTGATTTAAATAATATTTTAGCTTAAAACCCACTGGTACTCACATCATCAACATTCACTGGCTGGAAAATTTGCTGTGATACAGCAAATTTTCACAAGGCTGTGAACAATCAAATGGCTGGAAAATTTGCTTAGATACAGGCATTGGCTCCACCCATCTCGTGACGTCAGACTAATGGAGCGAATACTCGACATCATTAGCACGTGCAAATCCTACCCTGTCGCCCGATTTCCTATGAAATTAAAATGGTGCATGTTTTTAGGATACATTTATTTTTCCGGGCATGCGTCTTTACGAGGTTCACGAGGTTTTGAAACATTTCTACCTTAACACGTTGATCGCCATAATGATAATATTTTTTGCCTTTCTCCAGGCCAATTTATTTTTTTCGTTTAAAACGCATAAAAATGCAGTACAAAAACAACGCATTTCTTAAATATAGCAAAATTTCTTTCTAAACATGATTTTGAATTGCGAGGCACGGGTGCATCGCGCGGCATTTAATATGTATGAAATTGTGCGCAAAAACCTGAATAGTCAGACCTGAAAAAAGACCTGAAGAGTCAGAAATTTCAGATTGTGAAGGTTCATAATCATCACTAGATCCTGCATTTTGAAATATATACTAAGTGACATAGAAATCCGAACACCCAGTTTAAATGATTTTATTTTAATAAAATTTTGTATAAGTACTTAATGAATAATAAGTAAATGATTCAAATTTCAAAATGATTGCATTGCTTTAAAGCCCTTTTACCTTTAATAATGTGTGGATGCACCCCGATGTATTACGCTTTCTCCAACGCGCCTAGGCCTGCTTCTGATCAGGTGGTCAATGTCCTCTTGTGGTATCTCATTCCAGGCAACCACCAACTCCTCTCGAAGTGCTTGTAGAGTCTGAGGAGGACGTTGCAAATTGAGCAATCTCCTACCCATCATATCCCACACGTGCTCAATTGGGGATAAGTCGGGAGATCTTGGTGGCCATGCTAACAATGTGACATCATTATGTTGAAAGAAGTCTATTGTGACTCTTGCAACATGTGGTCGGGCATTATCTTGTTGTAAAGTTGGATTAGCCAGGGTGTCAAGATAGGGTAAAAGGTGGGGTTCTAGAACTTTTTGGATATAACGCTGCGCGTTCATGTTACCTCTGATGAAGATTAAAGGTGACCTAGAACCATAAGCTATAGCACCTCAAACCATAACTCCAACAGTGTGATGAACATGTCTTTCAACAAAAAACTGTGGATTCCTCCTTTCACCACGTCATCTTCTAACCCTCGCTCGACCATCGTGCATGCCTAAACAAAATCGAGACTCGTCACTAAAGCCAATACTGTTTTATTTCTGATTCCAGAGTGACCGTTCTCTGCACCACTGAAGGCGATTACGGCGGTATTCTGGAGTTAACGGGAGGACCCAGTGTGGTCGGTATGAAAACAGGCGAAAACTTCTCATTCGTCGGTAAACACTTCGCATGCCAATAGGTCTTCCGTGTTCTTCTGCAAACCATTCATTTGCAATGGAGCTGGTAGTGGAGAAACGGTCTCTTAAGGCCAATAATCTTAGGCGGCGATCTTCACGGTCTGTTGTTCTACGGCGGCGTCCAGTGCCTCTTGCTCTTTGCGTACGGCCTTCTTGAAGCCATGTCTGACAACATCTAACCACGGTGTCTACACTTCTTTGCACTCTAACTGCAACTTCCCGAAAAGAAAGTCTAGCTTCCCGAAGTCCCATTATACGGCCCCTATCAAACTCACTAAGTTGACGAAATCGTACAGGTCTCCGTATTCTAGGCATCGTAACTAATCGTAAAGAATGTCAAGAACCACAATCCGCCAAATTTGGATCTTTACTGCGGCTGAAATATTCATTTTTAGATTTTTAGTGAATTTAAAAACAAAAAGTATAAAAACCGGAATCTCCAACTGATAAGGCTAAAAACTTTATCACCTGTTTTTTTCAGTAAACACCAAATTTTATTGAAATAAAATCATTTAAACTGGGTGTTCGGATTTCTATGTCACTTAGTATACTTGGTTCGCTATTTGTATCTTCATCAGATTGAGGATCCATCCAACAAAATACAATGTAGCTGTGGTTGATTTACAAGTACACCACACTTCTCACAAACAGTTGCAGGAATAGTGGTGTATGTCTGACTTGCACCACAATGTCTATTAATAAAAACAGCTACTCATTGATTAGTTTAATTGTTACTGCCATATATGAAGGTATGGACAAAGTTAGAAGGTATACCACTTTTCCTTTTAAGAGATCTGTATCTCAAGATTATAAAGCAAGACTTACGCCAAAATTTTAAAAATATGACTTGCACCTCTTTGGCTTAAAAGACAGTTTTACATTATGCTATTTTCATGCTAGGCAAGAGCCATGCAAGACAGATCATGGAACTGCGCATGCCCACGGGCTATTTCCATGTAATTCCCGTGCTAGACGAAAAATTAGAACATATTCTATTTTTCATGCTATTTTCTTGCAATTTATCGTTAAAATTCATGTTGCCAACATAACAATTTATAATAGATTACAGAATAAAACGTAACCGTATCTCTATCTTTAGCGTCCCTTAGCCCACATGTGTATTGTTGTGTTTTGATTTAAATTAAGTTTATTAAGTGGTGATAAATAGATATACTATGTCTGAAGTTAATGTAAAAACGACTGGGTGAGTACAAGTTTGTTTTATAATATTGCTAGAGAGAAAATTAATATATATCTTTTATAGAAAACCAATAATATGGACAATGGAGTTGACCAAAAAATTAATAATTCTGTATGAGAAATGAAACAAAATGAAAAGAATTCAGGCATTGGAAGATATTAAAAATAATTTAATGGAAGAAAACAAATTTATAACTGTGGATGTCATAAAAAAGAAAATTCATGGAATTAGTTCACAATACTTAACTGAAATAAATAAAATAAAAAAATCAGAGGCAAGTGGGGCATCCACTGACGACATTTACGTGCCAAAACTCTGGTTTAATAGCTTTATAGAGGTCACTTTCTCTGTAAACACCTCCATCAGAAACTCTTTCATTTATACCTACATTTATATATAAAAAGTTATAGTTGGCATCTACCACACCTAGTAACACAATACTATGCTGTTTTTTATAATTATAAAAAGCAGAACCTTCTTCTTGCTGTGCCTGAATTAGAATAGGTTTGCCATCAATGGCTCCCAAAATATTTGGCAAGTTCCATGTTTCATCAAAATCGTTAGCAATATTTAACCATTCCTCTGTTGTACATGGTATATATACATTATAAAAAATTAACATGTAACATTTGCCCCTACCAGCCAGTTATTTAGGTACTCACCTTTAAATAATCTTTCTTTAATTCATCATAAATTGCCCTACACACAATGGGAATAATTTGAGATATAGCTGATTCTGATACTCTAAAATTGTACATTAGAGATCGAAACGTTTCACCAGTTGCCAGATACCTTAAAGTTATAATTCATTTTGTCCTTGATGGAATGCACTGGCGAAAATTGGTATCTCTTTTCTGAATTAAGGGATTAATTTTTTCCAGGAGCTTAAGGAAAGTGGACTCGTTCATTCGAAGAAAGTTTTTAAAACTTTGAAGGTCTCTAGCATCCAAGAACTCTTGGGGTAACTTCAAATTTCCCAGTCCTGCATTCAACCAATGTTTGACCCAGCATTTTCTAGGTTTTCTTTTTTTATTATTTTTCATGATTGTTGCTACAACAGCAATATTCAACAATAACAATGTTTTCTTTTCTTTGGTTGACATCCTTCACCCTTTTAATAACCATAAATAGTGTATATTTATTTATTATATTATTTATTTTAGTACTTAATTATATTTATTTAAAATAAAATAACCTCAAATTGATAAATATTTTCTCTGTTGGTGTTGCCGAGAGGGGGCATTTGGGCCTGTAGGACCCATCGCCGGCTCTTCGGGCTTCTTCCTATCCCCGGAATTGGATCGGGTATTCACCATCTTTGGTTTGTCGCTGGTAGAAAGGTTAAATACCACCGCTGTTATAAATAACAGTTCCAGTGACAAATATCTGTTATAGGTAACGGTTCCAAGGAACAGTTACACAGTAACAGAGCAAAAATGGAAAACAGGTAGGTAAAAATGATCTAAGTATTCCTTGACTTACGGAAGGAATAACTTAGTAAACAAGTAAATTAAATGGTATAAAAATATAATGCAAAGAAAAATGTTTCTAAGTGTTTCTTGACTTACGGGAGAAACAACTTAGGGCAGAAATATAGATAAATAAAATATGTAAATGTGAGAGTAAAATATGGAAATATTTCAAAGTGTTTCTTGTCTTACGGAAGAAACGACTTAGAGTGGAAAAATAAAATACTCAAAATATAAAACGAGAAATGCAAAAATGAAACAGATTATAGAAAGTGTTTCTTGACTTACGGAAGAAACAACTTAGAACAGAAAATAAACAAGAGAATCAAATATAGTAAAATAAATGCACAAATATTTATAAGTGTTTCTTGACTTACGGAAGAAACGACTTATAATAGAAAATAAGAAAAATCAAATATAGAAAAGATGTGAAAATATTGCTAAGTGTTTCTTGACTTACGGAAGAAACAGCTTAGAAAAAATGGAAAAATGAAATAGACAAATATATAAGTATTTTCTTAACTTACGGAAGAAAATATCTTAGATAAAATATCAGAAATAATAATGCGATATGAAAATATTTCTAAGGGTTCTTTTGACTTACCGGAAAAGAACGACTTAGACACACAATTAAAATAACAAGTCAAATATTCAGAGAAATATTTCTAAGAGTTCTTTGACTTACCGGAAAGAACTACTTAGACAAAGTACAAATCAAAATATAAAATAGAAAAAGCAAGATAAATATTTCTAAGTGTTCTTAACTTACGGAAGAACAACTTAGACACAAAATACAATCAAAATAATCAAATAAAATATCAAACAATCAGTACATGAACAAATATAGATCAATGTAATATTCTAACCTGAAAAGGTCTGAATATACAATAATGCTAAAATAAAAATGGTATATAGGAAATCAGAAATAAAACAATAACTTAGTTGGAACAATAATAGCACCGACTAGGTCTACAGTAGAAGAGGCAAGCTCGACTGACTGCTGAGAGAAAATCTACCTGCTTTTATGTAAAACAAATCCTTTGTTTTACGTAGCAGAAGTGGAATTTCCCTGCATCGAGTCAATTAGAAATTTGGGTTTGGCCAAACTTGGAATTCCCAAGTATTTTGACCGATATCCAAATTCCTTGATGCGTCCGGCACGGCTGTCAGCTCCCGGCTGACACGCCTCCGGAGGACATTGGCAACAATGAAAGTGGGATCTACAATTGCACAGAAATATCTGTGATGTAAAAAGGTCAAGCTAGGCAAGAGATGTGCCATGCAAGACGGACTTGCATAGCCTAGATGCAAAGCTGCCTTAACGAAGACGAAGCTCTTTAAAAATGACTTCAAATAACAAAAACAAACAGCAGCATGCAAATGACCCGCGTAATAAACCGAAACCGAAAAAGTCAACCCAAACAATTAAAAACCCCAAAAATAGTACTTTCTTTCTCTAAAATGTGTTACAAACAAAGATAATAGACAATAAATGCGATATTTGAGTAAAACCAACAGGTTAATGTTTTTACATTCAATAATAGAGAGATCGGAAAATACCGAAGCGAAACGACATACGCACGGAGTGACAATACACGTTACTATCGCCGTTGTAGATAGAAAACGACAATAGAATTCTATGTGACACGGAGTCCCGGTGCTGAATCGATTACCGGAACTTAACCCTCTTGGAACGTGTTTGTGTACCGTTTTAAGTTCGAGTTGCGCCGGAGCGATTTTCACTAGGAGTGCCACGTGGATTTGTTTATAGTGTTCATAATGCACAAATCATCTGTGCCTTGTTTGTCGATACCGCCACAATAATAGGTACGTAAGTATGAATAAAGATTGAAGCCTAAATGTGTTACTAGCATTAAATGTCGGTACTTAGTTTCCTCGTCCTACTGCCGCTCAAATAGGCTAAAGCAGAGGATCCGTACAATGAAGTCACAAACTTCTTCAATAAAAAGAAAATTCCATACCAACGAAATCTAATAAGATTTACATCTGATTTGGCCAATGTTATGGTCGGTAAACATAATTCAGTTGTATCCAGGCTAAAAGCGGATGTACCAAATGTTTATGTAATAAGGTGTATATGTCACAGTTTTCACTTATGCGCTTTTTATGCGTGTTTAAAATTACCTAGAGGTATTGAATATTTGGCACGTGACATATACACTTATCTCACCAAGAGTCCAAAAAGCGTTGAAACTTAAAAAGACGAATTACGACATTTTTGTAATGTAAAAATACATAAAATGTTACATCCTGCACAGACAAGATGGCTCTCCGTTGAATCCGTTGTTTATAGAATTCGAGAACAATATAGTGCATTAATTTTGTACTTCACGGATGCTTCTTTAAATGACCGGACGTTGGCCTCAGAAAATATTTTAAGTGAAATGATCAATTCGCAAACATATATCTAGAATTCTTAGAATTTTCTTTACCATTTTTCACCAATTTAAACCGGCAGATGCAATCTGAAAAACCAGAAGTTGCACAATTATATAAATGTGTCAGTGCTGTTTATAAATCCTTTTTGGAATGCTTCATAAAAAGAGATATATTGATAAAGACTGCACTTCACCAAATAGATTTCAACAATCCAAATAATGTTCTTCTTCTAGAAGAATTATATTTAGGAGCTAAAGTTCAACTATCTTTAGAAAGACTAAATGAATCAGATAGACTTATTTTTAGAAAACGGTGCCTGGAATTTTTTGTAGAAGATGCTAAACAAATTACACAAAGGTTTAATTTTGACGATCCTGTTTTAATCAATATTAATTTAATAAGTGCAAAGAATGTATTAGAGAAAAAAAGTCACAGTATAGTACCACTTGTGAGACATTTCCCAAATTTAGTATCGGAAAATGAATTACAACTTTTGTATAATGAGTGGCAGCTTCTTAGAAATACTGATATCGATTCCGATGAAAATGTAGATATTGAACACTTTTGGACAAATATTGAAAATATGCGATATGGCGATGGAACTTCACTGTTTCCGGTTTTAAGTAGATTTGTTTTTAATTTGTTAGTTTTACCTCATTCATCAGCGAATGTGGAAAGAGTATTTTCCGATATAAATTTAATGAAAACTGATGAAAGAAATAAACTTTCGTCAGCTAGTATCGTGGGTCATCTACATACTAAAAATTTCCTTAAAACCACAAAATCATGTTGCTACAACGTTTTTTCCAAAAGAAGCTCAAAAAAACAATTTTAGTTATTTAACATATATATATATATATATATATATATATATATATATATATATATATATATATATATATATATATATTGTTATGTTTCTTCTTTCCCAACCAAAGAAAAATAAATAAAAAAAAATCCATCGAAATAAAATTTCAAGATATCAATATAAACGAATTGTATATAGTAATTTAAGATAACATTTAGGGTAGATAAGAATAGAAATAGAACGGAAAAACGACCTTTTTCCGTTTCAAACAAAATTATCAAAAAAACCTTTGTTTAGAATTAGAAGACATTTTACCTGTAAGTTAATCTTTTCATTGTTTGTATAGTCGAGTATTAAATGACCATATTCTAATCTTTTGAAATATGTATAAAATGTGTTGACAAAACCAATTTTAAAGTAAGCTATTTAGTTTTTCTCTGAAACCGAAATTAGGCTTTTCCAAAATCATGGTAAGCCGATGGGAATTTGTGAGCCGATCCTGAGACCGGAGAATTTAGATATATTTTGGTCATCGAAAGGAAACAGTCGTTTGTCTCAAGATAGGGTGTGGTTCGTGAGTTTGGATACCGGCGTAACGAAAAGAAGTGAATAGTTTGCAGGAAGGAGATAACAAGTAGATTAAAAGAGGTCCTTGTATCTACCGTGGGCATTTTATAAAGTATATGTGAAAGTATTCTTACGGCATCAAGTTGACAAAAGGAGGTCCTGGTGTCATAAATAAGTAGCTGAGTTTGGAGAAGTGAATCAGGTGTTTTTTTTTGTGTAGTCTGCAGGAGGTTTGCAGAGACGTTAAGAAGGAGCCGAGGTGCCAAAGAGGAGATATCACATCGTTGAGGAGACTGGACTTTTCTGGGTATCTTCCAACATACAACTCAAGAAGAAAATAAGCTGTAAGTGTTTGTACAATTGAATTTTATATCTGTGAAGGATCGGTTTGACATCATGGTCATTAGCATTCAAATTTAAGAACTGAGGTTTTGTTAGGCTAATCAAAAGTTTAAAGTTTTGTTGTTTCTTGTTTCAAGTAAAGAAAATTTTAAGTAAAATTGGTTTTCACGTAATATAAATGTATGTAGCTTTATAATCTTATTATAAAAATTTGATTTATTTTCTTGTATGCTGATTGATAAGATAACGACAGAATTTAATAATTGTTTTATTCGTTCATATAAAATAAAGAAACGTAAATCTTTGTAATATAATATATTTGTATTCTTATCCTTTCTTCTTCTCCCGATAAAAGACAACTAGAAAATCTTTTGAATCCATCGAACACAGGTAATATAAGGATTATTTTACTTTTGATAACAAATAAGTTATAATTCTTTTTTATTGGCTCAATAAACTAAGATTAAAGTCAAAATAAACAATCATAACAATATATATATATATATATATATATATATATATATATATATATATATATATATATATATATATATATATATATATATATATATATATATATATATATATATATATTTAACGTGATTATTTCGACCAAAAAACAATTTATAAATATGTTGGAAATATCGGGTATGTGGTCTATATTAACCTTTCAGTGCTAACGCATGGTCTCACAGACGGAGCTAATCTATTCATACCGATAATTAACGATCCGTTCCGATATTCGCTCTAGGTCATTCAATAGCTTCATATTTTGCCTAACCGTTGTTAGTATTAAAATATTGTTGAATGTAGATACACGGTTCGTTTGTTACACACGATTTCGGTCTCAGAGACGGATGTTAGCTTTTGCGGCTGTACTAAAGGTAAGGATTGTAACTTTTAGCGTTTTATTTTTAGTGAATAAGATATTATTTTTTTACTTTTTAGAAATAGAAATGAACTACGAGGAGGAGCAAAAATATTTGCAGAGACTTCTAGAGGACGTTGATAGTAATGATGAATTGGAATGCAACGATTCTTCGGATAGTTCTGAAGAAGACGAAGTTGAAATACAAAATCTCGATACAGAGAGTGAACAGGATATATCAGAAGCAGAAAATGATATATTTCATGAGGCAGAAGCAGAAAATATTTGCCGGCGAATTCCTATTTTTTTTGGTAAGGATAAAAAAACTAAATGGCGAAAGCATGTTGCTAATAAGCGAGTGCGTACAAGAGCAGACAATTTACTGAGACATTTACCAGGAGTAAAGGGGGATGCTAAGGAGAAATTAATCTTTAGTGATATTTGGGGATCTTTTATAACAGACCAGATGTTGGAACTTATTGTAATAAATACAAATATAAATATTGAACTACATGCTGATCCTTTGAATAGAACCTACAGAAAGACGGATATACTAGAAATAAAAGCACTTATAGGCCTGTTGTACATAGCAGGAAAGTTCAAGAATAACCATCTCAATGCTCGCGACTTGTTTAGAAAAAACGGTACTTCCTTAGAAATATTTCGCCTTACAATGTCATACGAGCGATTCGAATTTTTATTGGCATTTATTCGCTTTGATAATAAACAAACTCGTGCAGAGAGACAAAAAATAGATAAATTAGCTCCTATTCGAAACTTTTTTGAAGACTTCAACACCAATTTGCCAAAACACTACACCATGTCACACTATTGTACAGTTGATGAAAAATTAGAAGCTTTTAGAGGACGCTGTGGGTTCAAAGTTTATATGCCAAAAAAACCAAATAGGTACGGTATAAAAATATACGCCTTGACTGATGCTAAATTAGCTTATACCTCAAATTTAGAAATTTATGTTGGTCAGCAACCACAGGGACCCTACCAGCAAACCACAAAGACTTTGGATTTAGTAGTACGTTTGTGCAGACCTATCTGGGGTACAAATAGAAATGTTACACTTGATAATTTTTTTACCAGTAAGCAGCTAGCTGATACATTATTGGCCAATCATCAGCTCACTATAATTGGAACTCTTCGAAGAAATAGACCAGAACTGCCTTTGGAATTTACGGCGCCTATAAATAGGCCTACTTCTACAAGTATGTTTGCATTTCAAGATAAATGCACTATTGTTTCGTATATTCCAAAACCGAAAAAAGTTGTGCTCCTGATGTCAACAATGCATTATGAAGATGATACGTTGGATCCCCAGACTGGTAAGCCTAACATAATAATTGATTACAACGCAACCAAGGGAGGAGTGGACACTATTGACAAGATGTGTGAAAGCTACAATTGTGCAAGATCGACTAATCGCTGGCCCATGGTGATATTTTATGCACTACTGAATATCGCCGGCATAAATTCATATACAATATACAAGTGTAATTCTGCTCGGAGAGCCCAACGCATACCACTTAGAAGAACATTTTTAGAGACAATGGGTATTCAATTGCTTGAACCACATGCCAGACGTAGAGCAATTGCACCAAATATGCCAAGGATGATAAGTATGCGACTCAGAGAAATGTTTGATATTACGTTGAATGTGCAAAATATTGCAAAATCTCATGGTCGTTGTTTTTACTGTGGAAGCCAGAAAAGTCGAAAAACAAAGTACAGTTGTTACTCGTGTAATAAATTTATGTGCTTAGAACACATAAAGGGTATATGTGTGGAATGTTCAGAAAAAAATTGACTTTTTTTAAGTTTAAAGTTACCTCGTATTATTAGAATTTTTTAAGTGTGGTTATTATAAGTGGATAATGTAAGCTTTAGTTTAAAAGCAACTAAGCAAATTTTTTGTTTGTAGTAAGATTTTAGGGTTTTTTTTCCCACATTTTAGAATAGTAGCTTGTTTTTGTTAAGTAATTATTTTTGTCAAAATAAATGTTTATAAACATAATTTTTAAATAAAACTGTATTTATTTTAAATAAAAAAGTATTTAATAAGACCCTTAAAGTAATTAAATTTTAAAAATTGGTAAAATTTACCGTACTAGGGCATGTATAAATATACGGTCTCAGAGACGGACGTTAGCACTTACGTCAAAATAATTCACGTTAGCACTGAAAGGTTAAATAAAAATCTTTGTTTTTTCTAAAGCTCAATATTTCGCCATTTATTTAATAGCTTCATCGGGAGTAAAGAAATTAAAAGATTATACACATAAATAAAATTGAATATTAAAATAACATTATTGTTGATGTAACTGTACATTTAATAAAATGCATGTTAAAATTTAAAATATCTTTGAGCACGTTCGTTAACAATAAATATGATGGAACAATAATTGTTCCATTGTTCCAACAATTGTTATTGTCAAAGATTTGGAAAAAGAAGGATGCTGTAAATAGAGTCAGGTATACATTTTCGCATAAAAAACAAAATCAGGAGTTGAAGAGATTTTCTCGGAAAGAGATAATCTACTTCAAGAAATTTGGGACATTGCTAGAAGCACAAAAATTACTCCAACTAAATTAAAAAGAAATAAAACAAAACAGGAGCAACAATCCTCATAAATTGATGTTGCTCTAAGGGACCTTGCAGCAAAATATTATGTCAAAGATGAGTTAGACATGTCTATTGACCATGAAGAAAATGTCATCAGTGATCATGACTACAATTGTGGTAATGTTGATACCTCCATACTTACTTTTATTTAAAAAATATGGAATTGATAAAATCATGGTAAATGTGATTGGTTACTATTAACCATTATTTTGTATGTGTTACTGTTATTTTAGTTGCATCAACTTCTAAAGAGACTCCTGAAGTGGTATATGGGCAAACACCAGATGAGGGAACTGTTAATGAGGGTCCCATCAAAACAATCAATGATGGAACTGCTGAAGAAGGTCCCAGCAGCAGGAAACAAATAGCAGGTTAATTCTAACTTATAATAAATATTATTCTGAGAGTTTAACACTTCCTCTGTGAATGTTTTCTAATTGTTCCAATAAAAGCTATGACATAACTGTATTATAATTAACACAAAATGTAATATAATTGTTTAGGCTATATTTTGTTTTAAAGAAATTTATTTATTTTATTCAGGGCCAATCCGCAAACAAAAAAATCAAAGTGCAGAACTTCGTAGAAGTCGCTTAACTTTCATTCAAGAAAGAAGTGAGAGAGAGCACAACATTAGAGTACGGGAGCTGCAATTAGAGAAAAATTAATTGCAGTTAGAAAAAAGGAAAGTTGAACTTCAAGAGCGGCAAATAGCATTAGAAGAAAAAAAAACAACAACAGCTACAAATTAAAAAAGCCAGATTTGAAATGGAAGTTTCTGACCGCAATAGCCTGCGAGAGACAATCTCAGCCCAGAGGGAATTAATCCAATCACTTCCGCAACAATTAAAACAGTAACTTTTGTTTGTTTATTTAGATTATGTAAATTAAAATATAATTTTTTGTCATAAAACCCTGTTTCTGAATTCTACCTTTTTCTCCTGCTAGGCTTAATATCGCTTGCTGAGAACATTAGTGACGTAACTTCAAAAACGTAGTTTGTAGTAAAGTGCGTTTAAAGTTTTGGGGGAAATGCAATCTTTGATTGCTCGGTAGCTGACTGACTTATTGACGTATTTTTGATTTTATTCATCTAGGTAAGCTGACAGTTCACATAATACAGTCGTTTAACTGATGACAGGGGTATTTTGACAATTTTTTTTTCAAGTTACGTCATTAATGCATTCAAGTACGTGGAACTTTTAAGATTTTGTGCGGTATTAGTGACGTATTATTTTATTAATTTGGATAAATTTATTAAAAACATGCTAATACAGTAACGCCTGTCAATAACGGTCACTAAAAATGACAGAACTATTGGCCGATATAAAAAGGTGGCCGCTAATACCAGGTTTTGTAGTCCACAAATTTTGGTTTGGGGAACTTTGTAGCTTGCCGGCTAGTACAGGTGGCCAGTTTTGACAGGTGGTCGTTATAAATACCGTTATAAATAAAACCAAGATATTTGATCTAATTTTTATTTAAAAACTTAAGTATAAACATTCAAAACTTAAAATCAAAAATATTCCATAGAGTCGAAATACATCAGATAAAGAGAGAATTTTTCCAACGGAATATTATTCTGCGACCTTATAATTCAATGCATTGAAGAAAGGAGCATGTATAGGTGGTATAGATTTATTTTGGACGAGAGATTGTAGGTCATCATACTTTTTCTTATTAATTTTAACAGTATCCAAATATGCTGGGGATAGATCATAATTTTGTAGTAGTTGAGTTATTCCGCTCCTTGTTTTATTATTTCTGATTATAACTTGTTTAAATTCTGTGCTGGTATAAGTAGTTTTATAAAAATAACGATCTGGATAATTTTTGTCGACTTTAATCATAACTATATCATTAAAGTTAAACTTTTTACCATTAATATTTACATTAAATGGCTGATTAGTACAATCGGATGTCATTTTTTTTAATTCAACAAACTCATTATGAGCCATTTCATTGATTAAGTATACTTCCTGTTTTACTAGCAGTACTTATTATTGCTGAGTATTGAGCTGGTAGGAAAATGGGGCCCGATTTCAAAGCTCGTTTGATGTTTTTTTCGATTATGGAGTGACTACTGTCACCTTCGTTTTGACCATGTCCCACTTCAAAAAATTTATGGATAATACTTTTTATTTTGAAATTAGTAACTGCATACAAAAAGGTGGTGATAACAAATTTATTTTTGCCTTGTCCTCCACAGTTATATGAAAAGAAGACTACTTCCAAATTTTCAGAGTCAGCTCCATTAGCCGTTTTTCTTAAATATTTAAGTAGGCAAGAACCTATTTCAATGGATCCACGATTCCCTTCTCCTTCATGCCAAATATAGCACTCTACAGGACCTTTTTGTCCTTTTTGTTGAAGGCTACAAACTGTAAAATTGTAGCAATTTAAACGAGACATACTAAAAGGCTGAAACGTCACCTTTAGGAACTGGTAGAGCTGCTTGTAAATCGAAACAAGCTACGTGGAATAAGTTGGTAATATTGCTTTTGTCTGCATTTTTTTCTTGTCTGCTCAAGTTCTTTTCTAGAATATGAGATTCGTAATCATTTTTAAGGGCATTTTTACCATCCAGGTCAGACTTCTCATAAGTTGTACATATAAGGCACTGGTCTGTCTTTGGTGTATGAAATGACATGTTAAAATCATAATTGAAGATATGCCTGTACATAGACAACTTTCCATGATTTTTCCCACTATCATTACACCACTGAACATAATCACGGTACAGATCCATCACTGTCTTGCCTCCATCGATATACTTTTTCTGAGTATTCGCTCTTGTGTAATGACTCTCTACTGCAGGTATTGACGATAAGTGTTCATGCATACCTTTTTTAATTTCTTCGGGTACCTTATTTTTGCCTGTTTTACCCCTCTTTTCACTTTCCAAAAATCCGTCTTGCCGTTTTGAAGCTGTGGTTCTAATGAATCTATCAGTGATCCCTAATGTAGATATAAAATATTTTTGACAAACTTGACGAGGATCGTCTTCTTTTGTAAAGTAGTAAGCTTTATTTAGTCATCGCGGCCTCGTGTTAGTAGCATCTACTTTAATATATTTTTTCTGAATAGGACGCATGCAGTTCAATACATACGACCTTTGACTGTGTAAATCAGCCAATCCCCAAAAACTGTCAAATAACGACTTTCTCTCTTCTTCAGTAAATTTTGTGGTACACTTACGTATACATTTTGTACTACAGGGAGGAAGAACCTTTCTTGCAGCAATTAATTTACCCTTTGACGTTTTATACTCCTTACCAGTGTTTCTTAGTTTCTTGCAGGTATTCCTCTTCCAACGTCCAGGATTTCTAGCTCGCTTTCTTGACTTGGTTTTAGGACTTACTTCTGTGATGTTGGTTGATTCTATATATGGTAATTTTTCATATTTTAGATACTCGATTCAAAACATAATTCTGTACAACTAAAAATCACCTTGTTTGCGACTTTTCATTTTTAACACACAAGTTTAAATAAAAATAGGTTTGCAATATTCATATCGCCAACCTTGACGTTATACGGCTATTCGCTTTTGCATTATCCTCTGCGGTTTGTATATACACGGTATATCAACACATTGCTTCGTATATTCCGTTCTAAACATGGCAAATGACCGTTACATCTTTGATAAATACTTTGTTTTTTTATACCTATTGACGCCTACCTAATTCAAATGACCGATTGGTCTAGTAGTCTGGGCGCCTAGTCATGAACGTATGGGTCGCGGGTTTGAGTCCTACACATGGTAGAATTTTTTATTTAATAAATAATACTTTGATTAAAATCTTCTTCATACGCGCCGAGGTTGTGGTCACGGTGGGATGCGCCGAGCTGTCGGAATCTGGGAAAATTTGAGATACAGGGCTGGGGAAATTTGCCCTATTCTCCATAAGACCGGAACAGTTTTTCCCTAGATCTGGGGACAAAAAGTGGGCTTAAGTGCATCCTTCTCTACTTGGGAGCTAAAGCGAAAGAAATCTTTGCATTGACTATTGATTAAATCATTAAAATTAAAGTGCACGTCTACCTGCTCAATATTTTCTCCTTCTAGCAAATTAACAAGAACTAAGTCTTTAATTTCGTTATCATCAGCACCAGCTATTATTGCTGCATCAATTTCCAAATCCGTTATTCAAAAAAAAACAGTTAAGTATAAGTAGTTATATTCCAGTATGGCTAACATTAATTTCTAGGTTACATTTAATGCCAAACGTCGGTTGTCATAATAACGTTAAGTCTTATCGTACCTCCCAGAACAATTTGCGATAACTCTCCTGATACCTGTGTTTCAATAGACCGTTATCCGTTATTTACGTCTTAATACGGTATTAACGTTTGACGTTGCGATATCTCTCTATTAGCAGCATATATGATGACACGGAGTCATCACAAAACAGTGTTGAAGAACTCGCAGACTCAGCACAGAATAATACACAGGAAGAGTCTCCTACTCAACAAGCAAATGCTACCATAAGTACTGAGAGTTATGTACAAACTCTCTCTGTCACAACTGACCAGCAACTCGGTCAACCCAATAAGAAACGCCGTCATAATACTAAAGAACACATTCTATCAGATATGAGAGAACGGGAGAAGTCACGACTTTCGGCAATGACAAATGCATCGCAAAATTGTGATGAATTTAAATCGTTTGCTAACCATATCGAACCAGTTTTACGAAAACTGCCCACAAAAGTGTTTCAAATAAAAGCAAAACAGGAGCTCTTTCAAGTTCTTACAAAATATGAAATACTAGCAGCAGAAAACAACGCTTCACATAGCGCCCCGATAAATGTTTCTGGTAATACTCAGCACACTATTTTCAATGTTATATCGCCGACTGATATTCGAATTCAACCGATATGACATATGAACAAAATGAAGATTTGCCTTCAATGAAGTGTCAACAACAGTCAGGTAGAGAAGAAAATTGAGAATTTCCAGAAGATTAGTTTAACAATATTGTTTATTATTATTATAGATTAGATTTAGATAGATTAGATTTTATAGATTAGATCTTGTTTTTATTATTGGTATTATAAATATTATCATTAATAACTAAATTAAATTAGCTTACCTTAAAGTGAGGAATAATTTTTCTGCTGGTGATATTTTCCCTCCCCTTGTTTTGGTGTAAGATCCTCATGAACTACAGACATCACAAAATTAAACTGGTCTTTATTTAACGGCAATAACTTCTGAAATTCGCTTCACTATCATTTAAATGTCTTTTGATTAATGTTTCATAAGAGCCTTTTTCTAGTCTAGTTAACTACAATGGTTGTGTAGCATTTCTCCTAAAGTAATAAAACAATAACAAATCGTCATCTTCTTCTTTTTGCAGTAAAACTTCAAGCATTTTGTAATCCATGTTTTTATGTAATATACAACCTCAACTGTTTTATGCCGTCACATCACTGAAGTGGCTGCTGCTGACTAAGGAATCAATATGACGGCAAATGCTGCCGCGGCAGCAACTGCAACTGCCGTCTGCAGTCGTCGTCGGAATCGTAGCTTTAAAGGCGCGTTTTCACGGGTCGATCTGGATTGAAATTTAGGTCGATTATAAAATCGAAAGCAAATTGAATATGTAAACCTTAAATCGACTTGGCCGTTCGGCGGAGTGAGTCGATTCGACGGAAGTAGAAAGACTGTCTACTTTTGAAGGGCGATTGCTGCCGAATCGATGTCGAACGACTGGAATCGAATGTGTAAACACCTGGTCGAACGGAAACACAACGTACCGAAAGCCGAGTAGAGTACTTCTAGCGTGTATAAAGTTGTTGTTTTTAGTACGAAAAGCTGTAATTTTCGGAAAAAATGACTGAAAACTGATCAGATGCAGACATGGCAAGATTTTTGGATGCTTATCAAAACTATAATGTATTATGGAATCCACAAACCGAGCTTTATCGCAATCTACAAGCGAGGCGAGAGGCATTGCAAGCAATTCTACAGCATATGAATAAACTCAATATCTGAAAATGACTTGAAAAATAAAATAAAATATATTAGAACAACATACAATCGTGAATTGAGCAAAGTATTGAAATCACTAAAGAGTGGCTCTGGACCTGATGACTTATATGTACCGGTTCTAATTTGGCTTTTTATTTTTAAAAACATTCATTTTGTTGTACTAGTCCTTAATAAATCATTTACACACAGCTGTCTCCAGTGGCTAGAAATCGACGAACTATTTGCAATTTCATCCCTGCTGGTAATGCTTCACGCATATTTGTATCGTTTTTTGACTTGTCTCAGCAGTTTTTTTTCTAAAAGTTCTCTAAAATGAGCATTATCCATTTTTAAATGATTTCTATAAGCCTCTGGATCTTCCACAACCATTTCTTGGAGCAGGATTTGTGATGCACCATGTGTATTTCGTCTCACAATCCACGGTCGGGTCCACCACGTTACGTTTTTTTTTCTTTTTGTTTGATTTAGCGATTTCTTCCCAAATTGCACAACAAATTAATTGCGCACCTACATTTATCATTTCACGTGACGCCATTTTGTACCACAATTAATTTAACATTCATCGCCTGTCGTGTAAACCTTTTTGCTTTCCACACATATCGAATTATGCTCGAACGATCCAAATCGTTCAACCTAGATCGACCCGTGAAAATGCGCCTTAAGGGACGATTCCGAACAAGACCGCAAACTGCAAACCGCAGCGACAGACCTACTGGTTCATATGGTTTCTTATGAGCTGTATGTCGAGTAGAGCGGCACTGTCTCCGCCGCAAGCAGAACGTCGCCACCGCAGACCGCAGGACTGCACCAGAGCCAGTAGTGTCGCCGACAGCAGAGCGATGACACGTATTTTTTCTGTTTCCAAATTGACTGAAAATTCTTTGAAAGTTGAGTTTTTCAAATGCAGAAGAACAATTAATTAATTTTGTAGCAAAATATTCCGTTATTTACGACGTAAGCCACGTTAACTATCGTAATAATGTAATTAAAGAGAACATTTGGAAGACTTTAGGGCAGGAGCTAAATAAAAGCAGTATATATTTTTATTTTTCTTTATTTATTTTGTTTGTCGTCCAGAACTAATAGCATCTTCTTGCCATGCAACTGCACCATATTCACGGTAGAAAATACGGCACGTCTAAGGCCACTATGTCGCGTTATAAATGTATACAGTGCGATAACTTTTATTGTATACCTGGCTTTACTTCTGTTCATATGTGCAAATTATAAAGACTGCAAAATACTGATTTCTTACGTTTTATTTTTTATTTTATTGTTGGAATACAAATTTTGTGTTTATAAATCTAAGCGAATATATATTATTTTATATAATTTCAAATTTATTCTGTTTATTTTTCAAATAAAATAATATTTTGTTGTCTAAATTCATTGATTTTTAGTAACCTAACAAACTACATTACAACAGTAAAAAGAATAAAACACAAATATTATGGTATGATATTGTGACATTTAACCCTTAATCAAATCGTATATATTCGGAACAACTAACTTAATTTGTTCATTGGGCCATCTACTCTTATTTCTATAGCATTTATACTTAAACGTGAAGCAATTCTGTGCAGCGCGGCTTGGAGTAAAACATTAAGACATGCAAGACCATTAGACGCGATAGATCAAATAAGTAACAAAATAATATACAAGAAGAAACACAAGTATCATACAGCAATTATCACACTGGATATACAAAATGCGTTCAACTCTGCCTGGATACCCACAATAATAGACAGCTTACACAAAGCCCCGAGACACCCATTCAAACACTATACACAAACTTCCTACAAAACAGACAAATAACCACAGAATACGTTGATGACAAAACACAATAAGGTTGCCCGCAGGGATCTAGCCTAGGACCCATACTATGGATCCTCCTAATGGAATCCTGGTTCGATTTCATCGAGCAAACCGAAATTACGACAGACCATGACTTTATACAGGCCTTTGCCGAAGACCAGATCATTTTACTAACAGGTACGTCACCAAAGACACTAGAAACAGTGGACAGGCATATGGACAGCTTATGTAAAATGGGCTAGAACTTATAAACTGCAGTACAACAGAGATAAGACGGAAGTCATGTTCATACCATGTAAACCAACCAGGCCCCCAAGACTCAGAATCAACGATCAAATCAACACCGTCAGACCATCTCAACTACTTGGGACTGACCTTCGACACAGGAATACTGTGGCTGGAACATGTGAAAATGAATAGACAAAAAACAGTCGACATTGGTTACAAACTGTTCATCATTGCCGGCAAAGACTGGGGACGGACACCGAAAACACTGAAGGTAATCTACGAAAACGCGATAAAATCCATGCTACTCTACGGAGCAGAGATCTGGAAAAAAAAAGCGAAGGATACAAGGATCGCAAAACAATAGGTCGCCGCAGAAAGACCATTTCTGCGAGCGATCACCAGAGCATATAACACCGCTCCAAGAGCGGCCCTACATATACTGGCCGGAACCACACCGCTAAGCGTAGATGCCTTTGCCATGTACACAACATACACAGACAACAAGGAACGATTGTTTGGAACAAACTAACTAAAACTTAGAACCATAGACACACCACACTACAAACAAAACAATTAGAACGCTACATGACATAGATATGCCAAACACAAAATCGTACACAGATGCTAGCATCAAAACTAGTAACAACTTAACTAGCAGTACAATTGGTATATACACAGAAAACGCAGACAACACGACCAGACTAAACCGAAAAATTAACACAAACGAAAATATAAACAACCTAGAAGCCACAGCACTAGCCATATGTACAGACATAATTACACAAAATATACACAACATATAAACAAAACAATCGCATTCCACGCAGACTCCATCACACTAATATCACAACTAAAAAACGGGAACAACAGGAACAAAACAATTAACAGAACAAAAAAGAACTTGGAAACACTGACAAATCAGGACACAGGACACAAAATAGCACATAACCTCGCGAAAACAGCACATATCAACCCACAACACAAAATTAACATCGTCACGAAACAAGACAATAAGACAAAATACAAATCGAACCACATGGCAATAAAACTGGGACAACACAGACAAAGGGACAAAAACACATAACATAATTCAAAATGTAAAATTAACAGAACCAGTATTCATATGGAAAACGACGCAACTTCTGACAGGACACGGACATATGCAAGACTATTACAGCAGATTCAGTCTTAGAGATACGGACGGTAACTGTGAACACTAACGTACTCGAAGATCAACACCACGTCCTCAACACATGTACAGTCACACAAAGACAAACTGCTAGACAAACACTGACACAAAGATTGCTACAAAGACTAATGGCATACCCTCCTACTAACATACATATTACAGACAAGGAACTAACGCAATAGATCAACGATTGGGGCGAAAAAATGATCCTCGACGACGATAGACAAAACATAAACGTATAAACAACATTACACGACGACAATTACTTCTACCTTCAGAATACCGACAAAAACGATAAAACAGGCGGTAAAATGAACTGTTCACTAATACCTATAAATCTAGTGATAAGTACAATAAACATACAAAATCAAAACAGTGCCCGTGACAAAATACAATAGCATAAACAGAAAATAGTGAGATAAAAATAGCTAACATACGAAAAGTGCGCCGCGAAAACATTCCAAATTAAACCCACACAACCGAAGTGCTAAAAGTGAGGGCACTACGCCCCATAGCACCTAAGGGAGAGCGCCCACCAAACTGGTATGGCAAGTAGCAAGTAGCGCGCGTCCAGCATGTTACCTAAAATGTATCCAATGCAAACGAATGATTCAGCGCACACCAAAATGACAGTGACAGTGGCGTCATGCAGCTTGCTACGCCACGTCGTTAAAAATAGAGCTTTTTCTACTTTTTGCCACGTGCTACTTGAATTTTGCATGTTAAATGTGGAAGACAGTCCAGAATTTAATATTCGTTTTGTCTCATTTATTGGAGATATTAATCCTATTGTCATAGATACCTGGAAATTTCTCATTAATTGAGAAATTTTCAGGTATCTATGACGACACAAGTCTGGAATTATTTAATTCTTTAAATACATTAAATCTACTATGCCCTTGCATCTCTTTCCAATAAGGGTGTATCCAAAACTGACGTTGCGGACGAGTTTTGTTCATATTGTTGACGTTTAAAAGCGTTAGCTTAACTTCATCCTCAGAGGGCGATATTTTGAATTTAACTAGCCTTTTTAATGTCATGCTACTTTGGTGTGCGCTACCTGCCACGCCAGTGACATGCCCGTGCTATGCCAGTGCTATATTACATGTCACGCCAGTTTAGTGGGCGCTCTCCCTAAGTGTTCACTATTTGATAACCATGTAAACCATTTATGTTAAATTATTTTTTCAATAACGAAATCGGGAGTCTTCTTTCACCGCAAGTTTTGTGCGGTGATGGGATGGGTTGCCCTGACAGGGCTTCGTAGATATTAAGTAGTAACAGGTTGTATGTCGAGAGGTAGGAAGACCAGAGCCATGACTAAGTTGTGCGTCCCTCTTGGGGGAGGGCAAATCAGCTGGAGGCTCGAACATACCAGGTTTATGTCCTCCTTTATGCAGCTTATAAAATTAGGATGGAATGTTCGTATATCGTCAAGTGCGGTTGCAAACTAAACACGAAAAAGAAATGCACCACAATTGCTATCAATAACTAATGATTAATGATGACCTTAAAAAATTAATAGATTTTGACAGCTAAGGATGAAATGGGAAGTAAGGAGAGAAATCACAAGTCTTGCATAACGCTTGCTACTCTAGTTCTATCCCGTATCATTAGTTTCAATAAACGACGCTCCGGAGAAGCGCCACGGATCAAGATGACCGATTATATCAACAGCCCAAGTTAGGAAGGTCAAGTACAGATGAGATTAACGAATCATTGACACCAATTGAGCGCAAGTTGGCTGATACTCCAACTGTCGTTGAAGTAGAAGGAAAGAGAGGAAGAAAAATTGCAGTAATTTTGACCCCCTAATAAAGGAGTCTATCGATTTGCTGATTCGACACGGATATCAGTGTAACATTTCTTCACAAAACAAATACATTTTTGCGAGATCCAATCCATCAAGATACCTCAGAGGTCATGACTGCCTGAGTAAGACATGTGAAGAGGTACATCTTGAAAACTCGGAACAGTGTACATAGCGACGGTTTGTTAGTTGTTAAACATATCAGAGAATGAATATGATTGGCTGGCGAGACATTTAAGAGATGACATTAGAATACATAGGGAATTTTACAGATTATATGAGAGTGCAGTAGAATTAACTAAAGTCAGTACGCTACTGATCGCTGCAGGTGAATGGCCAGCCGATTTGCCGGAAAACGCACTGAGACCACTGAGGTTATTTCCATAGAAGGTAAAAAATCTCTCAACATTATAAAATTTTTAATTTGTCCAACTAAAGGTATTTTTCAAATATTTGTGGGGGTGAAGTTCATAAATGGCTACACAAAATAAATGGTTGCTATAAATATTTGGTCAAATTTGGTGAAAATTAGCTAGTTTTCATTAAGTTAAATCAGTGTTAATCTAACAGCGAAAGCGAATCTACGTTACAATAAGCCGTTGACTGTTCTTAGTCAATTGTTAAACCAGCTTGTGGGGGTGGCCTACATATAGCTGGTAGCATTGATGCCAATAAATTCGCGGTAAATCAACCACGTGTTGCTAAATAATCAGTACAACCAAGCTTGATCACTTACTTTTTAAGTATCTGGGGGTCAAGCAAGGCGGCTGAGTGGAGCGAAAAAATCAATTTTCAAATAATAATTTGCCGATATGCGGAAAAGTAGTCTAGTATTGAATCTTAAGTTAAAATCTTTGCTCAATTGGATGTTATTTAGTGCTGCCCCCATCCACATTTGTACATGGACGGTTTCTCTTCTCAGACGGTAATGCGCGTGCTTATGAGTAAACAGTGCTGCAAATCTATCGTTTTTACGGCAGATCTACCGTTTTCCACCTCGATCTAGCACTCTACCAATTTATTCTACCGCATTTTTTAATTTAAACCATGTGACAAAACATAATATACTTATATTTGATTGATTAAAGAATATGAGACATAAAATTTAATTATTGCGCGCCTATGATGTAGCAGCGGTAAGTGGCAATAAAGAATGTATTACGACATTGAGAAATGGATTTTCTGGGATTTACTCAAATAAATATTGGTAAAATCCCTGAATCCTACGCGGTGCCTGACATGTACTGAGACGACGATAATAATTCAGTATTATATTATTAAAGTTATTTATTGCATATATTCAAGTGGTCTATGGGTAAATTATATTAAGTGTATAGTGTATATTTATTAATACTTAATAATGTCTGACAGTGATAGCAGTATAGGCGACACTAGTGCCAAAGTTATGAAAAAAAGTTTATATACCTCCCAGGTATATAAAATGGGAATATGAAAGTAAATTGTGCTGGTTTGGAAAAAGTAAAAAGGTTTGTCTGATACAGATTTTTTTTCTATGAAAATAGCAAAATATGTTTTGGTATTTGTTTATTTAACTATATTTTAATTAAAAAAATATATTTATTGCCGTTTCCACTTTATGCTTGAAAATCGAAACGTCAATAATTATATTGTTCAATTAAACTATTGTAGCTATTCCTATTTAGGGTTATAAATATCATTAAATGCTACAAGAAAATAGTTTCAGAACTATAATTTTGTAGAAAGAACATTTGCTTACTGTTCTGCATGTAACGTTGACATCGATGTTAAATCAGGCAAGCTTTAACCCGTAACTGCTACCGACAGGGTCAGCGTGACCCATCAATAGTTTTAAACCGCCCTACCCATTTAAGTTTGATAGTGGGGGAGCTGTCTGTCCACCTATTCTCTGGCCAGTTAGTATTTTATAAAAAGGCAAAGTGAGCAGTTTTGTTGATCGTGTCAAATTCGAAATAATTACGTAGTTGGGTCACGGTGACCCGTCTATAGTATTTAAGTAACATAATATTTTTTGGTTATAATGGTATGTACCTATTTTTATTATTATATATATATATATATATATATATATATATATATATATATATATATATATATATTGTTATGATGTTTTGTTTGTTTGAATGATGAGCAATGAGTATTTTTAATAATATAATATATAGGGTTTTTATCGCGGTTCTCAAAGAATTAGCTTGTAAGTACTTTTTTAAATTATCTTTATTATAACTATTATGAAACAGACATATATATCTAACCTAGCCAATGTAAATTTAAAATAAACTATCTTTAAATTGATATTCTTATAAAACTAATTAAATTCTATAGACAATGTAAAATTTAAACAAACTATCTTCAAAATTGAAATTGTTATGACACTAACTAAATTATATTAACAAAATTTTGTACCTTTCTTTCACTGAATGCCTAAATGAACTGTTTTCCACTATATAGATTCTAATCATCACTAAATGTCTTCGTACTTCGGTTATCCTTGTTTTTGTGAAATTACTTTTTCCAATTATCAGCTTCTACCAATTTAAGATATAGTTTTCTTCACCAGCATTTCTACACCACCAAGCAAACCAGCAAACACCATTTATATTTATTCTTCTTTTCAATATACCAATATCCAATTATTATAAGTTGATTTATACTAATCTCCAATCATAATATAATTTAATTTCTTCCAATATACTTTTTTTAATCTGATTCACTGACTCCAACTAACTTTCATATTTCTTACTAAACTTTTCTGACTGACTTCTTGAAAATTCTGAACAATTTACTTCACTATTCACTAACTAAATGTGTCTAGGACTAACTTTCATAATGAACTGCTTGGCTTCTGACTAAAAACTTTCAAAAACTGCCATCTTGAATCCAAATCACTGGTATTTATATCCCTTTGGATATTCCAGAACCATCTGGTAAGAGATCATGTTCCATTCGTTCTATTAACTTCTATATAGATGTTCTCAAAAAAAATATCTGTTCGATCCACCGCCATAATCATTATTCCAGAATGTTCCAACATAAACACAGGTCAAATTCTGCACTCTGGAGAATTCGTTAATGTTCCATTTATAATTTTGTTGACATTTAGGCTTTTCAGATCAGAATAAACATTCAAATTAGTAACTAACACTCTAATTTAATAAAATACACATTTCAAACAATATAACCCCACTTATATTCGTAAAATTCTTAAAATGACACTTAGGAATGGAGGGTATAGTGTGTTGCCTAGTCACATGGCTCACTTAAAAATATCTACAAAATCATAACTACTAAAATACAACTTTTTACAATTATTATATGCTAATTTATTAAAATGCCCTCACATAAATATATTTTTATAAAATTCTCTAGTATATAACTTATTTAAAACAATCAAATATCTAATATTATGTAGTATATACTTATAAATTATTTTCTATAAACCCTAATTGTCACAATATATATATATATATATATATATATATATATATATATATATATATATATATATATATATATATATATTTTATTATGTTAACGGCTTGAATAATTTAAATATTTATATCATTTGCTTAATACACATTTTTTGTTTTAGATAAAATGGCTTCTTCAAGTAAGCATTTAACTTTGTCTGAGATGGAAGACATTCTAAACAGTGAAGAGTTTTGGAAGATGCCGATGAAACGACAGATACTCTCCAAGAAGTAGAAAATAAGGAGCAAGCTGCACACAAATTATTTAACTATTCAGGTGAAAGTGACAGCGATGAAATAGACAATGAAATTTACAGTGAACACGACTCTGATAGTGAATTTGAGGTTGAACTATTGCATGAAAACACCTTAGACAGAGATGATGCCACGAATAACGCTTCAAGTAACAAAACAGCTACTTTGAACATTTCAAAATTAGCTTGGTATGGAAAAGATTCTACAAAATGGGCAAAACAATCGCCAAAAAGGTCCAAAGTAAAATCTCATAACATTATAAGAGTTTTACCAGGACTGAAAGGTTCTACCCGTCAGAATCCACCACTGTGTCATAAAGAAGCTTGGAAATTATTAATAACTGATGACATGTTGGAAATTATTGTTGAACATACCAACACAAGAATTGACTTAGTATCCTCAAATTACGCTACATTCAAACGACGTAAAAACTCTCTCTCAAAATTTGCCCCAACTTTCATTGAAAGAACAGATAAAATTGAGATAGAAGCTTTTATTGGACTTTTATTTATGCAAGGTATATTTAAGTCTAACCATGAAGATTTAAAATCATTATGGGCAACAGATGGTACAGGGAGAGATTTGTTTAGATGTTCGATGTCACTTGCACGATTCTTATTTTTGCTAAGCTGTTTAAGATTCGACAATCATCTTACAAGGTCTGAAAGAGTGAAAACTAATAAATTGGCAGCTATATCCAACCTATTTGAAACTTTTGTAAAAAACTCCCAACAGAACTATGTTCCAGGTCCTCACCTAACAGTAGATGAAATGCTGGTACTATTCAGGGGAAGGTGTGCATTTAGAATGTACATACCTAATAAACCTGCGAAATATGGTATAAAAGTGCAGATCTTAGCCGATTCCCAAACACACTACATGTATAACGCGGAGGTCTATACAGGAAAAATTCTCCAACAGAAACAAAAATCGCTATTTTCACATCCAACTGAGGTTGTTCTTCGAATGATAAAATGTATTGAAAATTCCAACCGTAATGTCACTGGTGATAACTGGTACACATCAATGGAATTAACCAACGAGTTAAGAAAACGAGGAATTACATATGTAGGTACAGTGAAGAAAAATAAAAGAATGATTCCTCCAGAATTTATGGCCGACAGAAAGAGACCTGCTAGTTCTTCAGAGTTCGGATTTACATCAGACAATACTCTGGTATCATATGTTCCAAAAAAGGGAAAATCTGTTGTTTTAATATCATCAATGCATTACGACAGTACTGTTGATCAGAGCACTGGGAAACCCGAAATAATAATTTTTTATAACCAAACCAAAGCAGGTGTAGATGCTTTGGACGAAAAATGTGCAACATATTCCACTTCTCGAAGGACCCGTCGATGGCCTATGGCAATTTTTCACTGTATTTTAAATGTGTCTGGTGTAAACAGCCGAATAATATATCAGTTTTCCCGAGGAAAAGAAATATCCCGTTACAATTTTTTAAAAGAACTAGGCATTGCACTGTACACGCCACATATGAAGAAAAGACTTTACAACGTAAATGTACCCCGGAAACTTCGATGTCTCGCACCGAATATCCTTGGAGTAAATATAGATGACACACCTGCACCATTGCCAATACAGAATATATCTAAAAGGAAGAGATGCGCAATTTGTCCCGGAAAAAAAGACCGGAAAACAAATACATACTGTGCAAATTACCTATATGTTTACAATGTGCTCTAAAAATATGCCCAAATTGTAAATAGGAATTTATTTTACATTAAATTAGTTTACCGATATATAAAAAAGTGTTTATGACTTAAAATAAATGTATTAGCTAATGTTTTTTCTTTATTTCAGCTGGGTCACAGTGACCCGTCAATAGCAGCTGCGAGATAACTTTTTGTCGGTAGCAGTTACGGGTTAAGTAGAGAGGCACGCTTCTGGAAAAAAGCACCCAGACAATTGTTAAAGTAGAAAAACGCAGAGAGGCTTGACCAGTTTTTTAGGAGAGGCAATCTACATCTACGCATAATGCAAAGTATACAAAAGACGCAGAAATTAAGCTGTGTGCTTTTATAGTGGAACATAATTTACAAATGCTTATAATGGACCATCTGCCAAATTTATTGCAGTCTATCTTTCCAGACTCCGACATTGCAAAAAACATAAAGTTCGCTCGTACTAAAACGACAAACATTATTAAACATGTACTAGGCCATTTTTCCAAAGAAAAACTTATTTCCATTTTAAAAATTAATAAATCCAGTTTAATAATCTATGAGTCAACCAACTGTACTTGTACGAAACAGTTATGTTTAGTAGTTAGGATTTTCCATGATAAACAAATTAACAGGTTCATTGCGTAAGGCGAGGATCCGCGTCCAGGCCGTTCATTCCTCGGTGCTAACGGCGCGCATCCGCGCTTTAAACATGTAAAACAAGCTTTGTAATAAGATTAGTTTGCATTTTTATATTTACTTAATTATCATTTTATCATTGCATTTTTAACTAGATATTTTTCAGTCTGTTCGTAAACTTGAAGGAAAGAACATTATAGCTTTATATAAAAATTGTCCGATCTTTTTCGATTTTTGTAATTTTTGAATAAAGTAATTATTTTTTAAAAATTTATATTTCAACTCAGCGTCATCCAAAACCTACAGCTTCGTATTTTCAGATTTTTAACATAACTGTATCCACCATTACTTTTAATCAAAACTTGTTACACCCTGTATATATATATATATATATATATATATATATATATATATATATATATATATATATATATATATATATATAGCTTAAACGTTTACACTTTTTTCTTCATACACAAAATCTTTTCTGATCTTTAAGTGAACCATCTGCAGTGAAGAAAAAATCACACAGTTTTTCTCGTATAGCAATTGCAGGGTTGGTAGCTCTTCTTTGATTTGAGAATCTCGGATGTTCGTCATTTTCTATTTCTATGTCACAATCATTTCCTTTCTTTCCTCGCGGGAGCGAAAACAGACCTTCAGCTTTTTTAATAAAATTATGTAGTGCGCATACTGCTTGAACAATATTGTCCACCGTATTTACATTAAGAGCAATGGTTGTGTGTAGAATTCTAAATATGGATGACATCATTCCAAACGAGCATTCTACTGATTTGCGACCTCTTGACAACCTGCCATTGAACACTCTTCCTATTTGTTAAGCCTCTTTTAGGGTAGAGCTTCATGATATTACACATCAATGAAAAAGCTTCGTCTGCAATAAAATAAAATGGAAAATCTGTGTCTTGTCCAGGTAGTGGAGATGGGTCTGGTAAGTCTAGAGTTTCATTAGGTAAATCAGTTTTGAACTAGTGTGTAAAGAAAATTTTGATGTTATGAATTACGAGGAATACTTTTATGATTTCAAAAATGGTGACTACTTTTCAATAAATAATTATTTAGCAAGTATAAATTGGGAGGGACTGTTTCTTAATGGTACAGTTGATAGTATGGTGGTCATTTTTTATGATATAATTTACTCACTGATAGAACACTTTGTTCCACTAAAGAAATATAAAACCTCTACCTTTCCCTCTTGGTTCTCGTCAGAGCTGCGTAATCTAATTATATGTAAAAAACAGGCCCACAAACAATTTAAAATTAGTGGTAGGCAAGATGATTATGACCGTTTTGTGGCTTTAAGAAACCAGTGTGAAATTTTAAGAGCAAACTGTCAGAAAGTCTAGTCAGACTGTCTAGAAAGTCAGGTCACAAACAGAAAAATCTCACAAACAAACAATCAAATCAAATTCAAAAAGGTTGAATGGTTGAAAATTCAATGGCTATGGTTCACCAAAGAACATCCGAATAAAATACATTACAAGTACTCCAATAATGATGACGTACACTTTGAGGTTGTTGATATAAGTAAACGAAAAACTCTTCTACCTGCAGTAAACAATAATTTACCCATATTATACCCCACTGGCAATGTGATAAATGATGCCAAAAAGAAAGACCTACTTCAACTGATGGAATTTATTCCTCCGGTGCATCATAATTTTTATACAAGTATTCAATCATCGACAGTTGCAACCGGCGGACAGCTGTTAACTGATAATGCATTGAATGAAGATGATGACTGAATTTAATTTTTTTTAGTTTGATGTAATATTAGTGTTATCAATATGTTTGAACAATAACAACTTCCTTATTTCATACTATTGCTTCACTGAATTTGGTACAACTGCAGTTCAGCAAAGTGGACTAACCCAAATTAAAATTGAAACAACTGTTGCTACTATACATTTTGCGGTACTAAATAATTACTATGCCTCATTTGATACATACTAAAATAAGTGGGAATAAAAATATTCCGAAACTAAATCATAAAGCTAAATGAAAATTTTGTTCCATTTTTAAACCCATTTATCTCCATTCATTCAATTTGGGCTTAGTCCACTATGCTTCTACTAGCCTCATATATATTGAGATGATATTAAATATAGGAGAAACAAAGGTAGTGTTTAAAGAAATAATTTATAAGTTATATACTAGAGAGTATTATAAAAAATATTTATATGAGGGCATTCTTAAGAAATTAGCATAATAATAAGTTTAAAAAGTTTTTATTTTGCAATGTATTTGTTTATTTTCATAATTATGATATTATAAATATATTTGAGTGAGCCATCTTATAGGCAACCAAATGTGCACTCAAGTGAAGTTAGTTGTAGGAACTTTTATAGATACTTATGGATTAAAAAATAGGGTTATTTATTAATTTAAGATGTAATTTATATATAAGTTTATATTCTGATCTGAAAAGCCTAAATTTTCATAAAATTCTCGATAGAATTTTAGTTATAATAGTAGTTTTCTAGATAGAATAAAAAAGAATTATCTAGAAATATAATGATTGGAGATTGGAGATTGGAAGAGAGTATTAGTTGAAGATTAAAATTATATTATGTATATGGTGATTGGAGATTGGAAGAGAAAAAAGATTATTAGAAAGAAGAATAAACAAAAAAAAAACAATTAAAAAAGGAAGAATATTTACCAATTTATAAATGCTAGTAAGAATAAAAAAATTTTAAAATGGTGGAAGCTGATAATTAAAACATTGTGGTGTATTTGGCAATGCAAGTTCACAAAAGGAAGGATAACCGGGGCTGACAACGAAGACATTGAGTGGTGATTGTTGCAGTTTCGCAACGATATATAAATATTTATATAATATGAACAGACTTTTTTTTTTGTTAGTTTTGATTCTCCCCGTAGTATATTTAAACGAGATTTGCGTGTACAAGGGCACAGCAGTTTTAAGGGCTAAACATTCCAAGATGAGCCATCTGCGAGATAACGGCGATAAGGGCGAGTTCCATATGCCAGATAAGGATATGTGTTTTTGAAGTTAAGATCAGCGCGTCGAGACACTTCATTGCGGTCATGTAAGGGAGTCGAGTTTTGTCTCCCAAACGACAGACACGTGTTATTTTGGTTTGAGGGTTGTGCATCCTACCACAAAAACTTCGTCTTGTAAAAAAGGCGAGATTTTATTCCTGAATTTTCACCGAACCAGAGGGTTCGCAATCTCATCGTGGCTGAAATAATTTATGGGGTAAGCTACAATACATTATAATTTTGTTGCTTCATATATCAAGTACGTTTACTTGGTATATAGATGTCATATTTGCTTCGAACTTTTTATCAGTTGTGCCGCGATCGCGATTGAACTTTATTGAGAACATTTCATTACCTTTATGTAGATTTGTATATTTTTCATATTGTAATAATTTCATTCTTTTGTTTTGTATGTATATCAGAGCTTTTACGTGATGAGTTTATTAATTGCATTTTAATTTTATTATTAATTTAATGTGTATTTTGTTACCGAGTATATTTTTGAGTTTATTGTATTAATATTTGTATTTGAATATATAATTTGAATTACGTTTAATATAATTCATATATCATATTTTTGATTGCATTTTGTGTAACTGTATTAACAAGGTTTATTCATTTTATTACGAATTAAGTATATTATAATATGAGCGTATATTTTTCACTCTTTCACGTTTAATATCAATTTTTTTATATGACATATATATTCATATTTTTATTTCTTTTTTGTATAATATTATTTCTATCTATGGTTTTGTTTATGGTTCTCTTTTTGTGTGTCGTTTCTTATTGACTAATATTTAAGTTTGTATATATTCTTCTTTAGTTGTAATTGTGTGTGTTTATGTATATTTATGATTGCTTTTACTTCTTGTTAAAATAGAGTTTTATACAGTCCACTGGTTTTCATTTCTTTTCTTTTATTTTAATATACATACTCAATCCGAAAAGGGGGAAACCAGCGAGTTCTAGATTGAACAGAATATCTTCTCTCCCCCTTCAGGATGACCAAAATTGTTATATTGAGGTCATCGTATGTGCAGAACGCAACATAATAGTCCTTCGAGCCGGATTTTCTTCTTCTTTTTCTGTTTTTTTGTTTGTTTAGGGTTCTCTGATAGTAGATACCTTTTTTCCATGTTCTTTTTCATGTGTAGTTGCGGTTTCCTTATGATATTAGCCTTGTCGGTTATTTTAACCAGTTTCCTTTGGTTGCTTACGGTTTCCTTATGGTAGGGACCTTACTAACTGTCATAACCATATAGTGTGGTATATCTTTTATGCTAAAAGATATCCAGTCGTCTGCCGAAAGACTATTCTTCTTTGTGTACTTTGTCTAAGGTGCTCTTTTTACAGAGACCTTTTTACGGTTTTTATAACCATTTTATATTGTGTATTTCTTTTATACTGAAAGGTACCTAGTCTGCCGAAAGACTACTTCTTTCTTATATACTTCAGTCAAGGTGCTCTTATGACAGAGACCTTTTCCGGTTTTTATACCCGGTTCTTGCTAATTTTTTTTATACTTCTTGTAGTGGAGTATTTCTTTTGTATAAGAATATAGTCGGTCTGCTGAAAGACATTATTACTTTTATTTGTGCCAGGTTTTCTTATGCCATAGACCTTTTTTTTGTGGTTAGCAAAACCAGTTACATTGGGGTATTTATTTTATCATAAAATATACCCAGTCTGTAGAGACGCTTCTATTTTTTTGTGTTTGTTAGTGTTTGTGAGGTTTAAAACTTATTTTCGGTTATTGCAATCATTTTCTATTTAACTTTTTTCTGATTGTAGGAATATTAGTAGCATATTCTGATCATTATTACAAGCATTTCTTTGATTTGTTTGTGTGAAACATTCAGGGATTTAAAGTTCTTTTTACACTGTAGCAATCCTTCTGTTTTCTATTGTAAACTTCCATATATTGGCTGCTCCATTTTTTATCTAAAGAATGGATAACTTGAAACAAACTAGAAGGAGTGCAAAGGCTGCAATCACGAGGCAGAATAATTGGATTCAGGATAATATTTCATTGGCAGATGCTCACCAGTTGAGGGTTCGCCGTGAAGTCCTACAGGCTGCTTTCGATAAATATACTGAGGCACAGGATGAAATTGACAATTTATTGTTTGAAGATCCCGCCGCTGTAGACAGCGAGGATCGCACCAGTGTAGAAGATGTAGCTTTGACAGCTATAGCATTGATTAGAAATAAGATCGAGTCACTGCACGTTAAAGTAGGTAGTGTATCTTCAAATTATTCTCCCAAAACACAGGTAAAATTGCCCGAAATAAATATTCCTCAGTTCTCCGGTAAATTATCTGAATGGAATTCTTTCTATGAACTCTTTGTTGCTTTGATTGTTGAGAATGTAGAATTGTCGAATGTGCAACGTTTTATGTACCTCAAAAGTTATCTAAAAGGCGAGCCAGCACGGCTTATTGAAAATCTGCAGGTTACTAATGACAATTTTCAGATTGCTCTAAATACACTCACGCATCGATATGCGAATAAAAATATTTTAATTCAGTCATTATTAACTTCGTTATTGGATATAAAAAGTGTGCCAAATAATGCACAAGCATCTCAAAATTTGTTACGCGATTTTCATGTATCATTAACAAATGCAATTAGAGCTTTGGAAAATCAGGGTCTAAGTGACCGTCAGTTGTTTGAATCCTTAGTAGTTTGCCTCTCTGAGAGAAAGTTGTATTTCGCAACGAAACGTCACTTAGAGTTTGATAGCAATAAATTAAATGAGCTTCCTAATTTAAATAAATTTCTTAACCATATCGATGTAAGGGCAACTCATTTAGAGAATTTAAATGGTCAGGCACGGGAAGGTAGAGAAAAGTTAAGTACTGGAAAACAGGTAAAATCAGTGTTTCATGCTAGCTCCAGCTCGAATAATGGCATTGGTCAGTCCCAAGGGCGAGATAGAGCTAAGAAATGTTTTTGTTGTTCCAGTAATGCTCATAAGTTGTACACGTGTGAAAAGTTTTTAAGTTTAACAGGTTTTGAGAGATGGAGATTTGTAAAAGATAAGGAACTTTGTATAAATTGTTTGTATCCCCGTCATATGGTATCACAGTGTAATAGTACTAAAACTTGTATGAAGTGTAACAAACGTCATCACACTTTGTTGCATAAACATGTGGGAGAAAGTCATTTTTCAAACGTTTCCGCACAACGTCATGATACCTCGTCCCGGTCGTCTCAAAGTAATAGGTCGCAAAATTCCTCGTCTCAGCATCAAACTAATTTCAAGCCATCTACTTCCCAGATAGCTCATGTGAATGCGCCTAGTTCATCAAGCGATCATACCTCGACTTCTTCGCATGCTTCAGTAGCCTCTTTTTGTGCCCAGCAAGGTCTTGTATTGCTAGGTACTATCTCTGTATTTTTGTATTCTTCCGAAGGTCGGAAAGTTAAGGCTAGAGCCCTTATTGATTCTGGAAGTCAAATCTCCTTCATAACAGAGGATTTACTTAGTAAACTGAAATATTTGCCTTATCAAAAATCCGTCTCTATTGCTGCACTTAATGCGAGTCCTCAAGTCGCTAATGATATGGTGGATATTGTAATTCATTCTCACATTTCTACGGATCGATTGAAGGTCTCATGTACGGTCTTAAAAAATATAACTTCTCGTCTGCCACAAATTCAAATAAATGTGGGTAGATTAAAGATTCCATCCAATTGTGTTCTGGCTGATCCTAATTTTGGAGAACCAGATGATATAGACATATTGCTTGGTATGGATCAAGTTGCTCGTATCTTACAAAACGGTCTTATGCGATTAGGAAATAATTTGCCAGTTTTACAAAATTCGATTTTCGGCTACATTGTTTCCGGGAATGTTCCCACTTCTTGTTTACAATCCTCTACGAGGCCACGACCCCTGTCTAGTAATTTAACCCATGTTTCTCATCATATGGTTACCTGTCAGTCGAGTATTGTCACGAATGATACCTTGACCGATATTGTCGAAAACAGAACAGATATTCTCAGACACCACTCTGCGATTGCCAGATGGTGCTTACCAGGTGGATTTGCCTTTTAGGTGTCCATTAGAAAAGCTAAAACTTGGTCATTCCTATAATATGGCTGCCAAGCGTTTCTCTTCACTTGAAGGTACATTTCTTCGAAATCCTTCTTTGAAAACTGACTACACGAAAGTAATCAACGAATATCTTCATCTATCGCATGCAGATATTGTGCCAAAAATGCTGCAGAATGACCTTGGTAATAATGCATATTTTCTCCCACATTTTGCAGTAGTAAAGGATTCTGGGTCATCCAAGACTCGGGTTGTTTTTGACGCAAGTGCGCGTACGTCTACGGGATTATCCCTTAATGATGTACTATTCACTGGGCCTCAGGTCCAGCCTAACTTGTACAATATTGTACTTCGTTTACGATCGTTTCGATTCGTTCTCACGGCGGATATTCAGAAGATGTATCGGCAGATACACGTTAATCCTAAACACCAATTTGTACTTAATTTTCTTTGGCGAGATAATCCACAGGACAAACTACAAAGTGTGCAGCGCAATAGATTAGTTTTTGGTACTATGCCGGCTCCTTATTTGGCGACTCGTGTGTTGAATCATTTGGCGGAGGTTAATAAGGAGAAATACCCATTCGCCTATGATGCCCTGACCAGTCAAACTTACATTGACGATATTTTGTCAGGATGTAATGATGAAACTCATCTCAGAATCTTATTCCAGCAACTCAATGAGGTATTGACTTCAGCCAAATTCTCTTTGCATAAGTATACGTCTAATTCACTTCAATTTTTGAGATCTCTTTCTATTGATTCTACGGCTATTGAAGAGGTGGATATGGATCCATCTACGAGCAAATTATTAGGTCTTAAATGGTCTCCTTTTGACGATTGTTTTTTCTTTACCTCCCCCACTATTAAGGTGTCAGGAGCTGTCACAAGGAGGGTGATTTTGTCAATTGTAGCGAAGTGCTTCGATCCAGTGGGTTTCCTGTCACCTGTTATACTGCTCGGAAAATTGTTAGTTCAAAAGGTGTGGACGCTCCGCGTGGGGTGGGACGACCCAGTTACTGATATCACAGTACTGACCGAATGGAATACTTTTCTTAAAGAGTTGTACAATATGTAATATTGTACCACTCACCACCCACATATGTAATATCAAAATTCCTCGATACTTTCTACATCCATTTGATACTTCTACTATCGAATTGCATATTTTCTGCGATACCAGCTCGATAGCATACGCTACTGTAGCGTATATTCGTGCATTATACACAAATAATTCTGTATCTGTACGGATGTTGACTTCACGAACCAAAGTAGCCCCTTTAAAGAATCCCCTAACCATTCCTCGTTTAGAGTTATGTGCCATGCTTTTGGGAGCGGAATTAGCTTGTAAACTTGTGAAAATTTTCAAAAATAGAATTCAGTTGTCATCAGTTCATCTGTGGACGGATTCTGAAATCGCCCTTCACTGGGTAATTGGCTCACCTACAAGGTGGGAGTTGTTTGTGGCCAATAGGGTAAAACGAATTCAAGACTTGTCAAAGGATTTTTATTGGCATCATGTGGCGTCTAAAGACAACGCTGCGGATATAGCTTCGCGGGGAGCTACTCCCGGAACACTTGAGTCGACGAAAGCTTGGCTTTGTGGGCCCGAATTCTTGTCGACTCATGACATTGACTATTCTAGGCATTCAATTAATTTAGATTTTACGAATGTAATTGGGTTAAAAGACTATAGAGTAGTGTTTCACTCAACTCAGGATTTAACATTCTGGGAAGACATTTTCAAATTGTATTCAACTTTTTCCCGTTTGCGCCGAGTCCTGGCATTTGTTCTTCGATTTGTTAACAATGTTCGTAAAAGAGATCCTATACAGAAAGGCCCTTTGTATGTGGCAGAACTACAGCAAGCTGAATTGCTGATTGTGCGACATGTCCAAATTATCTCATTCCCTCGTATTATCGAATCATTGAAATCCGGAAAGGGCAGTCAGGATAAGCAGTTGGCTGCTTTAAATTTATTTCTAGATGAGAGTGATAACTGCCTAAAAGTTGGAGGTAGGTTGAGGAATGCCAACATACCTCTTACTCAAAAGAATCCAATTCTTCTTCCCTCAAAGAATCAAGTTGTTTCGATGATGTTATACGAAAAACATGTACAGTTGGGGCATTTAGGGCCCCAAGGTACACTGTCTAATTTCAGACTTCGTTATTGGCCTTTAAATTCATTGAGAGATGTCAAACGTGTCTTTCATCATTGCGTAACCTGTTTTAGATTTAGAGCTGTAGGCTCCAGCCAATTGATGGCAGATCTACCCAAAGATCGTGTCGTACAACCAATTCGTCCGTTTCAGAACGTTTCTGTAGACTATGGGGGATACTTTCTTATAAAAGCCTCTAGATTACGAAAGGCCAAATTACTTAAAGTTTATGTAGCTATATTTGTTTGTATGGTCACGAAGGCCGTACATATTGAAGTGGTATCTAGTTTGTCTACAGAAGACTTCATTTTAGCGCTTAAGCGGTTTATCTCGCGTCGAGGTAATCCCACTACATTGTATTCCGATAACGGCTCTAATTTTTGGGGAGCGAAAAATCTTCTTTTCGAACTATACGAATTTTTTAAGGATAACGAGAATTCTCAGGAGTTGCACGATTTTTGTTCAAAAAACTCCATTCAGTTTTATTTTATTCCGCCCAATAGTCCACATCATGGAGGACTACATGAAAGTGCCATTCGTAGTTGTAAATATCATCTGCACCTTCTTGTGGGAAATGCCAACCTCACTTTTGAGGAATTTTATACGGTGATCAGCCAGATAGAAGCAATCATGAACTCAAGGCCAATCACTCCATTGTCAAGTGATCCTAATGATTTGGAATGCCTGACACCTGCACACTTCCTAATAGGAACATCTATGACGGCTCACCCTGAACGAGTCGTCATCAGTTTACCTGAAAACAAATTGTCTTTGTATCAGAGGTTATCTCGTATTCAGCAGTTGTTCTGGAAGAGGTGGCATGTAGATTATCTCAACCAACTTCAAAAACTACCGAAATGGGTAGAGGAAAAAGCAAACTTAGAGCCTGGTATGGTGGTACTAGTCAAGGGTGATAACACCCATCCATTGCAGTGGCCAATTGCTAGGATCGTGGATACGTTCCCTGGACCGGATGGCAGGGTGAGATCTGTAAGGATTAAAACAAGTGCAGGGACATATGTACGTCCTATAGTAAAAATTTGTCTACTTCCTTTTAATGATAGGGAGCTCGAGTCTCAACCTGGACAGTAAACTATACAATGAAGTTTTTAGGTGAGCGCATATTTGCTTCTGTGTCGCTCTGTGTCTGTCCATTTAGGTTTTGAAACCATGTTGATATATAGTACTGATAATGTAATTATGGTAGTGATGTCTATTTAGTATGTAGTTATGTATTTGTAACCTATTATCGTTTGTAAGTTTATTGTTCTTTGTACCTTTTTGTAAATGTATAGTATTTGTAGTATTGTAAGTGTGTCGTTCGTTTTGAAACCGAAAAAGTGTTTACGGTTACGGAATTTGTACAGTGCGTCGGGAGTACAAAGTACAGTTATGTGTTATTGGCACTTATGCCAACGCGGGGAGAATGTTGCAGTTTCGCAACGATATATAAATATTTATATAATATGAACAGACTTTTTTTTTTGTTAGTTTTGATTCTCCCCGTAGTATATTTAAACGAGATTTGCGTGTACAAGGGCACAGCAGTTTTAAGGGCTAAACATTCCAAGATGAGCCATCTGCGAGATAACGGCGATAAGGGCGAGTTCCATATGCCAGATAAGGATATGTGTTTTTGAAGTTAAGATCAGCGCGTCGAGACACTTCATTGCGGTCATGTAAGGGAGTCGAGTTTTGTCTCCCAAACGACAGAAACGTGTTATTTTGGTTTGAGGGTTGTGCATCCAACCACAAAAACTTCGTCTTGTAAAAAAGGCGAGATTTTATTCCTGAATTTTCACCGAACCAGAGGGTTCGCAATCTCATCGTGGCTGAAATAATTTATGGGGTAAGCTACAATACACTATAATTTTGTTGCTGCATATATCAAGTACGTTTACTTGGTATATAGATGTCATATTTGCTTCGAACTTTTATCAGTTGTGCCGCGATCGCGATTGAACTTTATTGAGAACATTTCATTACCTTTATGTAGATTTGTATATTTTTCATATTGTAATAATTTCATTCTTTTGTTTTGTATGTATATCAGAGCTTTTACGTGATGAGTTTATTAATTGCATTTTAATTTTATTATTAATTTAATGTGTATTTTGTTACCGAGTATATTTTTGAGTTTATTGTATTAATATTTGTATTTGAATATATAATTTGAATTACGTTTAATATAATTCATATATCATATTTTTGATTGCATTTTGTGTAACTGTATTAACAAGGTTTATTCATTTTATTACGAATTAAGTATATTATAATATGTACGTATATTTTTCACTCTTTCACGTTTAATATCAATTTTTTTATATGACATATATATTCATATTTTTATTTCTTTTTTGTATAATATTATTTCTATCTATGGTTTTGTTTATGGTTCTCTTTTTGTGTGTCGTTTCTTATTGACTCATATTTAAGTTTGTATATATTCTTCTTTAGTTGTAATTGTGTGTGTTTATGTATATTTATGATTGCTTTTACTTCTTGTTAAAATAGAGTTTTATACAGTCCACTGGTTTTCATTTCTTTTCTTTTATTTTAATATACATACTCAATCCGAAAAGGGGGAAACCAGCGAGTTCTAGATTGAACAGAATATCTTCTCTCCCCCTTCAGGATGACCAAAATTGTTATATTGAGGTCATCGTATGTGCAGAACGCAACAGTGATTATAATCTTTATTTTGGAAAACAGGTTCATTTAGGCATTTAGTGACAGAAAGGTACCAGATTTTGTTAATATAATTTAGTGTCATAAGAATTTCAATTTAAAGATAGTTTGTTTTAAATTTACATTCTCTATATTAGATAAATATGTGTGTTTCATAATAATTATAATAAAGATAATTTCAAAAATTGCTTACAAAATAATTCTTTGAGAACTACGATAAAAACCCTATATATATATATATATATATATATATATATATATATATATATATATATATATATATTATTTAAAAACACTCATTGCTCATAAAACTATACACAAACAAAACATAACAATATATATATATATATATATATATATATATATATATATATATATATATATATATATATATATATAAATGTTAATAAATTTAAAGAACATGTCTGATATTTGTTTAGAACCCTCTACTCATAAACCTTTTATATGACCAATACACATAAAAGAAAACTTTCCCTTACTTAAAGAAATAATTATTATTGCTTGTTTTTCACGACTTTAATTTTTGACATGTCTAAGTATATTTTTTATTTACATTTCAAATTAAAACTGATTCTAAAATAGGGAGATAGAAGTCAAACTACAATATCTGCGACTTCAATACAATATTTCAATTTAATTTTCAAAAACGATATTAGCTGTACTTAGATGAACATCATATAAAATTTTAACAATTGTTGAATTTATTTGTTACACTACAGTATGTAAATTAATAATGTTGATACAACATTCAATCTAATATATACTAGTACTAAGTTGAATTAAAAATAAAATTACTTACCATCTGTATAATTACATTCTTTGGCTATCTTCTCCCACAAACCATCCTTTAGTTTTGTTCTCGTGCAATCTCCATTACTGGTAACATACAAACATTAAAGCTTCGAACAATTTCAATAAACTTTTCCATTTTTCACTAAATAACAAAAACTGGTCACACAAAAAAAAAGGAAGGTTAGGTAGGGACCCAGGACCCATGAACCTGTGCTGCTAGCACAACTCTATCCACGCCTGGCCGTGGTTTGGGTTTAATATGCGCTGCTCCGTCTCAAATCACGTTGTACAAAATAATCCACGCGTGTGCTGCGCATGGGATGTGCATGGGCTGTGTTCAATTTGCGCCGGGCCTAAATGTCTCATGATTTCACGAATTATATGGGAATTTACACGATTTTTACACACTTTAGAGGAATAAGTAGTTTTATACATAATTTTGTAAAGAAATTACTTAAGAGAGAGAAAAACTCTGTTAACAAACCCGTTATAACTGAGCGAAGTATTAATTTTATTTCTGCCATCCACAATTCGCTACTACTGGATTTAATTGAATCAGAATTCGGGGAAGTCCCGCTCTTGCGCCAGTTACAATATTACCGCGCGTTGCATTACGCTTGTCGTTGTGGTGTTTGGTTTGGCCGTCAGTTTTGTAAGGTTACTTTTAGAAGCCGTGTAAAATTGTGATAAATTTTATTATCAAAACCAGTGCATAAGCGACTTACCAAATGGCAGATAGTGCCAAAAGTGTTTTTGGAATCTCGTCCTAATAAAAAAACAAAATTGTTTACCAACAAAAATACAAACTGGACTGGGAAAAAACGTGGACTTGGGTCACGTTCAGTAAAAAAGTTATGTTATGTTTTTTTGTTAAGTTTTGGAAAAGTTTTGTTTTTGTAAAGTTTTTCTAATATATTTCTTATTTTGGTTTCAAAATTATACATTTTCATAATTCTCGTTTTTTTCTCATTCCCCCTAATAAGAATCTTTTATTAAATTCGGAATATCTCACGATTTTTTAAATAAAATTCTGACGATTTTTCCTATAGTGTTTTGGCAATACTGGACAGGGTGGGGAATTATATAAACATCAAGAAATATCTAAATGGACATTCTCGTACGAGTCGTTAGGTGAGAAGGTCACTGCTTGCATACCCTCTCCGGAATAACGACGGCGAGAAGTTTGAGAGAGCGTAGCTCTGAAAATAGCTGATATACAGATGGTCCATTGGAGAAATAGTAGTTACTGCGGAAAAACCAACGAGACCTGGCGATAGTCAGCAAGGTTGTACGGAGTTTCAGTAGAATATACTGGCCCTAGAACTTTCTTCTTGTTAGGCAAAACCGCTTGCAGGAACAAGTGCCAGTACGCAGTGTACTACCGCCCCGGGGCGGATATTAACCGTGGGACCATATAGCAGCGTTGGTAAACGCAGGTGAATATAGTCACTATTCAAAACTCGTACGAGGCACGCTAGTGGAACAAGCCTTTTTTTCGGGGGGTCTTACCGCCCCCTCGCTTCGTGAGACTGCGAAGCTCCTAGTGGTCTATCTGCGTACGAATTCAATTTTCCCGTCGAAATTCCTGGTTCAACCAGGTCTGCCCTCTCTACCCGGTCTGTGACTAGATCACAGGCCGCGGCACTAGCTGCCAATCCCCATGCCCTTTTACAAGAAGGCGCCCATGTTATCGATATACCAGAAATATCAGATAACTCCTACAACCCATAGGGCCCGTTCCCACTTGTCGGATGTCGGTCCCGGCAAAATGCTTTACACCACTTCCACACCACTTTGCCGCCATGCCATTGCCACACCACTTGTTGACCATTTCCACACTTCGCACCATTCCAGTACATTACCACTGCCACACTACTTCAGTGCGCGCCTTGCCTTAGCGATACGGTACGCGTCCTCTCTCTTTCCTTGTCTAAGATCTGAAGGATGATATTTGAGCATAAAAATTTATTGAAATTCGATACACCCTGTAATGAAAATGTCAAATATATTAAATTTAATAAATGAGTTACAAAGATATTCTATGTCTGATCTGTGATTATACTTTAAAAATATTTAGTAATTACTTATATTTAAATTTATTTTTACAAACTTTTGTAAATCTCAAGCTTCAATAAAAATTATCTTTTTCAAATTGATTTGGGTCAAAACATTAATAATCTATATCTGAGTATAAACTTTTATTTGGGATACATTCAAGTGAGTGGCCCATAAAAAATAATTAAATAGAGACTGGTTATATCCTTACAAGACGACAATGTTTTGCTAAACCATCGAAATAAGGGCAGATATTGTAAAAACAGATGAAGAAGCTGTAACTTTTTGAGAACAAAGGACACAAACCGATAATAGATCAGACAGGTTGAAAACTCAAAATGTATTTGTTGATGTTTGATTGATGAACTAGTTAGATATATTGCGCACGTTGTCAGTTTTTTGACAGCAGTCCGAGATTTGCAGAAAAGGCTAGAAGTGTGAAAAAAATTATGAAGAAAAAATATGGGATATTTTCGTGGGATATGAATCAAAGTGATAAGAGCGATTGTAGGTAGATAAGCCTCGAGAAAACTGACAATCAAAGGATCACATAAGGTGGGAGAGAAAGAGAAAGAAGAAGAGATCCGGTCTCGAAAATAGACAAAAATATTTTAATAGAATAATTATTCGAACCTCACTGCTATAGAAATAAATGGATTACTTAAGTCATGAATGTGAATATGAATGTGAATAAATAACACATATTTCATAAATATATCTCTAGAATAAATATAAATAACTTGTAAATAACTCAATGATATAGAAGATTACTTTCATCAAACAAACAATCACATTACACCTATCTCTACTTCATTGGATAAAATCTGTCTCCTCAAGAACTTCCCCGTTTACTGTCAAACAATTACAATAGCAGACTTAAGTTCTCCAATCAACAATACAGGATAGTTTGAACCATGTTCTTTCAACCATCAATTAATAGAGTACCGGCATCATTTATTTAACTTTGTATCGAGACCTGAAGATGCATATTGTAGAAAGCGAAACCGATCGTCTGGATAGTTAAATTAAATTGATTGTGAGTAAGTCTAATTTATTATTTCTTTTACCTTTTGGATTACTTAAGTTTTAAGAATTTCACACTGAGGAATGATGAACTGATTCGCTCAATATGTTAACTCAAAAGTTACCATCTTCAGTCTGTCTGTGCTGAACTGACAACACAGCACTTATCTTTGCGATACAATTCCTAGGTCGGGGGTTTACAACCAACTTACTCACATCACATAAACACAGATTTTTTTTTGCTTTAGGGTAAATACCCACACAGCCAGACACAAATTTTTAAAAACAGATACAATACAATTGCACAGGGATTACACTCTTCTCGTCCAAGGGCCGATCAGGGCATTTTTATAAGGCCTCGGACAGATAGGTATACATACATTAAGGAAAGACATAAGGTATCAACAAAGGTGGTTATATTTGTATATTCGTTATTATGACGCGATGAAATTCCACATTTGATATGATGGGAATTTTACAGAGGAAAAATACAATCATATCAACATTGTCAGTTTTAAATAGTTCAGTTACAGAATCTGTTGGGTCTCTACAAAACGAAGACTGGACTATTGTTGAACAGTCCATACGTTAGTGCTTCGTCAATAATATTTTATTACAAACAAATTACGAAACACATGAATTCATTTGACATAAATACAATGATGCCTCAGATTCAAAATATGGTAAAAAAGCTGTAATTTGAACTAAAACAAAGATTTTCAGATATAGAGGAACATATTCTACTAATAGCTCAAGCAACAATCTTGGACCCCAGATTTAAAAAATTTGGTTGCATAGACGAAAGACAATATCGCAAAGCAGTAGAGAATTAGTACAGCAAGGTAGCCAACACAAAATTACCCCACAAAAAGAAAACGAAGAGGAAAATATTGAACAACCAATTCAAAATATACCGTATAAGGAAGATCTACTTCAAAATTTATGGAAAGATTTTGACAAGGAAGTTCAACAGCACCAACAACCAAGCAATCCAACAGCGTCAGCCATTGCTGACGTAGACAAATATTTAGAAGAGCACATTTTACCGAGAAAAGATAGCTATAATCATACTGAGGAAGTCTTTTTCACCGACTTCTCTCGGAGGTTAGACCTCAGAGAATCTGTGCATCAATCGGGTAAACACAGTGTACGTCCTAATTCCGAATGGTTACACTTATAATGTAAAGGTGTAGGGTGGAAAAGGGACTACCTATTGTCGACAGATCTGCCACGTCTCCAGCACGAAACTGACGACTACGCAATCAGATCTGCGCATTTCTCACCTCTCGGCCTTCTGATTGGTCCCTGAATTTATCCTATTTTCTAATTGGTGAGTTACGGGCCACGCCCCTTTTTAACACTCACCAAGGCCACGAAAATGGGATAAAAGACGGTGCACCATTTCAGAAGGCCTATTCGGTTTGAGTCTGACTACTAGTTAAGACCTCTGGTTGGGGAATACCTTACCAAGTTAAATCACCTAGTTTCTCTTATACTCTTACCACTGGAAGGGAATTAGACTTCCCTTCTGCATCACTGTTCCTGTTGGTAATAGTTAATATTCTTCTGAATATTATTTGGTATTTATTTCTTTTCTTTGCAGCTATATATATATATATATATATATATATATATATATATATATATATATATATATATATATATATATATATATATATATTCCATGTTATTGTGTTTATACTGTATATCTCGCTTTTACCATTTCTGTTACCTTTCAGGATACATTGATACTTGTATTTGTGCCTTTACGATATTATTATTATATTTGCTACTTGTTTATGTATATTTGTTTGTTGCAACTTCGTTGCCATTGATATTTAATACATTGCCATTTCCTTTTACAGTCTATCATTTTATTTAACCTTATTTCTCTTCCAGCTTAGTATTTCAGCTTAGTTGTATTTATATATATATATTTGTGCGTATATTTAATGATAACTAACCGTTATTCTTTCTTCCAGAACCCTCATTTAAATTTACTTACAATTTCACATATTTACTATTTTATGTTTACGTCTATTACTTCCCATATTTTGACCCTTTTGTTTTAGGTACCTCTCAGGTCCTCTCACGCGGCGTGCTTGAGGTTAGTTCGCGCTTTCTGCTCTGCTTTAACAGCTTAGCAACAAGCACGTCCTCAACAAGCTTGAATAGCGAGTCAGATACCATTTTATACGGTTATTAAGACGGTCTCCGAGATATTCCTATCTCCGGGATTCAAACTATAAATAACTCGTAATATAAGTGGCTGACTCCGTGCAAGCACGAGGCGTGCATCCATCCACATAGCTTGGTCGCACACGTCGTCCAGAGAAGACCATTGATATACCTCAGTATAGGGAAATCCGTGGCGAACTGACCCCGACGCGCCGACTTTTAATAAACAAAGAAAACCATCTTCTGATTTTCTTGTTCTTCCTTTTCCCTCTGTTTACTATTTGTTCTAGTTAACATGGATCGTCTGCCTCAGCGGACAGAGCGACTGGTGGTGATCCACAGCCTCCCGTAGATCAACCTCAGCGACATGGCGCCCAACTAACGGGGACAACTGATTCCCAACCACCCACGCCGACAGAGCTGCCGACGCTACTAGCAGCCCTGATGCAAGCAGTAACCGCGCTCACGGTAGCGCAAACGACAAAAAGCGAACCCGATACCACTCCACCAACTCCGACAGCACCACAGCCCAGATGGAGACCGACTTTGCAAAAATTCTCAGGCGGAGAGACAGAGAGCCCAGAAGAATTCAGAGAAGCGGCCACAGACCATCTACAAAACATGGGATTAGATGAGAAGCATTGGACAGCATACATCCTCGAAGAGGGACTGACCGGAGATGCAGCCACGTGGGCCGTAGACCATGCGAACCCTAGACTCGATCACGGTACGTTTTTCACCCGTCTGATTGACCATTTCAGTCATTCTTCACAGATAACAAAGTTATTAGCCAAGCTGTATGGTCAATGGCAGAAGAAAGAGACAGCAGCCGAATTCATCTCAAAGAAGATGGCCCTGTTCCGAAGAGTAGCCCCGGAAGTCTCCGAAGAAAAGCGATGCCGCATAATTGTCGACCAGCTGAAGCCCGAAATCCGTAAACACATGCGGATAGCAACCCCTAGGACGGAAGAAGACCTCAGACGTGCCGCAGACGAGCTAGAACTCGACCACCGTCTAGCTGCCAGCACACCCACCACCCAGACGTCGAACCGATCCGACAATCCACCACGAGGCCACCAAACCCCGAGATCATCAGAAACGATCGACGACTGGCGGAACCGAGGCCCCAGCAACCGCCAACAGAACCGTCCAGTGCCCAGACCCCGTACTACCCAAGACCAGAACCAGGGAAACGACAACAGGGGCACACTCAACTAAGGACCTCAACCGAAGTAGTGCCCCAGCTGAACCCGATGGAACACAAACCTACCTCAGCTCACCTCCCGAAGATTTCCGCAGAAATCAACAGCAGACGGATCAGCGCACTAGTCGACACTGGTGCATCGGCAAGTTTTGTCAGCGTCAACCTGGTCCAGAGGGAAGAGATACGAGGCAGTCCATCAACAGTCCGGCTGGCGTGCGAAGGCCACACGTCCCGTAGTCTAGGGACAACAGAGGTGGACATCCGGTTCACTAACAGCTTCAAGTCCAGAGTCAAATGCATCGTAGTCGAGCAACTCCACCACGACCTAGTGTTGGGCATGCCGTGGCTCAAACAAGAGGAAGTCCTGGTAGACATACCCCGAAAGTGTCTGCACGCTGGGATCCAGAGCCGCCGAACGCTATACTGGGAGTCTCCGAAGACAACGAAACACAGCACCCTGACTCAGAAGCTCCAACCGGACCAAGCTCCAGAATTCGCCTTCCGCACCATCGAGCAGACGATCCAAGACTACAGCGACGTCTTCGATGATAGAATCCGCCAGCCGACAACGAAAGCCGTGACCATGCGGATCGACCTGACTGACGACCGACCCATAAACGTCAGACCCTACAAGTACTCGCAAGAGAAGAAGCGGATAATGTTCCAAGAGGTCCAGGAAATGTTATCCGCTGGGGTGATCCGACCTAGTAAAAGCCCCTACAACAGCCCCGTCGTCATCGTGACCAAGAAGGATGGCACGCCAAGGTTCTGCGTCGATTACCGAAAAATCAACGGCATCACCGTGGACGAAGTGTCAAACATGCCTCCAATCCATGACAGCATCAAGGAACTGGGCACGGCCACAATCTTTTCCACCCTCGACTTGAAGAGTGGATTTTGGCAAATACCACTCGATGAAGACTCCAAACCGAAGACAGCATTCAGCCTTCCTGATGGGTCAGCCTTCGAGTTCACGGTGATGCCCTTCGGATTGAAGAACGGTCCCGCAGCCTTCCAAAAACTGGTCACGACGGTCCTAGCCGGTTACATCGACGTCTTCGTAAAGGTGTACATGGACGACATCATAATCTTCTCCAACAACTGGGAAGAACACCAACGCCACCTACAGCTGGTCCTGGAGAGGTTGCGAACCCATGGCCTGTGGGTTTCGCTGAAGAAATGCAAGTTCGCAGCAGATGAGCTTGAATACCTGGGCCACAAGATTACGTCCGACAACACCCAACCACTGCACAAACACTGTGAAAAGATCCGAGGCTTCACAACACCACGAACCTTGAAACAAGCCAGAAGTTTCATAGGTACAGCAAGCTGGTTACGTGACTTCATCCCAGATTTTGCCACGATGGTCACCCCATTAACCGACCTGACAGCCGGTAACAAAAAATTCAAATGGAACGAACAAGCCGAAGAGGCATTCACACGAATCAAAACAGCCATCTCCGGAAACTTGGAACTAAAACGGCCAGATGCCAGCCAACCGTTCAGTATACAGACAGATGCGTCTGACATCGGAATGGGAGCGGTACTGTTCCAAGGACCAGCAGATAACCGAAGAATTGTGGCCTACAGCTCAACCAAACTGAGACCAGCAGAGCGTAGGTACCACATTAATGAAAAAGAGTGCCTCGCAGTGGTTTGGGCGTTAAAGAAGTTCAAGCATTTCCTCCAGGACCAGAAGTTCACTCTATTCACCGATAGCAGAGCCCTCCTATGGTTAGACCGCTACAAATCAGACAAAGCCAAGCTGTCCCGATGGGCCCTCCTATTGCAAGAGTTTAACTTTGATGTCGTCCACATACCAGGAAAAGACAACGAGCTACCAGACCACCTATCCCGCAACCCAGTCCAAGACGAGCAACCACACCACGACGCCGATGCCGAAGTGGAACGACTCGCCTGGCCCCAGACTACTGAACGTCAAGAAGACGACTTCCCCCTGCTGTGCCTCCTGGATGACGACGAGGAAGGAGCAGCGCATCCCATCCTCGACGACCTGTCAGATATGCCGCTGCAGACCAGGATCCAGAGAGACCATCAAGTCCACCCCGGAATGAAGAGGTTCGTCAAACGATGGCATCGAATTTCCAGACGAGGACCTCGAGACGACGTAGAAAGAAGCCTCATCGAAGAGTTCACCGTCGAGAACGAGGCCGCCTTCTACAAAGACCAAGAGAACCTCCGACTTCTAGTTCCCCCCGGTTTCCGCCCGGAAATCCTACAGACGTACCACGACAGCGACGAGGCAAACCACCCCGGCCAAGAGGAAACCACTCGAGCCATCAGGGAGGTGTACTACTGGCCCACAATGTCAAAAGATGTCGTCAAATACGTCAAGTCATGTCTAACCTGTGCCACCACGAAAGCAGCCCAGAGACAACCGAAAGCCCCCATCATCCCACGAAATCCAACCGCCCCATGGGAACGAGTGTCATTCGACGTCCTCGGACCTTACCCTGTAGCCAGAGGCACGAAGAATAGATATATCCTGTTAGCCACCGACTGCCTAAGCAACTGGCTAGAATATAGATGTACTCCCGTCGCAAAAAGCAAACAAATAATAAATTTCCTACAAGAAGAAGTTTGCAATAGATGGGGCAGACCTTCGACAATTATCACGGACAACGCCGTCCAATTCCGAACCGATGCCTGGGAACGGTTCCTGAGAAAACATAACATCGAAGGTGAGAAGAGCCCCATCTACCACCAGAGAGCAAATCCAGTCGAGCGACGGGTTCAAGAATTGAAGAAAGGTCTGAGGGCAAGAGTGACCTCGAACGAAGACCCACGCTGGGACACATACGTAGCAGACATAGTGTTCAGCCTCCGCACACGAAAAAATAACTCCACGGACCAGACACCAGCAGAGTTACTCCTTGGATACCGCCCGAGAAGGTCCCAGGAAACCGAGCACGAAGTCCGACAGCAAGAGACCAGAGAGCAGCGAGTAAACCGTGCAGTCCAGAGAGCGACAATCTACGCAAGAAATCTATTCCCAGACAACCCTGATGTCCGCCAACCTCGTACATACCTCCCAGGAGAGCAAGTGCTGGTCCGAAACCATCTAAAAGGCAACTTTGGACAAACATGGACCGGACCACACACCGTTCTACGAGCAGCCGGAGACCACACGTACGAGGTACATAGGGACCAAGACGTTGATCGCCTCATCCATGTGGATGACATCCGACCAGCACCGCCACCTCGAGACATTGCCAACGAGCCAGCCAACGACGCAGCAGACGAAGCAGACGTCCAAGCTTAGTGCAGTGTTTCACCCCTAAAGACAATTTTCTACACTTACTAAAATTTTTTTTTCTACCTATATACATTTTTTTCGCTAAGTCATATATTTTGTACACCTTCCGAGACTAAGACAATAAAGGAGACTTACTCCACACTCTTTCGAAGTCAGGAAGGTTTTTCTAAACTTTTTTCTAACTTTTTTCTCACTAGTTACTAATTGTGAATAAAAATTTTTTTGTATTTTTCCTAAGAAAATAAATAAAAAGTATCCCCAGCCAGCCGGTCTCGAAAGGGGGGGGGATGTCGACAGATCTGCCACGTCTCCAGCACGAAACTGACGACTACGCAATCAGATCTGCGCATTTCTCACCTCTCGGCCTTCTGATTGGTCCCTGAATTTATCCTATTTTCTAATTGGTGAGTTACGGGCCACGCCCCTTTTTAACACTCACCAAGGCCACGAAAATGGGATAAAAGACGGTGCACCATTTCAGAAGGCCTATTCGGTTTGAGTCTGACTACTAGTTAAGACCTCTGGTTGGGGAATACCTTACCAAGTTAAATCACCTAGTTTCTCTTATACTCTTACCACTGGAAGGGAATTAGACTTCCCTTCTGCATCACTGTTCCTGTTGGTAATAGTTAATATTCTTCTGAATATTATTTGGTATTTATTTCTTTTCTTTGCAGCTATATATATATATATATATTCCATGTTATTGTGTTTATACTGTATATCTCGCTTTTACCATTTCTGTTACCTTTCAGGATACATTGATACTTGTATTTGTGCCTTTACGATATTATTATTATATTTGCTACTTGTTTATGTATATTTGTTTGTTGCAACTTCGTTGCCATTGATATTTAATACATTGCCATTTCCTTTTACAGTCTATCATTTTATTTAACCTTATTTCTCTTCCAGCTTAGTATTTCAGCTTAGTTGTATTTATATATATATTTGTGCGTATATTTAATGATAACTAACCGTTATTCTTTCTTCCAGAACCCTCATTTAAATTTACTTACAATTTCACATATTTACTATTTTATGTTTACGTCTATTACTTCCCATATTTTGACCCTTTTGTTTTAGGTACCTCTCAGGTCCTCTCACGCGGCGTGCTTGAGGTTAGTTCGCGCTTTCTGCTCTGCTTTAACAGCTTAGCAACAAGCACGTCCTCAACAAGCTTGAATAGCGAGTCAGATACCATTTTATACGGTTATTAAGACGGTCTCCGAGATATTCCTATCTCCGGGATTCAAACTATAAATAACTCGTAATATAAGTGGCTGACTCCGTGCAAGCACGAGGCGTGCATCCATCCACATAGCTTGGTCGCACACGTCGTCCAGAGAAGACCATTGATATACCTCAGTATAGGGAAATCCGTGGCGAACTGACCCCGACGCGCCGACTTTTAATAAACAAAGAAAACCATCTTCTGATTTTCTTGTTCTTCCTTTTCCCTCTGTTTACTATTTGTTCTAGTTAACATGGACACTCAGAGACTTCTCCGATCGTCTGCCTCAGCGGACAGAGCGACTGGTGGTGATCCACAGCCTCCCGTAGATCAACCTCAGCGACACTATCAACAAGAGTGTATCTATGGATGTGGTTATGGAGTTGATGGCAAAATTGTTAAATCATGGACGAACTCTTGCCATAGATAACTATTACACCAGTGTTACATTGGCTCACGAGCTAAATAAAAACAAAACATTTCTAATTGGGACACTGCGAGGAAAGAGAAAGTTAAATCCTCAACAAATTGTTACAAGCAAATTACAAAAAGGTGGAATGAAAGTACTTCAGAGTAGTTCAAAGGTTATTGTTGGAAAATGGAGAGATAAGAGAGAGGTGTTATTTTTGATCACGAAATCTGTTCCGGAAATGATAGATGTTGTAACCAAAAGAGGTATAGTCAAAAAACCTTCCAGTATTGTCGAATATAATTCAATAAAATCATATGTAGATGTATCCGACCAAAAGGCCGCTTATGCTTCAACGATTCGCAAGGGTGTCAAGTGGTACCGAAAAGTTTTACTCGAACTGACTACAAACACGGCAGTAGTAAACAGTCAATGTATTTATCAACATATTACAGGAAATCGTATTAGCATCACACAGTTTCGTGAAGATTTGGTACAATCAATGGTAAAGAAAATAAATGTAGAAGTTCTTCCTCATTCACCACATACCCTTCAGGAAACTGAAACAAGAGGACGATGTAGTAGACAAGGCAACAATGCTATAAAAACTATGCTAGCAGATATGGAAGGAATAGTGCAATGAAAAATGCAAAGAAGGTAGAAACAAGGTGTCCCGAATGTCAAAAGAACTCTGGTTTCATGTGTTCTGATTGTTTTTTTGCGACACATAATTGTTATGTAAAAAAATAAATGGCTTGTTGTTAGTATGGCTTTTATTGAATATATGTGCCGTGGGACATATAAGGTGCACATGGGTTGTTCGAAATAAAATGAATTAAATGTGTACCACATATGACCACACTTATTTTTTTGAAAAATCATGTTCGTGTTTTAACAAAAATGTGTTTTAATTGTTCTTAACAGTAATCTTCAAGTCCTTATATCAAAAAAGTATAATGGGTTGGCATAAAGTTTTTCAAATTATGGCCTGGGAGTTGAAGTGTTAACAAACAAAATCAAAAATTTGCAATCTCTTCCTACCGTATTACGAAATATGCTGCAGATGGTGTTCAATGCAGCAGTCTCGCTAGTGCCTATCAAAAAGAGAAATTTGTTCTTGAAAAACCAGGAAAAAACCTGACTCTGCCTAGCCGTGAATCACGTCTCTACTCCGGGCCATTACCGTTAAAGCGTGCTAAATTTCTGCATGTAAAGGAACTAGCAACCAAATACCCACCAGCAGATTGTATGTGGTTTTACGAGGGGCTTAAGTGTCTAGGAGAAGAACAGCCCAATCAGTCTGAAGACAGTTTCATGAATGTTTAATGTGTTTTACTTTTACAAAGTGTGATAATTGTTTAACTTTTACACATTAAAATATTTAATAAAAAAATACTGTCTTCTCATGTAATAGTGCATTGATAGGTACCCGGTGCAAGAACGAGGCAGCTCCTAAGTTTTTTTTATTTTTGCAACCTTCACGAAACGACTCAAAGTAGTGATCAAATCCTATGAAATTTGCTAAATGTGTCTAGCATCTAGCAGGGATAAATAAATTAAATAACTTTTAAACTATTTGACCAATCGGGAGGAAATTTCGCACATATTTAAAAGACGGTAATTCCTCGATGTTCAAATGTATTAATAACATTTTATTTTGTTAATAAAAAAATTAATAAAATTTATAAATTAGTGCAAAAAAACTGCTTTTTCTGCTTCTGTCCTCTTTTAAAAAAGTTCTAGAGGAAAGGTTAGCGCCATCAATTTTAAAAAATGGTTTCCGAAAATGTCGCTTAGTTCATGCAAAATGTTGGTGCGATTATGTTTCACAAATAGAAAATAGACATTTCAAAGAAAATGCAGGAACTACAGGAAATGAAACAAGGGAAAAACTTTATAGAGAAACATATTGATCTATCTCTTTGATGAACATCTCTTTTCCAAACAAGCCTAGAATGGAACAATGACAATGAAGATTTATCTCTCTTTCACTTTTACAAAAACATTTGCATAAAATACAGTCTTTTAGAAGAAATAAACAATTTGAAAGCGAAACAAGATGCGAAAGAATCACGATGATAAGGACAACATTATTGACGATGCCACTTATATTGAGGACATACCAAAAGTTGAAGACAACCCTAATGTTGAAGACATTTACGTAGAGGACAAACCTGATAAGCCAACCGAAGAACAGTACGACATAGTTAAGTTATATCAATCTGAGGCTGAAACAGATAGAAACATTTCGGATGTTTTGGAAGGTCACACTAGTCCCACTAGGAAAAATCTTCAACATAACAAATTTAGTATTATTCAAGACATTTTTGCTTCTTCATCAACACAATCACAAGTTCCGTCTTCAGAAATTGAAGAATTACCTACAACTACATCAAATGAAATTATACCCTCTCCTTTTAAACGAATACTGTTTTAGCATGAACCCCGAGTATCCTCAGTAAAAAAAAGAAGAGTGGAAAAAGTTCCTTCTGTGGCTAGTTCAAAAGAATGGCAAACTTATCATGAAAATAAGAAGATCGGGCTTCTTGAAGAAAAACAGAAACAGAAGGGAGACAAAAGAAAAGAAGAAAAAAACTTCGTTAAAAAACAGAAACCGAAAGTGATTAAGAAAAAAAATAAAGTGATGATAATGAATCTGGTAGCAGTCTTGATGATATATCTTTTGAAACAGGTGATTGCAGTGGTAAGGAAAATACTGATCATATAACTTGTGTGAAGGGGGATTATGTACGTGCCAAATTCCCTGGAAAGAAAAGAGAATATAAATTTGGATGTATAATACAAAAAATTTTCAATAATTGTGAAGCAGAAGTTGTGGGTATGAATTATTGTGATGACAGTAAAACTTCATTTCGAATTAATGATAAAGATGTGAGCGTAGTAACAGTTCATCAAATCATAAAAAGAGAAAATAATCAGATTATCAATCGATTCCTTAGTGATTGTGTGTGTAAAATACCATGTGTGTGATATTTTTACCAAAAATATAAAAGTGAAATAAAAAAACTTCTACAATATTAAGGCCGGTTTTAGTGCTACGTCTTGTTGGATAGGACAAATCCTATACAATAAAACGTGACATGTAAACAGCAAAACGTACGTCTTGTCGAATCGAAATCAAATCCAAGGTCAGATCGTAACAATGATGGGTGAAGCATAGTTTTGCGAGAACTGGTAGGATAAAACTTTACGTGAAAATACATGTTCAGACAAGTCGTCCGATCTTGATTTATTTGACGACTAGTTCCACTGCATTTTTCCCAAAAAAAGCCTAATAATGTCAGATTTGCGGCAATGCACCCACAATTTTCTCGGGGAGTTTATTGAATTGTATAAAAGTTTTCCGTGTTTGTGGCAATGATGGAACTTATAAAAAAATATAAAGAAATAGACGTGATGGCAAATAAAGAGACAGTTACAAGAAAAATAAACTCGTTGAGATCGGTTTACAAAAAAGAGTTGAAAAAAGTAAGAAACTCAGTTACCTCTGGAACTGGAAAAGAAGACATATACAAACCGTCTTTGTGGTACTTTGAATTATTGTAATTTTAAATGATCAAGATATTCCAAGGATGCCACGAGAAACTATAAACGATGATGTGGAGTCTTCTTTTGATGGATCAAGGCAAGAAGTAAATAAACTTTTTTTAAACAAAATATATTTGAACATTTCATAAGCCGGCGACTTTGGAAAACTCCCGAAACAGGTCGGTTTTTATTTTTAAATTAGGATTTTCGATATATATTTAATACTTGTGACGTTATCCATCTGGACGTGATGACGTAATCGATAATTTTTTTTAAATGAGAATAGTGGTCGTGTGCCAGCTCATTTGAAAGTTTATTCAATTCTCTATTCAGTAATATTAACATAATTATTTATACAGGTTATCCATTTTTTTTTGAATTAAATGAATTGACCACGAAAAGAAGAATATAATGTCATTTATTTAATTCAAAATACATTTTACTGCTGTCAAAAAAAAATGTTTTCTGGCAAATAAAAATTTCTTTTCGCTTAAGTAATTTAATATTCAAGCTGCCATCCACTTTTCTCTTGGAAGTTTGAATATTGGATTTACGCAAAAATAAATGTTTTTGTCATAAACAATTTTTTCTATTTTTTGACAGAAGTAAAATATATTTTGAATTAAATAAATGACATACATTCTTCTTGTGTCAATCAATTTAATTAAATTTTTTTTTGGACACTTTGTATAAATAATTATTTATATTCTTGAATAGAGAATTTAATAACCTTTTAAACGACCCCTGTTCTTATTTTAAAAAATCATTGATTACGTCATCACGCCCACATGGATTACGCGACTATTTAGTATGATATATATGTCAAAAAATAATAATTTACAAATAAAAATCGACCTGTTTCGGGATTTTTCCTTAAAGTCGCCGGCTTATGAAATAACGAATTTATTCCTCTAATTTGCACCATACTGTATAGTTACTGTGTATTAAATTGTATGAAGCAATTCTCTAAAAAATAGTTTTAGCCGCACCTTCTTTATTAAAGTACTCACTGAACTTATCCCTTACTGTTTTGGCACTGAGTAATGTTTGTCTCTTGATCCCGCACTGTAGGTTGTGGACCATTTCGGGATCACATCGTTCACCCAACTGTATTTCGTTGTTGTCGACGTCCTCGCTGTCAAGGGTTCCTGGAGGACTGTAGTAATCTGGGGGAATTCTTACGTAAACAGTTATGCCGGGCAATACAAGCCAAAACCACTTTCTCAATATTTTCCAACTTTAAATTTATGGGTGTGCGAAAGATACGAAATCTGGATGCTAAAATTCCAAATGAGTTCTCAACTACACGTCGCGCTCTTGATAAGCGGTAGTTGGAATCCTTCTATTCCTATTCAGTGCCTCTCGGTTGTACGGTTTGAGGAGATCCGGCCGCATAAACACATATTCAAGTACCCGATCCGAATTCAAAAGTTTAGCTGCTGCAGGAATTTTCAGTTCATTGTAGTTCAACTTCTCGTAAAACGTGGTGTGATTAATGACGCCACCATCAGAAACACGCCCATTTGTACCTACAATGCAGTAAATAAACTCACAGTTTGCATTTGCAATGGCCATCAGAACTATGCTATGAGTTTTTTTATAATTAAAATAGTAAGATCCACTGTTCTTGGGAGGAACAATCTGAATAGGTTTTCCATCCACTGCGACCAAACAGTGGGGAAACTGCCATCTCTTTTCAAAGCCAGATGCGATGCCCAACCACTCCTTTGAGTTTTTTGGAAACTAAAAAAAAGATCAATTATTACCTAAAAGTACAGAGCGGCTACAAGTTAATTATATCTTTTTTTATTATTTTATTTTTGTAAGAAACCAAACCTAACTAGATTTTTTTATTTATTTATTTGATTTTGTTAGAAACCAATTTTGTATATATAGAATGCTATATAGAATTTTGTATTTATTTTTCCTTTTTTGACTTTTGTTCCAGAGTGAAAACCAAGAAGGGACAAGTGATGAGGAGCATGATAACATTGCATCTACTTCAGGAGACAACACAAGTAGCCTAATTGGCATGTGGCATATGGAACAACTCCACCATTAAAACGTACGCGAATCGCATCGCGGAATAAATAGCCAAGTTCAACGGATAAGGAAATACTGCAACTTTGTCAAAAGCTGGACAAAAATTGGATTCCATCACCACCAGTGATACGTTTGACACATATGGAAAACACATCGCAGATCGTCTACGGCAACTGAGACCGGGCCAAGTAAAATTCGTCCAAAAACTTATTAGTGACGTACTATTCGAAGGAGAAATGGAAAACAGTGTGCTGTTTCTGCTACTGGAAATACTGTGCCACCTTTTTTCATATTTTCTTGAGTAAATTTTAAGCCTCATTTTCTCACAAATGCCCCGGCTGGAAGTGCTAATCCGTCAGGATGGATGAAAAAAGTTCATTTTATACAATATATCCAGCATTTTATTAAATACTGCAAGGCATCTAAAGAAAACCCTCTCCTAATTTTGATAGACAACCACGATTCGCATTTGTCTCCTGAGGCACTAAACATCTGCAAAGATCACGGCATAACAGTGTTTTCCTTTCCACCCCACTGCAAAAAGCTATACGGGAATTACAAATGTATTTGGGAGGACGAAATGTTACCCCGGCAGTCAAATTCTGGAGAATGGACCGATCCAAAGGAATGGTGGAAGCAACATTCCAAAATTTACACAGTCCTTTCTCAAATATATCGTGAAAAGTGTAATATAGTTATTATGTCGGTACCATGCGAACGTATATTTTCAAAAACTGGGTATATAATAAATGAACACCGAACAAGACAAAACTAGAGCAATTTATATTTGAAGGGTAAGGGGAAAAACAAACGATGTCCATCTTATAAGAATTTCAGGTAATCAACTCATTGTGTTGACAATATCCGGTGCCAAACACGTGCTAAATTGTATGGGAATAATACCAACGGTGTCCAAATAAGAAAGCATTAGAAAATACCCATACTGGTTTAAAACAAACGTTGTCCGCGCGGTACTGGTAAACAACCGACGTAGTCCAACTAGTTGCATAGCAACGACAGTTAACAGGGCGTGACAATTTTACGTCATGTTTTGTTCTTTTCGTCTTTCGCGGCAGTTTATGTCAAGATGAGGTCGAGTGAAGAATATTTGTGTGACGATCTGTTAAAAAAAACCAAGAAACGACAGAAAATTGGTCGAACTGCAGATGTAATGAAAAAGTTAAGATTGCAGGCTCACGAGTTAGGAGATGATTGTAAGTGTAAAAGACTGAAGTGTTTTGAAAACACTACTGCTCAAGAGAGGCAAAACATACTTAACGGATTCAATCAACTAGGATCAATTGATGCTCAAAACTGTTATTTAGCTGGATTGATTGCTGTATTGCCAGTTGTAAGACGAAGGTCACGACAAGTCGATGGAGAACAACACCATGATGCTACCTACCGCTACAGAGTACGGGTGAAGAGAGAAAACATAGAAGAAATATCTGTCTGCAGTAGTGCTTTTACTGCAATGCATGGTATTACTAGATCTAAGTTGGTTCATATTCTCTGGTTCAGCATCTCTGAAAACATCCGGACTTGCTCCTGTCGACAAAAGAGGAAAGCATTCTTCGAAACATCGCCAGTTAACTTCTGATTTGAGTAACCAAATTCAGCAACATATTGCTTCATTTCGGGGCAGGTTAAGTCATTATAGCATTCAGGACTCGAAAAAAGTGTATTTAAGTGAAGAGTTAAATATTATGAAAATGTTCCAAATGTTTAAAGAAAAGTATCCTATTGCATCTGTTTCATATGACACGTACCGAAATATCTTTAATAACAAATTCAACATTTCATTTGGATACCCAAGGGCAGATACCTGTAGCAAGTGTGATGAGTTTAATGCAAAAATCAAGACTTTTCATTCTGTTGACGATGCAGCACAGATAAAAGCTCTATCTACTGAAAATAACTTGCACAAAAGTCGTGCCCAAGTTTTCTATGATAGAAAACGAGCTGCCCGAATAAAAGCTAGGAGAACTTTTGAATATGAATCAATCGTCATGGACTACCAGAAAAACATTTCGCTACCCAACATCAGCACTAACGATGTTTATTATAGGAGACAACTTTCTATGTTTTCTTTCAACATTCATGTGCCGTCTTCAGGAAAATCCTGTTTTTTTACATATCCTGAATATGTGTCAAGGAAAGGATCCGACGAGGTATCATCATTTCTCTTCTATTTCATTTTTAATGAACTACCAACAGAAGGCCGTCATCTTCACATTTTCTGCGACTCAGCTGGTGGACAAAATAAAAATTTCACAGTTGTTCGGCTACTTCATTACATTGTCCATGACATAAAGGGTCTAGATACTATTCAAGTTACATTCCCCATTAGAGGACATTCGTATCTAGAATGTGATAAAAACATGGGCTTGATAAATTTGAAGACTAAGACTACCCGTAGATTGGATAAATGTGTTAAAAGATGCAAGAAAAAAGCCGGAACCGTTCAAAGTTATAGACGTGGACCAGACATTAACGAAACAGTGGACTACATTTCTCAAAGAAAAATTTATTCGTAAGTGTCCAATAGCTCTGCAGCAAGTAAGAGAACTTCGATTGGTGAAAGACAAACGCTGATTGGTTTTTTACCCAACCACTTATAATGGCATTTGGGAAAGCAAGCAAATAACAGGTAGATCAATAAAATCTGTTGTTCCAAGAAAAATGAAAGATGGCGAATTTGAGCTACCAAGTCAAGCATACCATAGACCATTACCGATTTCCCAGGCTAAGTACAACGATTTACAAGTTTTAAAACGATTTTGTCTTCAAAATGCTCAAGAATTTTACGAAACATTGCTATACAAATGAAAAATCTCTGTGTAGGCTTATGTAGAAAGTGGACAACGTTGGTTTTTAACAAGTTATTTGTGACGTTAACGTGCTTGTTTATTTTTTCAACAAAATCTAATAATGTTAAGTTCGTATTCTTTTGTTTAGATATTAATAATATAGTAATAAACTACTTAAAAATATTTGTATGCAGTTTTATTTATTTCTAAGATCATAACCAGCAGATTAGTCACGTTGATTAACTTTTCTCTGTAAGTTACTTTTGTGACATCGTTTGTTTTTTCCCCTTACCCTTCATTTTTAAATGCCAATTTATAATTATCTATTCTTCTATTTTTTTAAATGTTTCATTCTTTGTTTTTTATAGTTGCATAAAATTCACGTTTTTCAGTTTGTTTGAATTTATTTCACATTTTAGTATCTCTATATCGATTCCGAAACGATACAGAAAACGGATGCCCAAATGTGAATATCGATGCGCATCGATGACAAAAATATCCGAAAACATCCACCACTAATCAGTTTCCAGATTCATGGTAGAGTAAATAGACTGACTGGCAAAAGGCTTCTAGAATAGATTTTCGTGGGCACTTTGTTGCTAAAATGTAAAACCCATACTTTTGTAATGCAAAATTACTTGGTCGTCCAAAAATCGTAGTGGGATGGGAGTGGTGGGGAGCATTACAAAAAAAATGCAATTTTTTTTCATCGTTTTTCGGATGTACAATATCCGAAAATTCATTCCTCAAATTGGCATACCTATGTGGACATTAGAAATATTCTTTTTTTATTTATAAAAATACGTTAAACCATTGGTGTATACGGAGCGCCTTCATACAAAATCACTTGATCGATCTCTGCCGCACCATGTTGTTACTGCAAAACTAAAAAAGAGAGAATTTGCTGCCAGCACGAGTAAAGATGGTATTAGTATTTTGAAATGGAGGGATAAGAGAATTGTTTCTGTCCTTACTACAAAAGATTCTGCATTACAGACTGTAGAAAACACTACACGTTCTGGAAATAACATCACCAAACCCAAGTGTATAGTTGACTATAACACAGGAAAGTCTTCCATCGATTTGAGCGACCAAATGTCGTCATATAGTACAGCATTGAGACGCTGTACCAAGTGGTACAGAAAATTGTTATTTGAAATTATATAAGGGACTAGCATCGTTAATTTACCTATAATAATAGCACTACCTAACTTAAGTGCAAATACAGGACCATCAATCTTAAAAGCTGAAGTGGAAAAAGCCATATACCAAGCCAAAAACAACAAAGCCAGTGGACCAGATCAAATATACAGCGAATGGCTAAAATTACTCTCAAATGACAATATAAAAGAACTCACTGTACTTTTCAATTAAATATATGATACCAGTGAAATTCCATCAGACTGGTTAAAATCGATCTTTATTCCTCTACCTAAAAAACCAAACGTTAAGAAATGTAGCGATTGTAGACTCATTAGTTTAATGAGCCATGCCGTTAAAATACTGTTGCATATTCTTCTAAACCGAATTACGAGTAACAACAAGTGCGAAGAAATAATTAGTCAAGAGCAGTTCGGGTTTCGGAGATGCCTGGGAACTAGAGAGCACTATTTTCTATGCAAACACTCCTTCAACGATGTTGGGAGGTAAGAAAACCCGTATATATGTGCTTCATTGATTTTGAAAAGGCATTTGATCGCGTTCAGCATACTAGACTAATTACCGCCTTGCAGAGCATCCAACTAGATGAGAAAGACATCAAACTTATTGCCAAACTTTACTGGAACCAAACAGCCATTATTAATACCAACAACAGATAATCAAAGCCAATCAGTATTGAACGAGGCGTAAGACAGGGCTGTGTACTGTCTCCCACCCTCTTTAACGTGTATTCTGAGAATCTATTTAGGGAAGCTTTAAAAGATCAAAAAGGAATTATCATAGGAGGAGAAATAATTAACAATATACGGTACGCCGACGATACTGTGATTCTAGCTGAAAACATCGACGATCTGTAGGAGCTAATCAATAGAGTTGACATGGAATGCACAAATTGGGGACTGTCGATAAATATCGATAAAACTAAATACATGGTGACCAGTAAAGTGGATATCGGCGCAACCCAACTGATATTAAACCAACAACCGCTGCAGAGAGTTCAGAGATTCAAATACCTTGGATGTTGGATTACCCAAAATCTGGATCCATCCTTCGAAATTCGATGTAGAATTGAACAGGCAAGAAACTCATTTCAAAAATTCAAGCCTCTATTATCCAATAACTCATTAAATTTGGAAATCGTGAAAAATTTACAAGATGTTACGTGTGGTCTGTACTTTTGTATGGATGTGAAACTTGGACTTTAAACGCCGATATCATGAATAAAATCGAGGCGTTTGAGATGTGGTTCTATCGAAGGATACTAAAAATTCCATGGACTAGCAGAACCAGAAACGAAGAAGTTCTTCGAAGAATGGGACATCAACGAACTATATTAAATATTATTAAGAGGCGTAAACTAGAATATCTTGGACATATAATCAGAGGACCAAGATATGAGTTCCTTCGGCTAATTCTCAACGGTAAAATCGAAGGAAAGAAATGGATAGGACGGAAGAAACTCTCTTGGTTGAGGAATTTGCGGCAGTGGACAGGTTTGACACCAATTGCTACACGTAGCGCAAGACCGAGATCAGTATAACAATATTATAAGCATGGTAGTCGCCGACGTTCCGTAGGGATATGGCACTCTAAGAAGAAGCATCGTTAATGCTCATTTTTTATACAACAATAATGATTTGAGAATGCAGAAGTCCCTTAAAATTACTGAATTTAGGGAACAGGTAACCCGTTCTATGTTGCAAAAATACGCAACTGATATACTACGACCGCCAAATCCGCGTAAGCCTGGACACAAGTTAATTCAAAAAATGATTGGAGATCCACCACGAAAAACTAAAGAAAGGTGTTCGGAATGCTACAAAAAAATATGGCAAAAAAGGAACTATGGTTGACGGAAAAATCAAAGTTGCAACTCAAGTACAAACAATGTGCACCGGATGCAATAAAATATTTTGTTTAACTTTAATTTTGTGCTTTAATAAAATATTTTTTCATTTAATATTTTATTTTTTTAATATTGGGTCTATTGAATAAAAATAAGTATTTGCTTTTACTTCCTCGTATTTAAGTATTTACTTAATATTAATTGAATAAAAGAACAATTACTTTATGTAAAAGAGTTTACTTAGAGCAATAAGTAATCTCTTTTATTTTCAAGTAGTTACTGAATGTATAAGGTTACACAAAATTTTTTCCAGTTATTACTTCTTTTTAGTTGAATAAAAAGAAGGATATTCTACAATTAGTAAGTAATACCTTAATATTTGTCAAGGAATCTCAAATGAATACTTACGCCAGTAGTTTATGCATACTTACACTAGTAGAGTGGTAGTTCTAAACATTTTTCGATTATTATGGCTGACTTTATATATGTTCGTAAACATAAACACTACATGAAAAAAGTCCCAGCAAGTCTAAGGTTCTATTGCGTTTTGAAAGCGAAAGTATAGACTTTCTATCAGATTATTTTTTACCAGAGCTGGATGAAACCAGAGGAGGTGCCCTTAGCTCTCGACAAAGGATGGAGATTTTTCTGCGATACGTTAGTGATACTGGATTTCAACCAGGTATTGCTGAAGATTTCGGCGTTCACCTTACGACTGTATGTAAAACCATAAATAATGTTGCTGACAGAATTTTTGAGAAATCACATCAGTGGAAGGTATGGAAGAAGCAAGGACAAAGTGGGCAAATCGATTCCAAATACCTACCGTTATTGGCGCACTGGATTGTATCCATGTTCAAATTAAAAAACCTTCAGAATTTGGTGACGAATTTATTAAACGTCACGCGTGACGTTTTGGCGTGACGCGTGACGTCTTCACGTAAAAATGTGACGATATATATAATAATATTCGTAGTGTTATATATCTCGTATGTTACTATATATTCATTAATAATGCTAAAATTAGTTTTACTTTATAATTTTTAATTACCCCCGGTATAATTACTAATAAAAGTTTTCATACATCATAATAATTCCTCGAAATATTATATTATAACGAAAATGTGTAGTTTGCTATCTGACGTCACCGGATGTAATTGAATTCCAATCGCTATTTTCGTTCCCACATCGAGAAGTTCGCAATATAATACCCGGTGCACGTGTGTACAAACATGCTTCAGCTTGCAATTCTCGATAATTTCCAGTCGAGTTACGTCATACCAGCCTGCCTATTTAATGAATGAATACATTTTTATACTCGCAGTGTGCAGTTAACCTTTGTGATAGCGTGTTCGTTTGGTGTTTGTGCTACAAATAAAGATTAAAGAGTGAGTACTATTTTATATATTTTAGAGGGCTCGAATTTGATTTTTTACACCATCATTCTAAGTTTGTCATATTGTTAATTTATTTCTACATTATTTAAAACATGCAATATTATTTGTCAATATGTTTAATTTTCTCGTATTACGTTTAAAATTCTCACTCTTTTGCTGAATAATATTTTTGTACACACCATATTTTGTTAAAAATATTGTTGTAAAGTGTTCCCGCAGGTATTCTATTAGAACATTTTCTTCGTATTTACAATATGTCATTTCAACAACTGAGTTATAAACAAAAAAAACAAATACTTTAAACATTACTTTTATTTATATCCTAGCATCTGTATTATAGCAATAAACATTTTTTTTGTCGTATTTTAACTCTGGAGTAACCTTACAATATGCCGACGTCGATTTACTTTTACACACTCCTTTTTTCATCGTAACACCATCCGAGTAGACCTTTGCCTGTTGGTAATATTCAGTGTTAGAGATGTTTGTGATGGGGATAATAAAGATTTTTTTGTTGTTTACATCTATGCTCATTGTTGGCAATTGAATAATATGTTAGACTCTGCCGGTTTCGATATATAATTCTCTATTCAGCAAATTTTACATGTAAATATTCGATTCAAAAATGAATACAGTGTTGAGGTGTTAATATGTTTAAACGAACCAAAACAATGTGAAGGATGAAGTCTGATAGCTCTAAACAGTACATCATACTAACTATCCCCACCACTTTTAGTCTTAACGAGGTCAAAAGAAAATATTTACTTTGTTTTTAAGTCGGTTGCAATGGTTTATTGTTTTGTAAGTTGCCTGTAATGGGTTATTTTTTTGTTTTTCAATATATTGTGTTCGAACCGCTATGTCCCATCTTATGTGCCCATGTTCACCATAATTGGACCCATAATACTGAATATATAACATAAACCCTATTGGTATTGCGTTAACTTCATTAATTTTTATGAGATGATGCCTCTCATATGTTGATTATGTCAATTATGCCAAAGACATTGCATAATGCCCTACTGGCTTTGTAATTTTTGTTTGTGTCGGTGTTGTAATATATTCGTTAAGCCAGACAATAATCATGTTAGTAATGTACCAATAATGACGAAAATGTTATATAATGTCCTATTGATATTGCACATTTCTCTGTTTGTCGCTGTTAGTATATTCTAATCATTAAATCCTATAAGTGATAAACCGCCAAACGATACAAGTTAGCTGCAATGATTTATTGTTTTTGTAAGTTGACTGCAGTGGTAAATTTTTTTGTTTTTGTAAGATGGGTACAATAGTTTATTTTTTTGTTTTGTAAGTTGGCTGCAATGGTTTATTGTTTAAAGTTGGTACATCATACTAATTACCCCCACCACCATTTAGTCTTCCGTCCGACCATAAACCTACCTTATACCCTGCTGTCGCCCAGCCTACTGAATTGTGATTGGTCAAATGGCAACAGTAATTGCAGCCAATCATAATTCAGGAGTCTGTTGCTCATTTTCTGTATTATCGTTGGTTGAACGGCATCTAAGCTGCAGCCAATGATAATACTGAAAATTGGGCATTGGTCGTCATGCAGGTCCAATCGTAAAGAGGTCCAAAACGACCGTTACGATTGACCTACTTTTTTTTTTTGGCATAAAAGAAGTGCACGACGGCCAGGAAATCAGCATTCCTGTACGAGACGTTGAAGGAGTAGGTCACTGGAAACATACCAACTTCTAAACAACGTCGGCGGGAAATTTGAGAGAGTGTATACTCTGAAAATTGCAGTACATAGATTGTCTTGGAAGTAAGCGTCAGACAAGCCGAGGTACCCAGTGGTAGGCAATAAAAGTTCGAAAGTACGGGGTTTCAGTAGAATATACTGGCCCCGGAAATTGTCCATTTATTGGCAAAATCGCAGGGCGTTTAGGCGAGAACGACGACTTATAATTCCGGTATAAGACATACAACGAGGGACCATTTAGCAGCGTGGTAACGCGCGGTGAGTAAGGCCAGTATCAAGTCAACAGGGTACACGTTAAGTAGAACAAGCCTTTTTTTCGGGGGGTTTACAACCCCCTGGCTTCCGTGAGGCTGCGGGGCCTGCTTATAGTCTGTACTTTGCGTTCTAATCATAGTGAAAATGCCTGGTTCAACCAGGTCTGCCATATCCTCCCGGTCTGTGACCAGATCACAGACCGCGGCACTTTCGTCAAACCCTTACGCGCCTCTTATTCAATCCGAACCTGAACCCGAAGAACACGAAGAATCCTACAATCCCGCTGCATCTGCCCACGAATTAAAGCAACTCCAGGCTGAAATCCTTATCCTCCAAACTCGCTTCAATATGAAGCGCAGGGAAGTGGAACTACACGACCCAAATCATCCGATGCTCGCCAAACACGACTCCGAATACCCTCCTCTACCTCCTACCCACAAAAAACTCACCATCAAACACACACCAGCTCCTGAATCTCGATCACAATCACAAAAATCCACAGTCGCTCAAAATACTCACACTTCATCACCTCAAATTCCTCAAAAAACACCCACATCATCTTCTCAAATTCAACCTAGCACGTCCAACACTCAACCTCAACCCTCCACTTCAAAATCCTTCGCTAATGCCATCAAAACTCCACAAATCTTCAAGCCTAGAACCAATCCCAACATCACAAACTCAATTAATAACCCAAAAACATTCGAATATCTTATAAAGGACATACCGCAAGATTTGTGTAATCAACGCACTTTCTTTAGAGTTCTCAACTGCATTCCTTTATTGTATCAAAAGATACACTCTCTTAAAGTCTTAAGCCACGGCATAGCCCATCTCAGAACCCTTCACTCCCTAAATGCTGAAGAAATGCAGTTAAAAATACACAAAGCAACAGGACAGACTCAAATTAAAATCTCTTCTAGAAACCACAGTTCCACAAATCAAGCTCCCAAACCTTCTAATTATTTGTTCCTCATAGTAAACGTCTCACACGATTACGACGAGGAAGAAATAAAACAAATCCTAACCGAGCAAGAAATTCCTGTCTCCAGATTGTGGAGAGTCAAATCTCTGCAAACTGGAAAAGACACTCTACTGACAAGTATTCGCACGTGCTCAATTATGGCATACCAATTGATGGACTTATCCATTACACTGAGCTCCCTCACGGAGCAAATCCCGTCATTCCAACCCCGAAATATTGTAGCAAATGCTGCACTAATGGCCATTCCATCTCAGAATGCCGACATAGAACTTTCGTCTGCCCTAATTGCGGACAAAATCACAAATCTAGCGAATGTCCTTCGCAAACCAACCCTAAATGTCCTAACTGCGGCGGCGAACACCCCGCATATTCCAACAAATGCCCGAAAAGGCAAGAAAAACCATCAGACTCCCGTCAAACCCAACCTCTGACGATCGAAAGATCAACTCCACCTTTCGACCTAACCACCGATTTAAAAAACACCATTAAACTCAGTACCCTTGTCCTTCTCAATATCCTTCCCGAAAGGAGAGATCTCATCACTTCAATCACAAGCTCTGTGATTGAAAAGATATTCGGCCACACAATTGTATTGTCTGGCCACAATAACACCGTAGATATCTCCTTCCATCCTAACTTCTAAATCCGCTGTTAATGGATTTCACAATCGGTGCAGTTAATTGCCAAGGGATCTCTAAAAAGAGACCCCTAATCAAACATATCCTGCAAAATCACAACATCCAAATCCTCGCCCTAACTGACACACTTTGTCAAAACACTCCGACTTTTGCAGGATATACTACAATCTATCGAAGCCGCTGTCAGGTTTCCCGTGGGAATGGTATCCTTATCAAACACGGACTACCACACTCCCCCCACGTATTTCCACAAAACGTCCCTCCACCCAACGTGGACTTCCTGGCAATTGATCTGCATCTCCCTAACAACCAAACCCTTACGATAATCTCTTACTACAGACATCCAGCAAACCCGCTTTCTTTAGAACTTTTAGAGTATTTCTCTACTCTAAATAAAGCAATTCTCATGGGCGACCTGAACTGTAGACACACTCAATTCGGTGATCACTCTACAAATCCGGAAGGCATCAGACTAACTGATATACTTCTAGACCTTCCAATCATAAGAATCACAAATACAAACTTCACGTTTTTGAACGCAAATGGGGCATCTATAGTGGACCACATCATTGTTACAGGTAGCGTGATGCACAGGTTCGACGATAGATGTCACATAGGCGATACAATAACGTCCGACCATCTCCCGATATTAGTTAATTCTGATATCATGTCTCCTCAAATCCCACCTCCTCCCAGACAAATAAGAGATTATCGTCACGCAAACTGGCCACGATTCCAAAACTTCATAAATAACAACATTCCTGAGTTAGGCGAATTAAATTCAACCGAAATTATCGATCAGAGTGTTATCCAAATTGAAAACCTCATAATCGAGGCAATCAATCACTCAATTCCAATGAAAACCATTCTACCATTCTCACCGGCACTTCCACAATACATCATTGCCAAAATACATCAAAAAAGACGGCTTTTACGTCAATACAAAATCAACAGAGACCCCCTCGTCAAAACAGAATATAATCGCATCTCTGCTCGAATTAAGAGAGAAATATCTATCCTACAGGCTCGCCAGTGGGAAGATGCTACCTCGAAATTGGATTACAGAGATGGGAGTAAATTCTGGAATAAATTTAAAGTCCTAACAAAACAAAAACTATCTCAACCCTCTCATCTGTTGATTAACAACCAAATTATTAGTTCTCCCGAACTAAAAGCTGAGGCATTCAAAAACTCACTCAACGAAAATTTTCGCACCCCAGACAAACCAAACTTTGATCGCTTATTTAAACTTGAAACTGAATTCGCAGTAAGAAATACTCTCTTGCATCAAACTCCAAACCACGTCCCAATTATGGACCCTATTACTGACAGAGAAACGGAGAGTTATTGCCAAATAGGCAAAAATAACTCTCCCGGACCTGACAATATCAGTAGAAGGTGTCTAAAGCAACTTCCAGAGAGTATAATCCCACTTCTCACAAAAATCATTAATGCATGTCTCAAATACTACTATTTTCCTACTCCTTGGAAAATAGCAGACACAATCATGATACCTAAAAAAGGTAAACCCCTTACTAACGTGGAATCATATCGACCTATCTCCTTAATAAATTCATTAGGGAAAGTTCTTGAGCTAATCCTAAAAGAGAGGCTCAGCGACTTTCTCGACAGTCACAATATCATCCCAAAATTTCAATACGGATTCCAACCTAATAGATCCACAAAAAATGCATTAGTAGATTTCACCTCTAAAGTCACTCAGACGTTAAACAGTAACGGTATCGCCATAGCCACTTTTCTTGATGTACAGAAGGCCTTCGATCAAGTCTAGCACGACGGACTAATTCGGAGGCTTATGGACATCGGGCTACCCCTACAATTCATTAAAATCATACACTCTTACTTATCGAATAGAACAGTGAAAGTGAGAATAAGCGACAAAGTTTCCACCCCATTCACTCCCCTAGCGGGAGTACCTCAAGGCTCAGTACTCGCACCCCTGTTGTACATCACATACAACAGTTCTATCCCTATCCCAAACCTACCGCACACGCAAAGGTACCTCTATGCAGACGATACAGCCCTCCTTACAACAGCGAGCAGATTTGCCCCTGAGACAACTTTTAGAAGAGCACAAACTCTTTTAAACGGTGTCGAAGAATGGTGTAATAAGTGGAGAGTCACACTAAACGCGGCGAAAACACAAACTATCGTGTTTCGCTGCCCACATTCATCATCTGGTATTATGCGCAATCGCGCCGACCAAACGCCCCTGTTTTTGATGGGAGAAAGACTCGTTTTTAGCCCGACAGCTACCTACTTGGGTGTCTTATTTACTAAAACACTCAACTGGGAACCTGATCTAAAGGCAACTTTAGATAGGGTCAGAAACCGAGCCCGTCTCCTAGTCCCATTATCAGCGACGTTTGGCAAAACCAACAATAAAACTCTCACACACACTTATAAAACATTCATTCGACCCGTTATTGAATATAAGTCTAGCTTATATTGCCTTCTTAAAGGTTATCAAAGGAACAAACTGTCTGCTGCGGAGCGTAGAATCTTGCGTAGAACGTGCAGAAAACGTTGGCACTTCCCCTCCCGTGAAATCCACCGCACAGCAAATACCACTCCCGTCATCGAGAGAATAAAATCTCTCAACAGGAACTTCACCCTCAAAACAATCAACGGCCCCATTTCCATCACACAAAATACCCTAAAAAGTTCCTGTTCCTTCCTAGGTCACATATCCACCCGAATACCTAAAATCAAATATCCTCACCCACCATCAATTCTACTGCAGACATGCGTAGACGACGAACTTCCTGGTGAATATGTCGACATCCTCGAGGCCACTCCACTAGCCTACAGAACCCCATAAATATCACATCCTATTCCCTACCCCGGACAGGGGGAGATTGGTTTTTTGCGGTTTCCCAATCTCACTACTCAATGATACCTGTCCGTCCCTGAGAAAATAGCCGCAACTATTTTCTCAACTGAATCGACAATTGCTGGAACCGTCTATCGAACTCCGACGAGGCCTGGCCGTTAGCGTAAGCGACCGAAAACAGAATTTTAGTGCAATACACTAGTTCTGAAGTCGGTTGCAAACGCATAAACGGCTGCAGGAACAATGGTCACTAGAGAACACGGTTTTAGTTTCTGTCGATTCAGACTCGCACACATACACACTAAATCACATTCACACACACACACACACACACACACACACACACACACACACACACACACACACACAAATCAAACAGTGAAAGGGGCACTCTTTCTGCTACCGAAATATCCTCATCACCGAGACCCCCGGCCGTCTGCAGCCTCCGTTACTTTATACGGAGTCTGTGGGCGGCCGGAGATAATCTAAGTGATAGACGGAATCTGTAACATCGAAATGGCAGCGGCCGTCACTGTTTGATTTACACACACATTCACACTGAGCGAAATGCGACAAGTCAACTCTCGAAAGCCGAGGCGCCTCCACTCACGAGCACACTCGATCACAAAATTTCAGTGCAATACACTGGTTTTGGGGCCGAGTTAAGCTCGAGACTGCACAGGACCAATGGTCACTAGAGACAGGGCTTGTCGTATCTAGCTCAAAACCAACACATTCACTGGAAAGAACATCGATTCCAGTCAAACCCTCTCGCCCCTGGCTCGCTGGCTGCTGAAAAGTGACGAAGAAAGAAGAACAAAAATCGCCGGTGATTTTTCGGACTGTTTTAGCTGTGTGTACGCCATTATTCAAACAACAACATTCAAACTCAAGCCTGAAGAGGGTCAACCGACCCTAAACGGGCACTTCAAACATTCTCTCCCTCATAATAAAGAATCCTTTACCCTATCCTCCTGAGAATGAACAATGTATGATGATGCCAGGAAATCATTCCACTCGAGACGTTCGCAGTAGGGATGTGCTAGTCTGCGATTTCTTTGGAGCAGTGACAGAATGCGATTGCTCCGGCTACGTCACTGTGACAAATCGCAGTGATTTTTCGGAGCAGTTGACCTTGGTCCTATAAACGCTGCTTTCTGATTCTATTACCGAGTAGCATGTAATACTGCGAAATTGCGATTGCGCTATATCGAGTACATGTTGGGAGATTGCTACTTTTAAAGTATTTTAAATTTATTTGTAGTATTAGAAATATTATAGCGATATCAATGATACTGTTAGGCTGTAATAATTTTATGTCTTTAAAATACATGGTACTCGGTTATAACTTATTCTGTCTTAGTTTATATGTGACCACCTCGCAACTCTAAGTTCTTGGAATCCCCGAACTGTAAAACACTATGTCCATTCAGTCATATAGTATAGCGATTACGCAACATATAACGAAAATTGTTAAAGCTGTTTTACGATTTATAATTTGTTGAAAAATTTTAAATTGGTGTGTAGTTTCAGTGATAGCGATGAATAGGAAAAAGACGGCGCATATTTGGAAGTTTTTCACACCCCAAGACCAAGCTAACGCCATGTGTAATATATGTAAGCAAGTACTTAGTTATAAAACATCAACCACCAATTTAAAAAGACATTTTGAAAGAAAGCATCCTTTAGTAAAATTATCACCAGATCTAACTTTAAGAACCAGTGTTTTATCGAGACCGGTACAAATAGCTACTACTACCCAAGTTAATCCTATTCAACCAGGTAACTCTGAACCATCCACATCTTTATGTACGAGTATATCTTCTTCGGCAGGTCATAGTCAGGAGTCAAATGTCAGAAGCAAAATTCAGACTTCAATTCCGTATACCACTAAATTAATAAATATTCATTCGAAGAAAAAGTTTGACAATGCTCTAATGAGATTGTTTACAATAGATTTGCAACCATTTAGTTTAGTTGAAGATACGGGCTTTAGACATTTTGTAAATACTTTAAATCCAGCATACCAACTGCCAAGTAGAAAATACGTTACAAACACTTTATTACCAGCATTATATGAAGAAAAACTCCACAATGTACGGGAAATGGTAAAAACTGTAAGCTCCGTAACTATTACTACTGATTGTTGGACATCGATAAATACTGAGAGTTTTATGGCTACCACTATTCATTTTGTGACCAAAGAGTTTGAGCCAAAATCTATTTTACTTGAATGTAGCTCATTTCACGAAGCTCACACTAGCGTTAATTTGGCTTCTGAATTGAATCGGATTACAACTGAGTGGGGTTTAGAAATTAAAATTTTGATAGCGATTTCTGATAACGCTGCCAATATCAAAAAAGCTATTAGAGAAGAATTGAAATGGCCACATTTTGGATGCTACGCCTATACCATTAATCTTATTGTGAAGGATGGCCTTGAGGAAGCAGAGCCTACTATCAACAAAGTTCGGTTACTAGTAGCACATTTCAAACGCAGTACATTGGCTATGCTGAAACTGAACGAAATACAGAACCAATCGGGTAAGGAGCCTCTGAAATTGTTACAAGATGTACCAACACGGTGGAATTCCACTTTTTACATGTTGGAAAGAATCTTACAGATGTAGGAAATTGTTCGCTCAACAGTCGCACTTCTAAACAGTACTAATTTACCCATTATATCTGTTGAGGAGTGGCAGTTGCTAAGCGATATTAGAAAAGTCTTACAACCAATGGAAGAAGTGACTAAAATTATTTCTGGTCAAAAATATGTTACATTATCATCTGTAATAATTTTAACGAATGGAATTGAAAACACATATAATGACATGAAAAAAGAAAAATTGTCACCCTTAATACTAAACATGATCACTAAGTTTTTAATTGGTATTTCAGAGCAATTACCTTTCCTACAAAATTCAAAGAGTTTGATTGTGTCTACGTTTTTAGACCCGCGATTTAAAAACATTGGGTTTTGTAGTGAAAGTAATGCAGAAAGGGCCAAAAAGCTCGTAATTAATTTAGTTGCCCACAAAATCAACGAACTCTCTACTGCTCCTGAATTAATCAATTCAGATGACAATAGAAATGAGAAAACACTTTCGACGATGCCATCAGTATGGGGATTTTTGGATAAAAAAGTTGTTTCCACAAAGAAAAGCTGCTCAGCTCCGGCCACGTCAAGAGCAATAATTGAGGTTCAGAGGTATTTAGAAGAAGATTTGATTGACAGACATGAGGACCCATTGAAGTGGTGGCAAAGGTGTTCTTACAATTTTCCAAATTTGTCCAAAGTCGTTATAGACAAATTCGGAACAGTTGCAACCTTAGTTCCCTGTGAACGTGTCTTTTCCAAATCTGGACAGCTTTTATCAGAAAGACGATCAAGACTTAGTTCTACAAATGTTAAGAATATAATGTTCCTAAATGTAAATAGTGAGTGTTAATTCAACATCGACAATTTTTATTAATGTAATAAAAATTTTCATAATTTCTCTTTGCTGTAATTAATGCTTCTTATATTTTTTAGGTTGTCATGAAATTTTCTTGTTTTTAAATAAAATCTTAATATTTTTCTAATAATATTGTATATTATAATTATAAATAATTTTCTTAATAATGTGCACGCAATGACATTATTTATTATTTATAACTTTCATTTTATAAAAGATTGAAATAAATACGCAATTCATTTTTATTAAGAACAGCTGTTCTTGTTGATAAAACAATAATGATCCAACCAAAACATCTACATATTGTAAGCGTATTTACGGAAAGAGCACTGTCACTGTCATCACTGCAAGCAAAGGAGCGCATCGCTTTGTCAGTAATCACAGTCACAGTCGCAATCGCAATTATTGAATGTTCGATCTTTCACAGCTTGGCGCTGTTCCTTCGTCACCGTTCTGATCGGACCGTTGAAACGTAACTGCGACAAAATGTAGCAGTGATTTTTTTTAAACCGGAGCAACCTGTGATTGCGACTGAAGGTGAACAGTGACAAAGTAGCAGTTAGCGAAATCGCAACACATCGCACACGGTGAACGTGGGCTGGAAACTCGATATTCCTAGTACAGTATATAGGAATAATACCAAAAAGTGAATAAAATCCAATCGATAGAGGGTGAACGAGTAAAATCCAAACGAGAATATCCACACTAGGAGGGTTCGGCTGTGGAAGGTAACGTTTACGGGAGTACGTCACGGTGCGTCTTCGTGGGTAGTGGTCCTTTTAAAGCGGTGACACCGCTTATTTGGACGTCCCTCGGAGGCGTACCTAGTTAGCTCGCGGAGGTTCGTAAGTGCCTAACGAGCACTGCAGCGATTCCTATCAGGAGCAGGACTTTTTTACTCCAACAAGGTTCTCTTGTTGTTGACGTTGAGTCCGCCGTCGACCAATAGGAATCGCGGACAAAAAATCCGTTCATCCACAAATTTATCCCCATAAATGGGCCTGGCCCACGGAGTTACTGGGCACCTGAGGTGGAGACACCATCACCTCAGCGATGCCACCCCCCTCCAAGCCAAGCATGCCTACCTTGGACTCCCCCCCCCCACATTGGCCGAAACGTCTGAAGACTTTCTCGCCAGATTGGCCATTATCCTCCAGGAGGGCTTTTTAAGGTATCCTGATGCCTCCACCAAAATTATAAAAGATCTAAATATAATCAAACCACTGTTAAATCCCAACTCTATCACCACGGAAGACGAGGACTCCGATGGTAGTTACGAGGACGTTGCTCCTCTGCCTACAATCGTCGAGGAAACCTCCGATTCTGAAACATCAGCCACTCCTCCTACTCCTAGACCTAGGACCCGCTCCAGGTCGAAGAGAACCAGCAGAACAAAAACTTCCAAGTCAGCTTCCAAAACTACATCCTCCAATGTAGTCTCTAAGACTACCAAAGCCTCTGCCACCAAACCATCCGCCCAAACAGCCACTCCAGCCACCGCTGCCCCAGTAAAAATGGTTACAGTCGCCGCCACCATTGAGGTTCCTTCGACCTCACGTGCCAAGCAACCTCCAAAAACTGCTGAGGCACCAGCTGCCCAAGCCAAAGCCGCCAAAACCTCCAGTTCGGAAGACCAGGCGAAGCAGCCTCAGCGCTTCACGTATAAAATTCTCAATATCCCATCAGCCTACGACACTCAACGAAAACTCTTCCAATTGGTCAACACCCAAGAACTTTTCAAGGGTGTCATGATGAATTTGAAGTTTGCCCCCAAAGACCACTTGGCATATCTCGAGACGTCTAAGACGTTGAACATCCGAGATATGTCCAAAGTGCTACAAAACCGAACTGGAGAACCAGCCATCACAATTGAGCCTAAAAACTTACGGCAACGCTCCAATAAGCCCCATATAGATAAGCAGTCACCTTTCCACCTAGTCGTCACAGATGTCGACCTGACCATTTCCATCGAGGATTTGGCAATCAGCCTGAGTGAAATGGAATTTCCTTTCAAATCACTCCACAGAATTATCTCTAAAAGGTTCAATAAACCCACCAGGCTCGTCCGCCTATTCCTCGACTCCGAGGAGTATTACACAGATGCCTTGATCAACGGCATCTGCATAGATGGGTTGATCAGGCCCTGTGAGGCTCCTCACAACCCAAATATTATCCGCCCGGCCTCCAAATACTGCAGCAGATGCTGTCAGAGTGGCCATGAAATATCCGAATGTCAAAAAAGGCAGGCGACTTGTCCAAACTGCGGCAGCGGCGAGCATAAAAGCTCCGACTGCCCACAAATAAAGAACCCTAAATGCCCAAATTGCAAGGGCACACATCCGGCTTGGTCACCAAGATGCCCCAAAAGGCAGGAGACACCCTCCTCACACCAGGAGGCCAAACCTCTTACAGCTGAGCGTAGGATTCGTCCTGCGTCCCTCACAGCAGACGTTAGGTTGTGGATCCAATTCACAACCACGCTGCTAATGAACGTATTGCCAGACAGGAGAGAGACCATCGCCAAGTACTCCTCTGACCTGTCGAGCAAAATGTTCGGGCACTCCATAGTGCCCACTGCAAGAAATAACAAGGTCGAAATGACCTTCGTCCCGCCCCAGTAAGCCGTCACAATCAACTGTGTAATAGGTACAGTCAACTGCGCGGGAGTCGGTCGCAAAAGAGCACTCCTCAAAAACTTCCTTTTTACCCACCAGATTCAAGTCCTTTCCCTCACCGACACCCGCCTTAAGGCGCCACCTAATTTTATAATTCATTCCACTTGAACAAAAGCCAGGTCAGTCATGGCAATGGTCTTTTGATTCACCACACCATACCTTCCTCACCACATACACCTCCTCCTCACATCCTAGACCAGCTCCGTGACGTAGATTACCTGGCAGTTGACCTACACCTATCAAATAACATCAAAATTACGATAATATCCTACTACAAGCATCCAAACATACCCCTCTCCTTACCTCTTGTCGAGTATTTTTCCACACTCGATAAGGCGGTATTAATGGGCGACCTAAACAGCAGGCATACTCAATTCGGTGATATTCACACAAATATCCCAGGCAGACAGCTCTCAGACCTTCTTCTAGAGCTGCCCATCTCAAGAATCACCAACAATGATGCAACGTTTTTCAATCACAATGGAATGTCCATCGTCGATCATATCTTATGCACGGATAGCCTGCTTGATAGGATCGATGATGAATGTTTCATTGGTGATTCAATAACGTCTGATCATCTTCCTCTTTTAGTCAAAACCGACTTCAATTTCCTCCCTCAAACAAGACCTGCAATCTATAGGATAAATTATCGTAAAGCAAATTGGGAACTATTTCAACAACATATCAACCAGAACCTTCCAGAGTTAGGCAATATGTCAACACATAACTTATTTGACACAGGGATCTCCAAAGTTGAGGAGCTTCTACGAGAAGCCTCAGCCCTGGCTATTCCAAAAACCAAATATAATCCATATACTCCAACTCTTCCACCGCACATCATCGCGCAAATCAAATCCAAACGAAAAATGCTCAGAGAGTATAAAAGATTCCGAGACCCACTAATCAAAACAGAGTACAACAGACTCTCGGCGGTTATAAGGCTGGAGGTGAACAGGCTGAAACAACAACAGTGGATGCGTGTCACCTCTGACCTTGACTACCGAGATGGTGCTGCATTCTGGAACAAACTCAAAGTCCTAACTAAACAAAAAAGTCAGCCACGATCACATCTCATAGTAAACAATGTCATTCTCAACAATCCACAAGATAAGGCCGAAGCATTCAAAGACACCTTACAGGCCACCCTCGTCTCCCCAAATAACCCCAATTTCAGCGAAAGATCCAAACGAGAAGCCGAAAGGAGAGTGGAAGATATATTCTACTACCCTCAGGCACATGACGGACCACATCCTCACCCGATGATGGCCCCTGTGACTGAGGACACCGTCAGGTAGATGTGTAACATTGGCAAAAACACATCTCCTGGCCCAGATGGCATCCACAGAAGATGCCTCAAAAATCTTCCACAGAATATAATCCCGTTGCTTACTAATATTATCAATGCATCTCTATCACTGAGCTACTTCCCTACTCCTTGGAAAGTAGCCAGTACAGTCATGATCCCCAAAAAAGGGAAAACCCTCACCAACCCTGAATCGTACAGACCCATTTCACTTTTGAGCACCCTAGGTAAAGTCTACGAGAGGATCCTTAAGGAGAGACTCGTAGAATTCCTAGACGCTCACCTCTTAATTCCAGACTACCAATTCGGATTCAGGGCTGGACACTCCACACAAAATGCATTGGTAGAAGCAACAACCTTCATTTCACACTCAATTAACGAGAGGAAACACGTCATAGGTGTTCAAATCTCTTTAACATAAAAGTATTTATTTACAAAGTAAGGTAATTTACAGGAAAGTCAGTTTGTCAATTCTCTTTATATCAGTTCTCCGAATGTTTAGTGGAATTAAAAATCTATTCTTTGTTCAAAAAATAAAACCTTTCTCTCAGAGACTACCTGACCGTTAAGTCGTACATTGTATTAAATGAATTCTAGGAGTTGTTAAACCGGTGATTTAAAGGGACTTTGTGGTCCCTGACTTGATGTTTGGCGACGATTCAGTAACACAAAAATATATTCAAGTATCGGCCTTCAGTCGTAACGGTTCGATAATATAGAGTTTCTCTCTCTGACTCTCACTCAAGAATAGTAAAGGGGCAGTCACGTCTCAGCCTTCAGTCGTAGCGGTTCGATGATAGAAAAATTTTTCTCTCTTTGATTTTCACGCGGAAATAGTGTAATTAGAATCTTAAACGGGATATATTCACATCTGTTCGCGATCAACGACATAGCAAGAAGCATTTATGGTCGGCTTTCGATGATAATTATTATATAAAATCGCATTTGTTAGAATAGTTGTGATCAATAAAATTGACTGGTAGCAGATTCAATACTTTCTTTATTACCGGAAATCATCCTTACTTCGACCGAGATTATTTGGAATCGACGTCTTAATACGAAACCAACAAAACGCTTGGTTCCCTTTCTTATGTTTGGACGAAACATCACATCTCCACACATAATTTGGTACCCCTGGTGGGACAGCAAACGTCCTCTACAACACTACAGAAGCAAGGATTTCCAGTTAAAGAGTTCTGACTCCATCACCCACATCGAGATTTACGAAGACGCTGCTCCAAACCCGTGAGTCGTCTTCAAAACGACCCTCTCCAACAGGTAACACCGTTTACAACAACGGTGGACTTACAAACTTTATTTATTTTCGCGTTACTCAGTGACTCTAACTCGATACAATTTCTATAAACAATTCTCACAGTGTTTATTTGTATTTTATATATTATCACTCACTATAATTTTTATACTCGTTCTCGTTTTAAGTAATACTTTCTTACTTATATAATTTACGCATAATATGCAATTTTGAATGTGTTTATCAAAGTCGTATCCTACTATATTTATGACTAATTAAAAATTACTTATCGCATTCATTTACAGATATTTCACGATTTTTTTACACATTTATATAATTTTGAATTTGAATTTTTACACATTTTTTATAGTATAGTACAATTTCAATTTTCAGCCACGATCTTTTTTCTTTTTAATAACAAACATATCTTTCTATCTCTACACTGTACACTGGTGTTGTCTCAGTTTTGTTTTCGTTTTATTATCACATATTTTAATTTATACTAATTGACATGGATCTATTGAAAAGAGAGCGTGGCACATGCAAGTCTACAATCACTAGAATTTTAAATTGGATCAATAACTCCCTTGATATTCAAACTAACACCTTTGAATTAGATCACCGAAAAGCACATTTAGTTAATACCTTTAATAATTACAATGATATTTGCAATAAAATAGAATCTATTGATGCGGTCGACTTGCATACCGAAAATAGGGAAGAAATCGAGGATAAATACTTCTCTGCTATGTCACGAATTGACGGAAAATTATCTCAATTAACGCTCAGTAACTCATCTTCCTCCCCATCACATTCTCAATCACAGGAACCCGCTAGTAATTCAAATGTAAGGTTACCACCCATTTCCGTCCCCAATTTCAATGGTGAATACAGTAAATGGCTCTCTTTTTACCAATTATTTTCTTCTCTAGTAAAGGATAACAATAGTATCACAAAAGCACAAAAATTAATATATTTAAAATCTTCTCTTAAAGGTGAACCCTTAACTTTAATTGACTCACTTGAAGTTACTCACGAAAATTTTGATCTCGCAATAACTATTTTAGAAAAAAAATATGATAATAATCTCGCGATAATAAATTCGCATATTAACGCTATAATAGATTTCCCTACACTTTCAAAGAGCAATTATCATTCATTAAATGAATTCGTAAATGATTTGAAAAGACATATTGACTCCTTAAAAATTCTGCATGTTCCGATCGAATCGTGGGATTATCTCTTAATAAATATTATAATTAGGAAACTTGATTTTGCCACTAAACGGTATTATGGCGAAAGAAGGGATCGCGACAACACTCCCTCGATTGTCGAACTTTTTGAAATATTGAATGAACGGTGCAACATTCTCGCAGACCTAACATATACCTCTGACTCAAAAAGAGAAAAATCACACGGCAAATATAATGCTACCTCTCTCCACCTCAACGCCTCTGCTACACTCCCATCTCGCGTTTATATTAAATGTAATTACTGCAATGATTCAGCTCACAAAATATATACATGCAGAAAATTTTCCTCTCTGCCACACTCTGAAAAATACAACTTTCTTAAGGCTAATCACATGTGTTCTAACTGTTTGGGTACAAAACACACCCATGCTGATTGTCCTTCACGAACTTGCTCAATCTGTTCCAAAAAACACCACACTCTACTGCATCAAAACTCCTATGCGCAAAATACCAATTATTCTGGCTCTTCCCATTCTCCGCATTCCGAAAATTATCGTTCTAACATAAATGGAAATCATTCACGATTTAACCATTCAACACAAAACCCTTCGTATGATAATAGAACTAAACATAACTCTTTTCGTCAACCAAATGATGCCAGTCCAACAACCTCACAAAACACCAATTCTCCTAGTCTCTCATATCAACATAAAAATACCACGCACTCCACGGAACCGCTTCGGACTAATAATGTCCAACCTTCTACTTCTAACAATTTTCCAGACAATGGAAACGACTCCAGCGTCGCTTTGAGTGCTACAAATAAGTCCTTTACATACTCTTCAGTTCTCTTATCCACTTTTCAAGTTAATTTGATCGACAAATCAGGAAGGCCCTTACTAATTAAGGCAGTCCTAGACTCTGGAAGCCAAAAAACGTTCTGTTCTCAAGAGTTGCTAAGTAAAATCAATTGCAAAATTTATCACAGGGAATTACAAATTTCTGGCATTTCACAAGGCTCTTTCACCTCGAACTTAATGGCAAATATTAATGTTCATTCTCCTAATTTAAAATCTCAGCATCTTAACTTGAATTGTGCAGTTATCCCAAAAATAACTTGTCAGTTACCTCAATTTCATATTCACCCCAATAAGCTCAATATACCCAAGGGTTTCACTCTTGCTGACAAGCATTTTTATCAAAAATCAAATATTGACCTTTTGATAGGAGCAGATTATTATTATGACATTCTTCAACCAGGTCTCGTAAAGTTAGGACATAATCTCCCTACTCTTTTCAATACAATTTTTGGCTGGGCAATCGCTGGCAATGTTCCAAACTACGCTCAGTCTAAAAATAATGTCTCTCTATTTGTGCAAACTCAAAATACCCACTCTTCAGACTCAAACCTTGAAGCCCTTGTTTCTAAATTTTGGGAAACTGAAGATTGCCCCGGCGAAAAAATATTGTCCCCCGATGACCAACTAGCCGAATCAATTTTCATTAATCACCTCAAAATTCTCGAAAATGGTCGATTTCAAGTAAATCTACCTCAAAAATCTCCATCTGAGCACCTCAAGCTTGGTGAATCATTCCAAATTGCAAAAAAACGTTTCGAATCACTTGAAAAGAGATTTAAAAATGACTCCAATTTATATAATGCATACAAACATTTTATAGATCAATACATCTCCCTAAATCACGGTAAATATGTTCCTCTTACATACCACAACTCGCTAGATGAAAACAAATATTTTCTACCCCATCACTGCGTATTAAAGGATTCAGCAACCACCAAATTGCGCGTAGTGTTCGACGGAAGTGCAAAAACCACTTCTGGATACTCTTTAAACCAGATACTTCTTACCGGCTTTCAAACACAGCCAGATCTCTTTGATATCCTCTGTCGGTTTCGGCAATTTAAATTTGTTTTCATCGCCGACATCGAAAAGATGTATCGGCAAATTAATGTCAATCCCAATCAAACTTTTTTACAAAACATCCTTTGGAGAGACAGCCCACACGAACCCTTAAAGTGTATTGAGCTAACGTCTGTAACCTATGGCGTAACGTGCTCCAGTTTTCTAGCCACTCGCTGTTTAAAAGAGATAGCTATTTTAAATACCACAAAATACCCCCTTGGTTCTGATGCACTGTTAAATCAGACATATGTCGATGATATTTTATACGGAACCAACACTCTAGCCGAATTAGAAGCTGCATATCATGAATTAAATTCCATCTTAAACGGTCACAGTATCACTCTTCACAAATGGGTTTCTAACTCTGCTGAATTTTCTGCCAAATATATTCGGTCATCTCAGTCTAATTATGAAATAACCTCAAACAACTTAAATACCAATAAGGTCTTAGGTCTCTCGTGGCAACCCTTAGATGACTATTTTACGATTTCAATTCCAAGTCCTCCCGCTGCTGATAATAGCTTCACAAAAAGAAACGCCCTCTCAGCACTCGCCAAAATATTTGACCCCATAGGTCTCTTGGGATCATTCACTGTCACTGGAAAGGTATTTATTCAAAAACTTTGGCTCAATAAATTAAATTGGGACGATCCACTCCCTGAAACTCTTGCTAAAGAATGGAAAAGATTTATTAACGATCTCACTCTCCTGGAGTCTCTTAAAGTACCCCGTAATCTTTTTAACAGCAGGCAAATCTCTAAAATTGAAATACACGGATTTGCCGATGCCTCAAGTAAGGCGCAGGCCGCTGTTTTATATTTTCGCACAATTTACGCTGATGATACTATCAGTTGTACTCTAATCGCATCCAAATCTCGTCTAGCTCCCTTAAAAACGGTATCCATTCCTAGATTGGAGCTATCAGCCATGTTACTACTGTCAAGGTTAACTAAAAAAATAAATTCCACCTTTGCAAATCGCTTGCACTTCTCCTCCATTAATTTGTGGACAGATTCACAAATCGCGTTATGTTGGATAAACTCTTCTGCCTCGCGCTGGAACACTTATGTAGCAAATAGAGTAACTCAAATTCAAGACCTAACATCAAATTTTTCTTGGAGACACGTTCGTTCTCATGAAAATGCAGCAGATTGTCTATCTCGCGGCTTGACCGCTACTGAATTTCTAAATTCCCGGATGTGGTGGAACGGCCCTGAATTTCTACTTAAAACGGACTTAAACCTAACGACATTTAACCCGAACTCTACCCAAGTATTATTACCGGACGAAAAGGTATCATCCCTTATAATCAGTTCAAAAATCTCAACACAAGATGAATTTATCAATAATCTATTTTCAAGGTTTTCCTCTTACTCTAAATTATTACGCACCACTGCCTACATATACAGGTTTTCGTTTAATGCAAGAAACTCATCTGATAAAAAACTTGGCATTTTATCTCCGGACGAATTGCGATCCGCCTCTATATCAATATTTAAGGCTATACAATCCCTAAAATTCTCTAAAGAAATCTTGGAAATAAAAACCCAAGGAATTACATCAAATAAGTCCTTAATTACCCTGAACCCTTTTTTGAATGCAGACGGACTTCTCTGCGTCGGTGGACGCCTAAAAAACGCTAATATCCCCTATGAACAAAAACATCCAATATTGTTACCATCTAACTCTCACATTATCAATTTATTACTAACTCATGAACATTGTCGTCTAGGCCACGCCGGACCGCAAACGACATTGTCCAACGTCAGACTTAATTATTGGCCTTTAAACGGACTTCGAACACTAAAAAAAATTGTAAAAAATTGTCACGTATGTTTTAGATTTCGCGCTAAACCTATGGAACAAATCATGGAAAATTTACCTAAGGTTAGAATTACTCCTTCTCGCCCTTTTCAAAATGTGGGCTGCGATTTCGGTGGGCCATTTCTTATTAAATCCTCTAAGTTAAGAAAGGCTCCAATGCAAAAATGTTACATATCTATTTTCGTCTGTCTAGCCACAAAGGCCGTTCACATAGAATTAGTGTCATCACTCTCTACTGATTCATTTTTATTATGTCTAAAAAGATTCATTGCCCGAAGAGGTCTTCCCTCTCTCATATATAGTGACAACGCAACCAATTTCGCTGGTTCAAAAAATGAACTTAAGGATTTGCGCGAATTTTTTAAATCCCCTAGTTTTTCAAATGACATGCAAAATTTCGCTGCACAAAATTTCATAGAATGGAAGTTTATTCCACCTCATAGTCCCCATTGGGGAGGTATATGGGAAGCAGCAATTAAAAGTGCCAAATATCACATTCGTCGAATGATAGGGAATGCTTATTTAGTGTTTGAAGAATTCAGTACAATTCTCTCGCAGATCGAGGCAATTTTAAACTCACGCCCTATTTGCCCCTTGTCGAATGATCCCTCTGATCTACAATGCCTTACACCCGGACACTTTCTAATAGGCAGTAGCCTTACCTCTTACCCTGAAAAAACATTACTACACTTACCAATTAATAGGCTTAACTTCCTTCAAAGATGTTCACAGATTCAACAGTCGTTTTGGAAACGATGGTCTGTTGAATATCTTAGCCAACTGCATAGTCGACCAAAGTGGTCCAAAGTAAGTCAAAATATTAAGATAAATGATTTAGTCTTATTAAGAACTGATAACTGTCCCCCTCTAAAATGGCCTACCGCGAGAGTCCTGGAACTTTTTCCGGGGTCAGATAATCATGTCCGCGCAGTTAAAATTAGAACTGCTACGGGAGAGACTGTTCGACCAATAACTAAATTATATCTCTTACCACAATTTGATTAGGTATATTTTCTTTCGCGTTTTTCTTTCTATTACGCTTTCAATATTATTTACCCATTTTTTACATAGGTACATATCTATTATAACTATCCGCAATTCGCGCGGGCGAGCTTATGTTCAAATCTCTTTAACATAAAAGTATTTATTTACAAAGTAAGGTAATTTACAGGAAAGTCAGTTTGTCAATTCTCTTTATATCAGTTCTCCGAATGTTTAGTGGAATTAAAAATCTATTCTTTGTTCAAAAAATAAAACCTTTCTCTCAGAGACTACCTGACCGTTAAGTCGTACATTGTATTAAATGAATTCTAGGAGTTGTTAAACCGGTGATTTAAAGGGACTTTGTGGTCCCTGACTTGATGTTTGGCGACGATTCAGTAACACAAAAATATATTCAAGTATCGGCCTTCAGTCGTAACGGTTCGATAATATAGAGTTTCTCTCTCTGACTCTCACTCAAGAATAGTAAAGGGGCAGTCACGTCTCAGCCTTCAGTCGTAGCGGTTCGATGATAGAAAAATTTTTCTCTCTTTGATTTTCACGCGGAAATAGTGTAATTAGAATCTTAAACGGGATATATTCACATCTGTTCGCGATCAACGACATAGCAAGAAGCATTTATGGTCGGCTTTCGATGATAATTATTATATAAAATCGCATTTGTTAGAATAGTTGTGATCAATAAAATTGACTGGTAACAGATTCAATACTTTCTTTATTACCGGAAATCATCCTTACTTCGACCGAGATTATTTGGAATCGACGTCTTAATACGAAACCAACAAAACGCTTGGTTCCCTTTCTTATGTTTGGACGAAACATCACATCTCCACACAATAGGCATATTCCTAGACGTCCAGAAGGCATTCGATCAGGTCTGGCACACAGGCCTGATTGAAAAGCTCCACCTTGCTGGACAGTAGTTATAAGTAGATGAGGGTAAGGATCAGGACTTCCGGTCCTGATCCTCACCCCCATCTACATATACAGGATAAGAACTTAATGATCCTCACCCCCATCTACATATACAAAATTAAGACTTCCGGTCGTGATCCTCACCCTCATCTACATATACAGGATAAGAACTTCCTGATCCTCACCCCAATCTACATATACAGGATTAAGACTTCCGGTCTTGATCCTCACCCTCCCCCAGTTATACAGTATTAAGACTTCCAGTTCCGATCCTTAAGATAAGGTAAGAACATTTAATAAGAACTTTCAATACTTTCAATAACACAAAATGTGGCAGTCTTACTCCAAATGGAAAGTAGTTTTTCTAGATAAGGAGAGATTTAGAAAAACTACCAACTCAAGACGAATCAAACCAATAAAAGTACTAAATGAACTTCCGATCATAAGAAAAAACACTGAAGGGATAATGTCTTCAACGACAGCACAAAATACGAAATTAGAAAATATTATTTTTCTATTAATGAAAAATATGACTAGTGCCGTGTGGTGTAAGTATTCTCCAGAAGAACGTGAAATGTTAAAAGAATTTGTGCCTTGCAAGAAATATTATTTTTAACATGAATGGAGTGATATATGTGGTTGTTTCATGACTTCAAAGTGTGTATTTTGCAATGTTTTATATTATAAGCCTGAGTAGTACTGTATCATAGGTAAAATAAATTAGTTTTCTCAGTTGTGTAGCCAAATTCTTTTTACTTGTAAAAAAATAAGATAAACTTTAAAAATAATTGAATTTACCTTCAAATTTAAAATTAGATCCCAAACCGACAAAAAAATTACATATAAGTTAGGGACCGTGATTGCAGTATCAGTTTAGATATTTTTTAAAAATAATCTAGACAATATCTGCATTTTTTCCTTGAGACCAACCTACAGACATGTATTTTTAAAAAAATATGTAAGCTTTATATGTTATATAATTAAAGTCACCTTAAGATAACTTTTACAAACGCATGTTTTTTCGGAAGCTTTTCAGACGAAAACATCCTCGAGATTATGCCTTTTTTCCTTAAGATAAGTAATACAAATATATATTTTTAGAAAAAGTACGTGGGATTTCAAATCTTATATAATTAAAAAATCACTGCAAAAAGTCATAGGTGAATCAGAGGTTTCCAAAAGTTGAAGTCAACTAAATGTAAACGGCTCTATGAAAAAATGTAAATTATCTATTTAACTCTGTTTATAACAAATTTCTGAAATCATTTACAAAAATAAATCATCTTTAAAATTTTCAATATTCAATATGCAATATTCTAAGCAGTTACTCTTGTTCTGAATACAAAAAATTACATAAAAAAGTTGAGAACTTCTGGAATATATACAGATTAAATATATTTGAGTGGTATACCTTAAGTATAAATACAAAAGTTTTACTTGACTTCTTATTAAAGTCATATTTCTTATTATAATCATAGTAGCCAGTGTAGTCAGTGGTAATCATAATGAAAACCGTTACAAGTACCAAAGTTACCCCCAAAAGGGGTGGAAGTAAAGGTATTAAAATATTAAGTTATTATAAAAAATGTGTCGATGTTGATCATGTAGTAAAGTTGCCCAATACTATCAACGAAGACGAGGATAATCAAAGTTCAACTTCGTTGGTGTTTCTAGACGATCCTGCAACAGTTAAGCCAATTGGATATAGATCATTTGCAAGAGGTGTACCAGGATCATCCACCCCTGCGAACCCTATGGAAGAAGATGAAATTTCCAGCGATGAAGAATTAGAACGCAATCTACTGCAAGCAGAAGTTAAAGGTGAGTTTCATCAAAACCCAGAAGGCATCACAGGAAACTCAATGGCCGAGGAAACAATTGACGATCTTCCTGGTCATGATGAATTTGTCTTTGATGAAGATGCTCGAGACGTGTCTCATGATGATAACTCCATGGATAAAACTTTTAACTACGATGAAGAGGTTCGTTTAGAAAATGAGGAACAATGTCAAATAAAGAAGATAGTGGGAAAATTTATTAATGTAAACAAAAATTTTCTTATGACGAAACAGAAAAAAAAGCTACGTATAGAAAGGAAGCTGAAACAATGTGCAGAAAAAGAGACAGAACTCCTAGCAACTATAAATAGGATAAAAAAAAAAGAAAACACAGCTTCAAACTACATTAGATTCTATAAATAAAAAAATTGTATCAATCAATAAAATTACAAAATATATTTATAATTGTAATATTTAAATTAAACAAATAAATCTTTATTATTTTTGTTTATTTATTTCACTAAACAGACATAAAAACATTATGTATTGTATATTGTATTTATGTATTGTATATTATTGTATTGTATATATTATTTATTACAAACAAAATGAGAGTATATGTTGAGGTAACTTGGGTAATCTACAACGGATTTAATATATTTGCGTTGATATAACACATGACATTAACTTAAACATGACCTAAAGCTTGTAAGACAATAATTAGAAAAGTCGATCTCCCTATAGGGAAAAATGAATGATATTTCCATGAATAATGATTTATATACCATTTTGTTGTAAGTCACTATTTACTTATACGAAATATGTCAAGAAAAACAATAATGTTACCTTACATGGAGGCTTCTTATTCAAAAATATCCTTTTTTTAACTTTTATTCACACACGACTTATATAGAAAAATAAAATTTTTTAACAACGTATCACTTCAAATGTATAATTTCAACTGAGGTTGTTATCTCTAATCCGGAAATTAAACCTTGATAACAGATAATCGCTATAATATTTGCTTATAGACCAACTTATAGACCAGTCAAAAATAATCTGAGATTGTTTAAATATATTCAAACAAATATATAAATGTATATATAGTTTTATTTAGGAATGTTTATTGGTACAAATAATACAATATCTTACTAAAGTCAACTGAAATAAATTTTCCGACATACACTGCAATTAAAAGCGATATCAATTAAAGTATACACTGTTCCACTGAAATGTTCCATTAGATGGAAGGGTTCAATTGTAGATTCTAAAAGTGTACTGAAAAAGCAAACAACACAAAGTTTTTTTCACACACTTTATAACAATACTGTGTTAAGCAAAGAACTTTATTAAAATCAGATCTCCATAAGGATATATTAACGGGTTCATTGTGAGATACTTTACAGTTCAAGCTGTCAGAGATATCTGTTTTTATTGGATCAAACATTGCAAAGAATGTCTAGTTTTCACCGGCACCCTTTTGACTACCTGCTTATTAAGTTCTCTGAGGCAATGAATATTTCACCTCCACCGTTTTTGACTACCTGTTTCTTAAGTTCTCTCAGACAATGGATATTTAATGATTGAGAAATTTTTTCAGGAATCACAAAACGAGATTGGTTATGATAACCAGGAATATTATTTAAGGTATCTCTTACTGCCCAGTATATACAATTCGCAGCTAATTCTTGAAGACTAGGTGTAAGAAGATATTCTCCCACTAGCTCAGGTGTTACACATCTATAAGAATTCATGATACTTGTTACAACTATCTGAAATTAACCACTTTAAATAACAAGCAGATATCAATCGTCTTGAAAGATGGAGAAGGGGGGTCTCATATTAATAGAAATCTCGGTAAATGGAAAAGTCGTTAGATAAACAAGATCTGTTATATAAAAAAAATCGTTAGATAATGAGGAAGTCTGTTAGATAAGAGGTTTAAAAATAGAAATCCGTTAGATAAGAATGGAAATCTAAGATAAGGAAAAACCGTTAGACAAGGCGGAAGTCTAAGATAAGGAATTGCGTTAGATAAGCGCGAAGTTTAAGAAAAGCCGTTAGATAAAAAAAGAAGCCGAGATAAGAGCGAAAGTCTAAGATCTGAAAAACCGTGGAAAACTTATCAATAAACAGAAATAATAAGTAAAATCAGTAAGAAAATCACAAACATAAATATTTTCCTTCCCCACCACTTTAAAACTGTATAAAAAACATCTAAGCCGCTATACAAGTCATTAACAGTCACTATGTCGTCCTGTGTAGAGCAAAATGTATACCTAGGTGAAAAAAAGTTTAGTTTAAATTATTCAAACACAAAGTTTATATCAGTGTGCTTAGCAAATGAGTTAAATTTCGATCCATGTGTCAAAATCTCCGATAATAAAGGACATTATATCGTATTTAGTGAAACAGAATGGAACGAGTTTTTATCTTATAAAGTTGCCAAAATTTTGGCAACGAAACAATTACTGTTAGACTCCATCTTAGAAAAATTTAAAAAATGGTATGGCAATTTTATCGCATTGAACATCCCTATAAACAATATAAAAATAAGATATATACTAAAGAAATTAGTACAAAGCCAACCTCCAACTCGATAACATCAGAAAATCGCGCATTTTTAAAGTCTCGTGGTTTTCAAGTTTTAGTATAATGGATATATTAAATGTTTTGTGTCAGCCATTTAGTGACACAACTATTGAAGATTATAGATTTCAACAATACCAGCCATTTTCTACTGCCAATTTAAATTATAACGATGAAATAAGAATTTCTATTCAGGATTTGGATGCGCTAACATTACCTTGTAATAGTTATATGTGTGTGTGTGTGTGTGTGTGTGTGTGTGTGTGTTTTGTTTTATGGCACTGGAATTAAGCCAATTAGCCAGAACAAATGTGTGATATAAGTGTTATAAGGAAAATGCTTCAGTTAAGTATTAATTTTCACTTAATGCGTATCTAATATTATCTTATATTTAATGAACAACACATATTATTATACATAATACTCAATATTATATTATTGATTATCCTTATAATGTAACTGTTTTTTTTTAACTATATTGTTTGGTTTTTGATTTATTTTTTTTTTTGCCGCTAATTTGCCGAAGGGTCGTCTTGGCAGGGTTTTATAAAACGGGGGAGGGGACCCCTGGAATGGATACAAAAGAGTGGGATATATGTTAGTGTGCTTATAATTTAAATTTACATTTAACTGTATGTACATAAATAACCTCATATACTCGTATATCTTCAGTTGCAAGTAAGCTCGATAAGTTAAAAGGTGTGTCTATTTTTAATTTATATAGATTACTAAGTAGTGTAGAGATCTCTTGTTGAATAGAAGGGCATTCTAATATAATATGTTCTAAACTACCATGTTTTCCGCATTCGTAATAATCTTCGTTATGGATACCTAAACGGTGTTTATATTCCGGATCATTGCATGGTTACTTCTGATTCGTGAAATTGTTTTTATAAAATTTCTATTTTGTACATTAAAAAACCATGGTTTTATGTTTAGTTTTGGAAGCAACAATTTAAACTTTTTCCCAGAGTTGGATTTTTCGTATTTTTCTTGCCATTTATTTTTCATGGTTATTTACATTTGGCTTACGTGATCGTTCAAAGGTAGCTTCATGTTAATCATCTCCCCTTCTGTAGTAGCCCTTTTTGCTAATCTATCTGCTATCTCATTATATTCTATCCCACAATGACTTTTTACCCAAGATAATGTAATTATCTTTTCATTTTTATTCAATTTTGTAAGTACTTCATATACATCTTTAATTAAATCGTCATACTGGTCGGTTATGTTAATATTTTTTATCTTTTCTAATGCACTTCTGCAGTCAGAGAATATTACTATATTAGTGCCGGATAGGGATTGAGCATAGATTAGTGCATTTTTAATTCCGACTATCTCTGCAGTGAATATTGACGATCCCTTAGGCAGTTTATACAGTCGCTTTATTTTTTTATTAACATGATAAAGAGCCAAACCGGTATTTCCATTAATTACAGAACCGTCAGTAAAGATGTAATCATGATTTTCCCATTTATGATGAATTTTATTAAGAAAATATTTATTAAGTAATTTTTCTGGGAGTCTAGGGTAGTCATCGATTAAATGGAATACAGGGCGAATATCGTAGTGTTTAAAAGACGTTAAGTTGTTAATAGTTAATATATTGTCCTTAATTTCTGGGTAGTTATAATAACTTTCGATCAATAGAGGAGTTTTTTTATATTTCCAATATCGATTTGTTAAAACCTCGATAGTTAACTGATGAATTGTGTGTGTAAGATTGTCATTTTTTGCGTATATCTTAAATAAGTTTTTATTACTTAAGAATTGTCTCCTTAACTGAAGTGGAGGTATGCAACTTTCCGCCTCCATAACAACTATGGGTGTAGATTTCAGATACCCATTACAGATTCGTAGACATTTATTTTGGATTTGATCAATCTTTTTAAGATGACATTCAGAGGCCGATCCATATAATACGCACCCATAATCGATTATTGACTGGATAAAAGATTTATAAAATAGAAGACAAATATTAGGGTCTGCCCCCCACTTACTATGGCTGAAAACTTTTATGATGTTTATAGCATTTTCAATTTTAGATGTTATATAATGAATATGAGATTTCCAGTTAAGTTTTGTATCTAGGGTAATACCTAGATACTTAATTGAAGCTAGGTAAGGGAGTGTGTAATTTTTTAGTGTTATTGAAGACGGATAATGAAACCTCTTCCTAGTAAATGTAACAGCTGCTGACTTATTTTCTGAAATGGAAAATCCGTTATTCTTTACCCACTTTTCTAATGAATCTGAAGCTACCTCTAAATTTTGATGACATTTTTCTATATTTTGTTCTGCCGTATATATACATATATCATCAGCATATTGTAATGTTTTTATATTCCTATGGAATATAGTGTCCAAGTCAAATGAGTATATAATGTACAAAATAGGACTTAATATGCTGCCCTGAGGAAGGCCAACAGCAGCTTTTTGAGGACCTATTAACTTGTCTAGTGTACGAATATAAATATTTCTCTCATGATACAATTTATAAATATTAAAAATAAGTAGTTCCGGTAGTTTTAGCTTTTGCATCTTGTCCATTAAAATGTCTAATTGAATATTATCGTACGCTCCTTTTATATCTATGAATAAGCAGGTTGTTGAAAAATTGTGTGAGAATCCACTTTGTATGTCAGTCAACACAGAAAATGGTTTCATTAGCCTTTCACTTAGAGCAAATGCCTCGTCACCAACGAAAAAATATGTAATTTCGCGTTGTCTTCCACCCAAAGGTTCTGCTTCAGGCAAACTCAAACAATTATTATGCAAGTTGTTGTACAAAGAACAATTCTTGAATATTCCACCATAAGAAATTCTTCCTTGGCCACCAGCGTCAACATAGATAAAATTATAATTAGCATCAACCAATGCAAGCAAGACTATACTGAATGTTGATTTATAATTAAAGTATTCGCTCTCCGTATTCATTGGTGATTGTAATACCACATGTTTGCCATCCAGGGCCCCTAGACAATGAGGAAAATTCCAAGCATCATTATACAGTTTAGCCACGTCCAACCATTTCTCGGGTGTTGTCGGTATCTGCAAAAAACAATTCGTGTAGCAACTTATACAATTTTTTTTTTTTTTAGGTGGAGACAATAGGTGAAGTATATGAGAGTTTGGGAGAAGATATTCCTGAAGCTACAACAGAAGCAAAAGAGACTCAGGATACTTTAGAAAGTCAAGAGACTGTGAAAGCTCAGGAAACTGTTCAAACAACACAAGATAAATTCGCTACTCTAGCCCATACTTCCCGAATCCGAAAGAAAAGAGGTGCTGATGATGAAAAGTTAGACGCCGCATTTCCAGTACTAACGAAGGTTGCAAAAGCCCAGGAAGATTCAGATTGTAGTGAATATACGATCTTTGGAAAACTAGTGGCGTCCAGTATTCCAATGCTACAGCGTCAATTGTCCAAGAAAAAATAATGGCTGTTTTATTTCAAGCAGACACAGGAACCTTTGAACAATATACACAAAGCCCTACTGCCTCAGTACATTCTAACAATTCTTCAATATCTACATATTCCAATCATATACCTCACTCATCTGAATCCCAATTTTCACCGCAATCCTTTCAAACAACCCCATATTCCACGCCAACATATATACGGTCCCAAGCCAATGATTCCAATATAATTTCCCCGACCATGTTCTCTATAGATATGCCCAGTTTGGACTTAAATTAAATCAGTACTGAACATAATTATAAATTAAATTCTAATAAGAATAAATGAGACGTATAATTACCTGAATGTTTTTTTTTTCAATCCTTCGACTATAGCTCCACATACTTCCGGAATTATTGCACTTATAGATTGTTTCGAGATTTTGAAAAGGTATTGTAAACTAGTGAAAGAATCTACAGTCGCCAAAAAACGGATTGTAACAGCTAACCGCTCTTGAACAGAGATAGCTTTTCTCCATTTTGTATTTTTTCGACCTATTTTTGGACCCACTAAAGTGATCAAAAATTCAAAGTCGGAAGGCGACATCCTTGTGAAATTTTTATATAACCCACTGATCGACTGAAATTTTAAATCCAAGAGTAAGTGATTGCCACCATATTTCTCCCTACTTTTATACATTTGTGTTTGTCACCATCTCCTTTCACTAATATTTTTCGTTTTATTAACTGAATAATGCATAAGAATGTAGGCTGCTGCAGCAACATCCATCTTGCACATGCAAATTCAACTCAATTACTGCTGGAACGCTAAAATGTTTGGTACAAAGTACGGAGCGGTGTTCGGTTCGTTACTTATTTCAATGCCCCCTGTAACAACGTCGCGAACTTCTGTTGATCGCGTCGCTGTACGCGACGGGGTTCAAGACGGTATTCGCAGCATATGTGTACTTACCTTAAGACGACAACTTTAACAGATTTCGTTGAATGATTTAGCTTGGTTTGTTAGCTTTGATTTATTGTTTATGAAGTCAACACGTGAGTTGTTTATTTTCTCGACATCGACTTTGTAAATATACACTAAGTTTCTTTAATTTACTTCTTTTTACGATCAAAAAGTTTACGTTAGTTTATAATAAGTTTAGTAAAGTGCTTAAGTGATTGATTAATTATTCATAATTTTAATTATAACGTGATTTATTTGTTGTTAAAATTAGGTGTACTCATATAAGTACAATGGGCGTATGGGAGTATGTTTGATATTTTGCAATTTTGTTACAGATATGGCATCTGTAGACGATTTTGAGAGTATTAGTGTTCGAAATTTTTATGGAAAGAGGTACGAAGGTTTACCTTCTGCTTTAGAAGATATTCGTGCTTCTAATTCGCGGTCTGAAGTGGATATGGTTATTATTCCTCCATACCCAGATATGCTTGCTGAGGAGGAAGGCACTGAGGATGATAACCTTATAGAGGAAAATTTGACACTACCTAAAGATGTTGTAGGAGAAATTGAAGTGCATTGCTCTTCAGATGAAGACGAAGACTTAGATGATGTACCTTCGGCACTGCGGTTAAAAAGAGTTCGAGAACACAAAAACTTGTACAAATAATAGTATGGTAAGAACATCAGGTTGGAATGAGCGGTTTGAAATCGTTAAACATGAATTACAAGACTTAAATGAAGTTGAGATATTTGAAAAATTGTTCACTGACGACATATTTGATAACATAGTTAAACAAACTAATTTATATTCATCTCAATGCAACAACCTTTGTGTCCAAGGTCGACATACAAAAATTTTTCTGTGTATTATTACTAACAGGATATCAGCAACTACCCAGTGAAAGAATTTACTGAAGCCTTTCCGAAGATTTAAATGTGCCGTTTGTTTGTGCATCTATGTCTAGAAATAGATTTCTAGATATAAAGCATTACATTAACCTTGCCGACAATACAGCATTACCAGCAAATGATAAAATGGCAAAAGTTCGACCTCTGCTAACAAAGCTGAATTGGAATTACAGACTGGAGTATTTTTCATGAACATTTATGTGTTGATGAATCTATGGTTAAATTTTTTGAGAGACATACCAGTAAACAATTTATAAAAAGTAAACCTATTAGATTCGGCTACAAAAATTGGTTGTTATTATAGTGCCAATGGTTATTGTTATGCCGTAGATACTTATTGTGGAGCCAAAAATATTGATAAGAAAAATAGCCTACCATTAGGATCACAGCCCTGGATATGGTAGACCACATGGCTTGCCCATCTGACCATACATTATTTTTTGATAACTTTTTTACAAGTTACGATCTGTTGGAAAAAGTAAAAAAAAAATAGGAATTAGAGCTACTGGAACTGTAAGAGACAATTCGCGAACTCAAGCGACGGTGCTGCCGCTTATTTGGAACTAGAGGAATTGGGATAAAAATGTAAACAAATCATCTGTTAACCTAAGTCATCCTATGTATAAACGTCATTTGAGTGCTTGTCGATTGTGTTATTTTGTTCATTTAACGATTTATTTATAATTATGGAGACCAAAAAGCGTAGTAACAGAATGTGCTCAGTTCCGCAGTGTTCGTTCGGCGAGAGCAACGAAAGATATCTCCTTGCATTACTTTCCTCGAAATGAAATGGAGAAGAAGGAATGGGGTCGTGTACTTCTCATTGGAAAGAAAATATCCAAATACATGAATGTATGCAGTTTACATTTTACGGAGAATGATTATTTTCTACCAAGTAAGTAAATATTTAAATAATGGGCATTGCATATTCAATCCTGCATGTTATTTTAATACAAGGCGTAACATTTTTTTTTGTTCACTTCTGTGAGCCTAATAGTGGTTTTGTTTTCAGATGTAACCACTCACAAAAGATTTTTAGAAAAAGGTAGTATTCCTACCTAGTAGAAAGAGCTGCAAGACTAGCTCAAAGACGGGCACTTAAACATGAAAGTTGCTGCTCCTCCTCTGGTGTTAACGATTACATCTACATCACCTCCACCTGCACAAGATAAAGAGATAAATGTAATGGAGGAAATTTTGACAGCTGCAGAAGATGATCCTGGATTTAAAACATATTTAACTGATAAAGGTGTACAGTAGGGTGGAACGAAAAAGGCCAAAAAAATAAAATAAAAGAAAAATGATTGTGGCTATCGTTTAAAAGTTGTGTCAGGTAATGAAAACAAACGGTGCGAAAGCATTTTGAAATAAAAAAAAATCTTGAGGTTCCATATTGGATTTGAAAAATGAAAAAAACAAAAAAAATATTTTTGTTGAAAAAATCGATTTGGCTGCGATCAACAGTCGTCTTTACGATTGAAAAGCATCTTATGCCAAATTATTTTGAAATTAAACGATGTTTTCAGGTTCCAGAGGCGTCATTTGATAGGGTCAAGGGGGCATTTGCCCCATCCCCCTGGCCCTGAAAATGACTGAAATTTACAAAAAATAGATCAATTTTGTATTATGTTTGCATATATAATGTATGGTATATATAATGCTTGCCCCACCCCCATATCAAAATTTCAAATGACGCTCCTGTCAGGTTCCATAATGCCATTGAAGCTTGATGGTATGAAGTACGTGTTCCAAACAACGCCAGTTGTAGATCAAGTAGGTAGAGAAGGGAAAAACGCAGACGCAGATGTTACATCAATCTTGCAACCATTCACGCAGGCATAGTGACACAACAACAGATAACAGTAATGTTGAGTTTCTTATCTCACACAGACGTGTCGTATATAAACATATTCTTCGAAATGTCAACGCGAAGTAGTTTGAACTGTGAAATACTAGGAACAATTATTGGTGTTTTCAATGATCCTGTTTTACCCACTAAGTGTGACATTCTAAAGTGCTTTCTCTTTATTCGTAATGAACTTAAGTTGACAAATAATATTAAAGATCCATCTATCGCCGACGCCTCGAATGTCGTTGCAACGAAAGTAGAACAAATATGGATAAAAGCTTCTATTCCAACATTATCGCATAAGCGCATTCAAGATATGATCAAAAATATTTATACAGAGTATCAAAAGCTGAAGCGATACACAAAAACTCAGCAAGCATCTAATTCATACAAAGAAAAGATTTGCCAGTTTCGAAATGAGTATGAAAAGTTATTTGATATCGCGGCTTGCAAGTGCAACATGAGTGGAACACTGTGTGAGTGTACTTGTGATAAAACCAAGAAAGTACCACAAAATGAGCGAATTTTTCTTCAAGATCAACGATCCTGTAGAAAAATGGCAATTGGACCAGTGCAATAAGGAAGAAAATGGAAAGAACCAAGAAGGCAAAGGCAAGTTCTCAAAAATATAATACTGAAAAAATTGTTCTTAAAGCATGTACCGTTGATTCCTCAAATCGTTCCATAAGTAGCAACTTGTCTGACTCCAATTCTTCTGATGCAGATGATCATGAAGAAGAATTCATTGCCCCTTTGTCAACAATTACAGTCCAACCATCTACGTCACAAATGCGGATTTGCTTGCCAAGTTTAGCTTCGGCGTGCGACAGAACCGGGGTCTCCGATCGTTCTGCTGCAATTATAGCATCAGCGGTCTTAAAAGATATGGGAGTTATAACTGTGACTGATACATCGAAAGTAATTGATAGAATGAAAATAAGGCGACAGCGTGCATCTCATAGACCTTCACTCCAGAAGCAGAAGGAGGGACTGTCAATCAGAAGTATATTTTTTGATGGGCGTAAAGACAAGACTGTCTTGCAACAAAAAAAAGGCAAAAAGTTTTATAGAAAAGTAGTTACAGAAGAACATGTAACAATTATTGAAGAACCAGGCTCTCGATATCTAGGGCACGTGTCTCCTTTATCAGGATCGGCTGCAAACATCGCGGATAGCATACAGACATTCATCCTGAAAAATAATATTGATATATCGAAGTTAAGCGCAGTTGGATGCGATGGTACGGTAGTGAACACTAGCCCTCAAGTAGGCGTTATAAGAAAACTAGAAGAATACTGCGGCACCTCACTTCAATGGCTAGTATGCTTATTTCATTGCAACGAACTACCTCTACGTCATTTAATACAACAGTTAGATGGACGCACCAGTGGACCACTTGGTTTTTCAGGGCCAATAGGAAAACTTCTGGAACGCTGTGAAGAGAAAGCTGTCGTCAATTTCGTTGCAATAGAAAACAACCTACCAGTATTATTAGAAACAACAGACCTTAGTACCGATCAGAAGTACTTGTACCAAATCAGTCAAGCAGTTTCTGCAGGAAAATGTCCTAACGATTTGAGCCTTCAAAAACCTGGGAAAATATCACACGCAAGGTGGCTGACAGTTGCTAATCGGTTGCTTCGATTGTATGTTGGCACTGAATGTCCCAGCCCTCAATTAATTATGTTAGTAAGTTTCATCCAAAAAGTGTATGCACCAGTTTGGTTTTATATAAAACTGTATCCTAGCTGTTCTGATGGTTCGAAACATTTATGGCGAATGATCCATTATTCACGATTTCTACCAGCTGACCAAAGAAAAATTGTCAATGCAGTTATCCAAAGGAATGCTTATTTTGCCCATCCCGAAAATTTATTACTCGGAATGATAAAAGATGAACGAAAACATATACGGGAGCTAGGACTACGCAGAGTGCTGAAAGCTAGACAAAGTCAGAAAGAAAAAAAGATCCGGAGATTTAAAATACCAACATTAAATTTTAGTGCTGAAGATTATATTGACTTAATTTCTATTTCTGAATGCAGTGTTACGGCTCCGCCTTTGCTAAAACATTTCCAATAAAAATGTAAGGGATATGATTGATTCCGGGAATCACAACAAAATAGAGGTCTTAAACTGCCCCTGTCATACCCAATCTGTCGAAAGAACTGTTAAGTTAGTAACTGAAGCATCAGCTGCTGTTTATGGACCAGAATCAAGGGATGGCTTTATTCGTTCAAGGTTGCAGTCTAGAAATATTATGCCGTTTTTTAACACAAAATCAAACTACCAATCATAAAATGTATATTGTATCATAAAACAATTATTTTGATTAAAAAAACTAATAAAAATATAAATTTTTAAAATTTTTTTTTTTGTTATTTCCAAAAATTTAAATTCAATATGGAACCTGAAGATAGGGTCAAATCCAAAAAATATTTTTTACAGTTTTATTATACATCAAAACGCAACTTTTCCGCACTAGCCCCAAAAAAAATAATGACTTCGACTTTTTCGTTCCACCCTAGTGTACAGGTTACGGAAACTATGCTAAATCAATCTAGAAAATCCACATTGGAAGATATGCTAAAAACCAACAGAGATGTGAACGCATTCACAGGAATTCAGTCAGTGGGTCTACTTGACAAAATATGTTTAGCTGCCAGTATTCTGGAAAAGATAAATTACATTTATCATTACGGCAGCGTATAATACTGGTATTTGTAAAGTTGAAAACTAATCTTTCATTTAGACAGTTGAAGTACTACATAAGGTACTACAACCTGCTGTATCATGGCTGTTACAAGAAAGAGTTTCGAAACGAATGCCAACACTAGGGGTTGGCATCTTCTGGAGACGTTGATGCTTCGCTTGTAAGCAGAAACTGACGACGTGTTGTACTACGGAGGCAATATTTATAATTCCCACTCGCCTCCCCTCCACTGGTTTCGGCTTGAGGGGGCGTGTCGTTGTTTATAGTAGCTTTTCTATCTCCGTGTTTGGCGGGAAGGGCGTTTGTGGATTTTAATACTGGTATCCATGTTTTGTTGATCTTTATATTGTCGAGTCTTTATATTGAAAAAGCGCTCACCTCTAATGGGTACACCAGAAGAGAAATACACAAGGCGATGAACAACGTATCTAGAAGAAGGGACGAAGAAACAGAATGTAAAGGGAAAGCGTTCTTGCCCTATATATCGGGGGTAACGGACAGAATTGGGCGAATACTCAAGAAAGCCAACATAAAGACCATCTTCAGACCTACAAAGAAGATCAAGGATTGTTTAAGATCGGTAAAAGACAAACGCGACCCATTAGCAACGGCCGGAGTATACCGAATACCATGCACATGTGGAATGGTATATGTGGGAACCACAAAAAGACACACCAACACCAGGATAAATGAACATAAAAGCCATTGTCGTTTAGGACATATCGACAAATCTGCCGTTGCCGAACACGCTTTGGGAAGCGGAGAACATCGAATACTATTTGAAGAAACACAGATGCTGGACAAAACTTCACAGTACTACCCACGGTTATATCGGGAAGCGGTGGAAATATACAAGCACCCAAACAATTTCAATAGGATAGAAGAAGGACTAAAAATCAACAAAACATGGATACCAGTATTAAAATCCACAAACGCCCTTCCCGCCAAACACGGAGATAGAAAAGCTACTATAAACAACGACACGCCCCCTCAAGCCGAAACCAGTGGAGGGGAGGCGAGTGGGAATTATAAATATTGCCTCCGTAGTACAACACGTCGTCAGTTTCTGCTTACAAGCGAAGCATCAACATCTCCAGAAGATGCCAACCCCTAGTGTTGGCGAAACGTCGAGAACAAATCTCAACAGAAGACAACGGCCCAACAGCCCGAATAAACAGTTTAATAAGTTAGACGATGGCCGTGAAAGCCTAACGCAATTTATCGAATGCCAACTTGTTTCGAAAAGTATCCTGATACCCGAATAATACTTGATTGCACAGAAATTCCTGTGGAAAAAAATAGGTGTTTAAAGTGCCGCATAATGTCCTATAGTTATTATAAAGGTGATCACACACTGAAGGTACTTATTGGGATTGCACCTTCAGGTTTGATCACATTTATAAGCCAAGTATATGGGGGTAGAACTTCGGACAAGGAAATTTTTGTGCAATCAAATTTAATAAACAAGTTAATCCCTAATGTAGACGCAATAATGGGTGGACAAAGGGTTTTTAATTGAAGACGAATGTTTAGAAAATAAAATAAGACTAATACGTCCACCATTTTTAGGGAAAACGAAGCAATTCTCAGCAGAAGATGCACTATCAACTGCTGAGATAGCTGCAGCTCGTGTTCATGTTGAAAGGACAATTCAAGGAATGAAAATCTTCAAAATTCTTAAAGGACGAATAAATTTATATATGGTTCCATATATGGACTCAATTGTGAATATAATTGCAGGAATTGTAAATCTTTCTGCTCCAATACTTACTGTTGATAAATATACAAATTAGGTTGTTTTAAAAATATATTTTACATTTTTAATTGTTTGTTAACATTTATTGTTTATAACTACTCTAATAAAAACACTAAAAAAATAAAATATAATAAAACTAAAATTTATCCTAATCATACATATTAAAACAAAGAACAAAAATGAGCAATTATCAGTGAGAATCAGGAACTAATGAAAAGGTGGAAGGAGCATTATCAAGAGCTCTTAAACCCAGAACCTGTTAGAAAATTGGATATGAACGGATATATTAATACAATATCCATAAAAATATGTGCATATGTGTATGATGTTGCCATAATAAGTCACAACAAAAGAGAATTCAGCGAAAAAGTTATAAAGCTGAAACTGGAAGCTGTTACATTTGAGCTACATGAGAACCTGAAGGTAGACAACTTTACCTACGAATATGCCTCCACTTTTCCCTACCTAGGCTCAATAATAAATGACAACAACAATGTCAGTCAAGGAATACAAGCAAAGATTCTTAGCGGTAATAAGTGCTTTTATGCAACAAAGACTTAATGAAAAGTAAGTTATTGAATCGTGAATCTAAGCGTGGAACGTGGACCCTCTCCACCACTGATGAAAATCAACTGAGAATATTTGAGGGCAAAATACTAAGAAAGTTATTTGGACCAACCCATTGCCGCAATGGTTAGTGGAGATTTAAAGTGAACTAACGCAAAGCGTAGATATTGTTAGATTTGTAAAGTCACAAAGACTAAACTGGCTTGGTCACTTAGAAAGAATGCCACATAATTAAGCTGTAAAAATAATCCAGAGATGGGAGCCCCAAGGAAGTAGAACAAAAGGAAGGCCCAGTAAAAGATGATAGACAACGTACAGGAAGATCTTAAAACCATCAACATCAGGCAGTGACGAAGAAAATTATCCAACAGAGCAGAATGGAAGAACATTACTAAGCAGGCAAAGACTCACAACGGGTTGTAGCGCCATTAGAAGAAGAAGAAGAAGACATATTAGGTTTGTTCGTAGTAGCGATTACAAACGGTTTGTGATTTGAAATACAATGCGCATGTTCAGTTGGAAACTGTTTGGAATTAGTTTGTGATTTTGTGCTCTACGAACACTTAAAATTTGATGTTTTGCATTTGTCATTGTCGTTTGTCAAATCTCGAAATCTTTCCTTTCCTTATTTCTTGGAATTCGATCTAATTAGTTTGTTAAATCTTTTTATTCCCTTTTTTGCATTAATTGTTTAATATTATTAGTTATACTGTTTATTTGATTTTATTAGTTTGATTAGTTTTTTTTAGTATATTTTATTTTTAGTTTACCTATTTTAATTAAAATTTCTACAACTGATTAACCTTAAGATGGAAGGTAAATGATTTTATTTTTATTACTATTATTCTATACTATATTTATTTAAAATTTTTAGAATCCTTACGAGAGTATTTGGCTTTCCAAGAAGGTGACCAGCTATTAGTCAACGCTGAAACAAGTTTTGTATGGACGAGAGGAAACACATTGCTATTAATTGATCTATATAAAAACTATAGAAAAAATGTGGGAACTTTCGCCATAAAAAATTTTAAAAAGTTGTGGGAAGTTATATCTTCTGACTTAAAAATGAATAATGTTAATTGCACCCCAGCAAATTGTGAAAACCGTTGGAGGGTTTTAGAAAGAAATTTTAAAAAATATATAGACAATGCCAAAAAAACAGGGAGAGGGAGAAAAGATTTTGAATTTGCCGAAGAAATGGGACAAATACTCGGCACAAAAAAAAATATTGTACCTGAATGTGTAATCAGCACAAATTCAATTGTAAACTTAAAAGAAGACAACATTTCTACACCTGTTTCTGAAAATGTAGCAGATGATCACGATTATGTAATAAGTACACCATCAACATCTCATGATGTAAGGGTAACACCACAAAAAACTGTTGCTACTGGTCTTCAAACATCAGCCAAAAAAAGTTTTTTTAGAATCAGCAAACGAGTAGATGTTTTAGACAGACAAAGAGGAGAAAAAAAGCAATAAAATGATGCTAGATTGGCTCTAGAGAAAGAGAAGTTGGAAGCCCACTTAAAATTAGAAAAAGAAAAGTTAGAAGAAAGAAAAGAAAGAAATAAATTATTAAAACAACACCATAAAGAAAGTATAGAAGAAAAAAGACAGAGAAATAAATTAATAAAAGAACAAAATGAATTGTTAAAAAAAACCACAGAGTTGTTAGAAAAAGTTGTAGAAAAATTTGATTTGTTTTTTTTTCAACATTTACACACTAGCATAACAACTTGAACAAAATGAAATTTGAGTTAACTCTTGTACTCGGCTTACAAACATGTACTTCACATAATACAATACTGAATATTGTATTATATAAAGTACATCTTTTTAAGCTAAGTTCAAAGGATAACTGAAATTTTATACTTTTTAAGTTGTCACACTATTAAGATTGTAGTATTGTTTTGTATTTTTTAAGATTTTGTAAAGTTAAAATAAATCCTTATTATGTGAACAACTGTTTTAATGGAATAATATGACAAGTATACTAAAAATTAACATTTTTAAGAACAATCGTTGTGGAACATTGTTCATTGTAATGATGTTTATTCTTTCTACCATGTGAATATAAAACAAACTAAAAAAAAACTTGATTCTACGTGGACCCAAAAATATGTAACAAAGAACAAGAATCGTCAATTCTTGAAAAAAGGCTGTTGTTTTTCAAGAGACTTAGAGGATAAAAGATTTTACCTAACAATTCAAACAAATAGCGACCTGTTAGGCAACATTTTTTATTCTTTAAGGTCTCTTGAAAGAACAACAGCCTTTTCAAGGAATTAATAATTCTTGTTCTTTTGTTACATATTTTGTGCTTACATAGAATCAAGTATTAGTCAGATGGTTTACACAATAAATATCACTACATTAAAAATTAATTTTACAAAACTAAACAAGTATTTCCCTAGGATAAAATACCCATTTCATCATTTATCCTAGACAAGAGTTACTATGTAAGTATAGGTAAGTATTACAATAGAGTTTTGTTGGAGGATTTTTTATTTAGATTTTTGGTGTTACATAAGAAACAATGAAAAGTTAAAAAAGATCTGTATTATAAAAAATAAAACATAACAACTACATTTATTACACCTAAGAAAATAAAAAAGTTAAAGCATAAATTTGATACACAAAAAGTTGTTTTATAAATTTATTAATATTCACAAGGAAACTAAGTTCCTGTATTTGGCTGTATACCATATATTAAAAATTTTTTGAATAAAATCCTTTATAAAAGGTACATAAAAAACCCAGTTGGGCTATGTTAAATTGACAAAACGTTTTCGGAATAAGTATTCCATCATCAGTGTCTAGTTAATACATGGATGTAGCCACTAAATATGTGGGTAAAAACCCTTTAAAAATTATTAAATGAAATTTAGTTTACATTATGTCTAATTTACAATTAAGATGGTAAAGTTACCGTTGGATTGGTAACATGGCGACATATGACTCTACATTAAGTTGCAAGTCCTGAGACGGTATGTCTACGAGGACTTTATTAAAGCAACTGATTGTTGCTTCATATCAGTTGCTTTAATAAAGTCCTCGTAGACATACCGTCTCAGGACTTGCAACTTAATGTAGAGTCATATGTCGCCATGTTACCAATCCAACGGTAACTTTACCATCTTAATTGTAAATTAGACATAATGTAAACTAAATTTCATTTAATAATTTTTAAAGGGTTTTTACCCACATATTTAGTGGCTACATCCATGTATTAACTAGACACTGATGATGGAATACTTATTCCGAAAACGTTTTGTCAATTTAACATAGCCCAACTGGGTTTTTTATATACCTTTTATAAAGGATTTTATTTAAAATTTTTTTATTAATATTAATTTCTTAGCAACATATTTGCTATTCTATTTCTCAGTGCCATTCCATTTTGGTTGTCCTGTAGATTTTCGTCATTTTCAGGTTCATTTTCAACATCGTCAGGTATGTTTTCAAAAATGACAGGTAGTGTGTCTTCTAGAGCTATATTGTGAAGAACACAACATGCCCTTATGAAATGTACACAATCTGAAATTTTTCTTAATTTTAAATGGTACAATTGCCTGAATTTTTGTTTGAGTATACCAAAACAATGTTCAGTAACATATCTGTTTTGGGACAATTTAACATTAAAATTATTTTGCATCCTTCCTAAGTTTCCAAAATCTTTATATGGTGTAAGAAGATGGTTTAAGCATGGGTAACCGCTGTCTCCTAATAAATAGTATTCACCACAATTTTCGGCTAAACTTTCATTCAAAGGTGATGCTCTGAAGACACGGCTATCATGAACTGACCCAGGGTAACCTATGAATACATCCCTTATTTTTCTTTTGTGATCACATACTACTTGTAGCTAAAAAAAGTTTCGAATACAGTTTCAGTTGTATATTCTATACATTATGATACACATAATGGTTGTAATTAAAGAAAAACAAATCGATACCTTAAAGCTCAGATATACTACTTATGTTCATTTTTGGGAATTTTGTTGCTACTATAAATAGACTAGAGACCATAAACATTGATAAAGTAATATTTTACTTTTTTAATCTATTTAGGATAGTATAATGCATCTAAATTGAAAAGGTACTGTAGATTGAAAAAATTGTTTTCTCAAATGGCGTATGATGGACATAGCACATCTATGCATCAAGTTATCGAAATGTTTGTGAAACCAAATAGAACTTACATGAATGGAGTGAAAATGTTTCCTGTTAAGGTATGAATCAGGGTCTTCTGACGGCTTATCTATTTTTATATGTGAACCATCAATTGCACCAATTGCTCCTGGAAAACCATTTTGTCTAAAACATCTTTCAATGTTTATTCTTTCCTGAAAATTTGGCCATTGGATTATTTCAGGAGCCCAATTCGATAAAAAATAAGTCATTCGGACTATAATTTTCCTCAACGAACTTAGAGATATGTTAAACCTATCAGAAACATCTCTGTATGAAGCAGCCTCATGCCCTGCAAACCACAGAAAAACCAATACATATTGCAGAGCTGTTATTTTTCCAAATTCGCCCATTTGATGGGAGAAATGTGTTGAGTTTTTAAATTTTTCTGACAAGTTACTTGCAACTTGTTTGCTCACTCGAAAATGTTCGAAAAACTCTTGGTTACTGTAGGATGGTACAGTATTTTCAACGTAATTTTCATTTCTAGTTTTAGGTACAAAAATATTGTCCTCACTATCGCTTGAACTGGAGATATCGCTTCCCAAATATACACTTGATGAATCACTAGACTCCATTACTTAGTTTAGTATTTACACTACTAAATATGAAAACAAATACAAACAGGAAAACAACTCACTTTACAATTTAGTTAGGTTATTTTTGTTTTGTGGTTATAGAATTGATAGATTTATACAACAGCAACACCACTGCGCATGTCGCTGATTTTCAGTCCGAACAATCGTTGGGGATTTTAACAACCGTTGGAAACTGAATTCTGATTAATCACTTTGTTACTGCGAACAGCAAACTTAAAATCGCCAACCGTCAGAAGTGCTTCTACGAAAGCTAACTGTTAACTGCGCGTGCGTCTGATGGTTGGCAACGGTTGCTGATCGTTCTACGAACAAACCTATTATTACACAAAACAGGTAACATTTTATAAAAATATGCATTTTTAATTATGGATAACATCTCTCCTGTGAAGTGGGGGTCAAATGGTACTTCAATTATAATACTGGATTTGTCATACGAGCAGTATATAACAAAGTGACAGAGGTCGAATCCACTTAATAACATCTGCAATTGCACTTGGCCATAATATTGGTGATTGGTCTTTAAACTTAATGTTCTTTGATGTAAAGTCCCATTCAGGTATTTTAATTCTTTTATTACATCACAGCAAGTTCTGGTTTTGCCTGCTAAAGGACACTTTACCTCTACACAACATTTGTTGTCTACTAGCCCATCAATACTCACACCCAACCATGAAACACTTGATGGTACAATAATGCCAATACGTTCAACTTTGTTGCCTGATTTTTGTTGATAGGCATTTAAAGCATCTCCTTCAAATTTTTTTCCATGGCGAGTTGCAACGTTACCCTTGAAGTGAGTGTCAAATAGTGATTTTACTTTCGAAGCCCAGTTTTGATTTTTATTTTTGTAATAAGTGTAAACACTGTAGCAAGTAGTTCCAGTAATCCTCATTCTTCGAGCATTCCGCCACATTTCACCAGACTGAGAAATAGTTGCCCTACATAAATTTATGCCATTTTCATGAGAAACAAATATTTCTTTGTTTATAGAACTGTACCAAATCATCACTCAGTTCTATTGTAACATTTAAAATACTATCAAACATAGGTAATAACTTATTGTTAGTAAAAATGTCATGATACATTGCTAATTGTACTAAATTATCACCTTCAGACACTTCCACTGAGTTAATGTTATCACTTTCATGCAAACTTAATTGCAGTTCCGATCCTTCTGCACCAGAAAGTAGAATGTCTAAAACACTGGTCTCGGCATTATTATCAAGGCGACTTTCTAGTGCTGCTTGAGAATCAGTTTTCCCCATGTGGCAGAAACCATTTATAGGAACGGTTTTTTCATAAACTATATACTCTTTTTTTAATTTTCCCCATTGCTGCGTCGTATCTGTACTACTTAAGTCTTCCAAGTTCTGAATGGAGCATCTACAACAAAAATAACATGTATTGTCAATTCTCACAAAAAATTAATATGTATTTTTACCGAAAAACAAAGAGCAAAACAGCGACAATGTGTTTGCATTTCCCAGAGGCTCCAGCTTTACAGGTGCACTTGCAAATGAAGGTCTTTTTCGAATCGGTTGACGACTTTATTTCGATTTGTATTTGATGGGGCAATCCTTTCAGATTGCTGGTTTGCAAACATAATGCCTCAAGTTTAACCTGAAATTCATTTTTTGAAATTACCCCGCACATTATTACGTGATTGGCATCGAGCACTGCTTGTCCTTCAATTAAAGGTCTTTTTGAATCACCTACAATATTAATTATATCCACAAACGATATCCCAATTATATCCGCCATATTGATCAACTGCACTGCCCCCTATAGTCGATTGAGTTCGCGAATAGAACAAAAAAATGTCCCCTATCAAATGCCAAACAATTGAAAAACCAAGACAGAGATTATTTTGAACATCAATATGACAAGGCTCAAGGTATATTATTTGTTAGATGGAAAGATAATAACATGTGACTATGGCTACAAATTACAACTCTATGGAATCTGTAGCACAAGTAAAACGATGGTCAACCACTGCTAAGACCAAAGTGAATGTTTCTCAACCTGGTATATATAAAAATTATAATAGGTTTGTTCGTAGAGCGGTTGAAAACCGGTAGCAATCATCAGACGCATGCGTAAATAAAATCTTGTGTTCGTAGTGAAGTTTCGGACGGTTTGCAGTTGATGATTTGGTGTTCGTTGTAACAGAATTTGCAGTCTGCTGACGGTTGTCAACGGTCCGAAAAGTTCGGTACTGTTTCATGAATTCCATGATACATACAAGCGAAGATATGATACCGCGCAGATGTGGGCGGGCTATTAAACGTCAAGTGACGTCAATAGGTGACGATCTCGACATTTTGTTTGAGCTATTTACATTTACAATAGAGGTTGTAACGGTTTTAAGCTTTTTTCGATTTTTTCTAAAATTATTTTATTATTATTTTGAATTTAAAAATGAGGTGTGCTGTAGCAGGGTGTAATGTTAACAACCAGGCGAAGTGTTTCAAGAACGATGTAAAGTTTTTTAGATTTCCAAACGACAAAACTGTGAGAAGTGTTTGGCTGCAAAGATGCCGGCGAGAAGATAGTTTTAATTTAAATACTGCTCGTATTTGTTCTAATCATTTTACCAAAGAAGATTATGTACGAAATTTAAAGCACGAATTATTAGGATACACCCAAAAATATTTTTACAGGTGTTTAAAAAAAGAAGCTGTTCCCTCAAAAAATTTGCCGCTCTCTTCAGTTTCTTCAATAAATAAAGATTTGTTAAGGGAAAAGCGGCAAGAAAGAAGACAACAAAAGAAAGTTGTTGGGGAACTTTTACAAGTGTAAGTATTGGGAACTTTTATTGTGTTTCAATTATTTCTGTTATTTAATTTTTTACAGATGTGAAAAAGATGATTTAAATAAGAGCAATGGGAATGGTACTGATACGAGTGTAACTATTAGTACAATTGCAGGTGATTGCTTGGCAATAAATGTTCCTTGTACTAGTTTGTCACAAGAATCATCTAGCAATGGGTATGTATGCTTTTTTGTTTGTTTACAGTCATCAATAGTAAATCATTATTTAATTTTTCTACCATTTAGTGACTTTGTTTTAGTAAAATTAGAGCAATGTAATGATTATTTATTTGTTTTAATATGATTATTAATTTTTTTAGTGTAAGTACAGACAGGCAGTTAGAGGAGAAAGATAAAACAATTGCTGATCTGAAAAAAAAAATTGAAATGTTGGAAAAGAAGCAAGAAATATTAGAAAAAAGACAAGACCTTATCGGAAAGCTTTTCAGCAATGAACAGCTTAAAAAATTAGAAGGTATGGGCACTTAACATAACTATAATTACATTGAGATTAATTAAACTAGCTGTTAACCAGTTTTTGTATATTTAAGGTTCCAAAACTCGTCTTCGATGGTCAATGGAAGATATATCCAAGGCAATTGTTATTTATTCGGCTGGTCCAAGAGCATATAGGCTTCTTTTAAAAACGGAATATCCCTTTCCTGCTGTGCCAAGTCTTGGATCATGGCTTAAAAAAATTAAAATTGCCCCAGGAATATTAAAAAATGTTTTCAACTTTATGAAATTGACTGAAATGTCTGATATGGACAAAGTATGTGTAATGTGCTTTGATGAAATAAAAATTAAAAAGAATTATTTATATGATAAGGCAAATGACGAAACTCTCAGGCCATACAGTTATGTCCAAGTCATAATATTAAGAGGATTGTTCAAAGCTTGGAAGCAACCAGTCTTTTATGACTTTGACTGCAAACTTTCCAAGGAAAAAATATTTGAAGTAATAAACTATGCTGAATCATCAGGTATTATAATTTAGCATTCGCATGAATATATATTGTCTGATGTTTGTAATAGAATTTGATGAAATAGACCTTAAAAAATTGCATATCTCTAATGATTGTCACAGTTAGCAGTAAGAATTTTTAAAATTATTTTTTTTAATAATTGTGTACAATTTTTGTAGGTTTCCAATTAGTAGCCATGGTAAGTGATCTGGGAAGCAGTAATAGATCACTTCATAACGAACTGAATATTAGTCATACCAACACATGGTTTACAAATCCAGCAAATAATCAAAAAATATTTGTTTTTGCTAATGTGCCTCATTTAATAAAGTTGATTTGAAACCATTTTGTTGACCAAGGGTTTATACTGAATGGGAAGGAAATAAACAAATCTATAATAGAAGAAGTTATAGATGTAACTAGCTCGTCAGATCTTAAGATAAGCCATAAGATCACTAAAGATAGTCTTAACGTCCAAGGAGCTGCAAGACAAAAAGTGAAATGGGCAACAAAATTGTTTTCTCATACCATTTCTATGGCAATTTCTCGATGTGGAGCTATGGGAATGCTAAATCATCATAACTGGATGGAGTGTGCCGAATTTTTTAAAATGGTATGATTTAAAAAATATACTATTATTAAATATTATGTTAATTATGTATTAATGTCTTTCTTTTACTGTAAAACTATTTTCAAACAATAATTGATTGAGTTTTATCTTTGAGTTTATTTCCAAGATGTGTAATTTCTTTCAGGTGAACGATTGGTTTGATGTCTTAAACGTGAAATGTTATGCAACTGATATGAGGGAGAGAACAAAAGCTTATGAGTTAGCATTAAGCACCCAAGACAACATTATTAATGTGATGACTACAAATATTTTAAACTTAAGGGTAAAAGGCAAAACAACATTACTTCCTTTTCAAAAAGGTACTGTAATTTATAGTTATTTATGTTTTTTTTTTAATTTTTCAATTTATTTTAGGCATCATTATGACTAATACATCACTCCAGCTTCTATTTGCTGATCTAAAGGACAGATTTGGCACAAAATATCTTCTTACATACCGGTTAAATCAAGACATTATTAAAAATTTTTTTGGTATAATTAGGGCAAAAGGAGGTCTTCATGATCACCCTAATGCTTTAGAATTTAAATATCGTTTACGATCATACATTCTTGGCAGGAATGAGGGATCTCTTTCAAGTTTCGGAAATGTGGAAGAAGATATTACTCCTGATGTTCCTATGGAAGATGTACATTTATGTGCTAAATATTTTTCTTCTTTTAAAATCGAGGAAAACTTCGATGAAGATATTAAAACTGATCTTGATTTAAAAGATATAGAGTATGATGGGTTAGAAAATTTAGCAGGCTACATTTGCCATAAGCTTAAGCAGCCTGACAATCATTTAAAATCATCCGATTCAAATGAGTATACTTGGTTGACTCATTTGAGTGAAGGGGGTTTAACAACACCTTCACCTGAATTTATGAATAAAATGGTTGAATTAGAAAAAATATTCAAATATGAAAACTGCAATGGTTTGTTCATTTGTAAAAATTATTTAAAGTTATTGCTTCAAAAGAGTACTTCAGTTGATTGCTCAGATAAAACTAAAATGCTGTTTTTTCGATCAAGAATGTATTTTCGTATGAGAGAATTGAATAGGAACATAACAAATTCTTCTACCTCAAGAAAAAGGAAAATTTTAAAAACTGTTAGGTAGAATGTTTAAAATTATAAAAGTAAATTTTTAGTTGTCTTATTTTAGTAGGTTTAAAAAGAAAATAAATTCTTGGTTAAATTTTTGAAATGTAGAATAGTAAATGAAAAAGGCATTTAAAAGTAGGTAAATAACTATTTGACCACTAGAATAATTTGACCATTGCTAGAACTTCTCTCTTTGCAGTGTCATTAAGGAAACTTATCAGTACCAGTTTCTGTCCCTTTAGGTGGCATCATGTGAGTGTATTCCTTAGGCATAAGCTCACCAAAACATCCAATATAAAATAAAGTCACACTGTTCTTACCATATATATATATATATATATTATAATATATATATATATATATATATATATATATATATATATATTATAATATATATATATATATATATATATATATAAGTAAACGTTAAAAATGTTATGTTATTATATATATATATATATATATATATATATATATATATATATATATATATATATATATATATATATATATATATATATATATATATATGAATCGTCTAATTTCAAAACCGGCCATCTCCACTCAAGTAAGTTTTGAGAAAAATGCAAAAAACTGCTGTCAAAAAACTAATGAGTAAAAAATTTGTGTTAATATTATTTTGTGTTTATGATGATAATACAAAGGCATTTCACTATCATAAAATAATGAGTTTCGTATACACATGCGTAAAAATTAATAAAAAAGTTGGAGATGGCCGGTTTTGAAACTAAGCTAGATAGTTGGCCGGTTTTGAAAATAACCTATATGGATATGGCGGTTTTGAAATTACCTGCCGATGTTTGGCCTATATTGATAAGCCAGCCATTCTTTCATTTTTATTAACTAATTATTAAATAAGTATAACGCATACGTTCTTAAAGTTTATTTTAAAACACCAAAAAATACAAATACATGGAACTCAAACAAAAGTTTAAAACTAAGAGACAGTTCAATTAGACATAAATATCTCTTTCTTCTATTTCCTCACACACCAAGTCATCTGTAGGAGCTTCACCTGTAGATTGTTCAACAGTAGCATAGAACTTTAAATTTTCCAACTCTCGCCAGTTTGCTCCATAGTGCGCTTCCAAAAGTGCCGAAACGTCCTTGATTTTCTTGGCATTTGGAGCCATACCAGTTGTTAAAAGAGGAGGAACTAAATTATTGACAGTTTTTCCTTTTTTGACTACTAATTTGTCACTTCCTAGATCGACACGATAAGCCTCCTCACCCCGAATAGTGATATTGTTACGTTTTGTGGTCTTCTCTAAAATAAACCTTTTTGAAGGGTTGAATTTAAAGTGCCACTGTCCTGGAGGCTTTATAATTTCCAGTGTGGCACTCTTCCAATCATTTATTTCCAAATTATTTATATTCCAAACAGTTCCATGGTCTTTAAGAATATTTACATATTCTTCAGGTTTTATTATAATTTCAATTTTTCTTAATTTTTTCTCTATTTGAGCGAATACTCTATCGGGTGGTATAAACGAATGACCTACAATGGGAAAGATAACCTGAACTGTTTTAACATTTTCTGGGGCGAACGATACAAGCCATTTTGATAACATCCCCATTAAAGTGGTGTTTTTATTTTGTCCACCACAGCCATCAGCGAATAAACGGACGGTGTCAATATTTTTTAAATCTGTTTGGCATAATCTGTGGAAAACTGCACTAGCAATTTCGTTGGAACTTTTGGGCCTATCTGTTTCGTTCCAATAATAAATATGAACATTGCTTTTAGTTAAAGCATCATGTGAGCTGCCTACTACAATAGTAAAGTTGTAGAAGTTCCACTGACGACTGAAGTAGGCTCTTTGGTCTGGCACCTTTGGTAGACTCATATTCTTTTGACAATCAAAAGATATAGTGAGCAACCCATCTCTTTTCTCCTGCAGCATATAAAAAAATGCCTTAGCCTTTAACTTGTGCACCCTATGTTGTGTAATTAAATTTTGTTGTTCAGTTGGTTCCTTTTCCGTTTTAATTTTTTCTCCAATTTCTAAGCATTTGGAGCAGACGTCTACTCTGGGAGTTCCAAATCCCAAGTTATACTGTTTGTTAAAAATATTGCGGAAAAATGATTGCTTCACTTTAAGATGTAATTCAACACCTTTGTTGTACATTTTCCACATGGACTTGATGTTGAGCGCAGACGGTAAATATAGCCTAACAGACGTTTTTGAGCGACAGTAATGCGGTTCTTGGGCTGTGAAAGATTCGATAAATTTCATAACTGCCATTTTTTTGGAAATATTTTTCGAACTTTTTCGATCGCCTCCCCTTGTTTCTTTTGCTCCACTACCGCCGCATTTAAAAGAACGCTTCATTACCCCTTGGACACGATGCTTTTTAAGAACCAGAATATTTAAATATGCTGTTCTACATACTGGTACTTTTATACCATCTACTCTTCGAACAACATATTTAAATGTTAAGACTTTTCTGAACGGGAAGATGTTTTCGGGCGATGTCGTTTAGGTTTCTCTAGACTAGTATGGTTTAATATAAAATTATCTTGCTGAATTTTGTCCTTGAAACGGTAGAAATTTTCATGGAACGTCAAAATGTCTTGCATTTTTAATGATCTACACTGATAGGCTTTCGTATTGTGTTTACACTTTGGATATTCAGGAAGTTCTTTACTCGAATACCTGCAACAAGAGTAAACTAAGGTCAAACTTATTAATTAAAATTAAAATGTATTTCAATTACTTTAGATGTATTTAATTACGTGATTATACTTTTAATTTCTTATATTTTCAAAAGTATTTCAATTACTTTTTTCCCCAAAATTTAAATACACAATAATTGAAATTTTGAAATACATTTTTTTCATGACTTTAAAATTTCCAATACTTTCACTGTTTTCATTTCTATGTAGAGCTGGCAGTTATAGCAGGTAAATAAAGGTAGGTAGGTAGGTAGGTAAAAGGTACTACTTAATGAGGATTAGACCAATGGGTTTTTCCCAAAATTAAATAACCATTGTGTAGTATTAAGATAATGGTTATTTAATTTTTGTTAGTTTTTGCAGATTGATTATTATTATGATAATCATCCTTTTATTTATGAGGTATTATTACAATATTTTATACAACCCATATTGTAGGAGAAGTTCTGATGATTAAATTTAGTTTAATATAAAAAAAGCATTGTGAACATTAAAACTACTGGGATAAAATTGTAAATTGGGATAGTATTTAATTACTTTTAAATACTTTGCTAAAGTATTTTGTATTGTAATTAAATGCATGTTCAAAAAATGTATTTAACTACATTGAAAAAGGTATTTTTAACAACATTGTGAATAAGATTACCTTAATGTTTTTAGTTTCTCATTTTTCCATTCATCAGAAGGTTTTCCTTTTTTTCTTGCCAATGTCGAAGAAACGGTGGAGATTGTGCTTCCTATACTGTCATCCATCCTATTGCTTAGTATTCACAATAAATCACAATTAACAAAATTTAATAACAACTTTAAAAAAATGACAAAAACAAACTTGTTTACACATAAATCGTTTATAAGGAACAGCAGAGCAGAGAGTTTAAAGCTAACTGACACAAAATACGCCGGGACCTGTCCAATTGCGGATTTCCTATTGGTCGGTTGGAGATGGCCGGGTTTGAACCCAAGGCAGCATTGGAGATGGCCGATTTTGAAATTAAGGACAATTATTGTAGCAATTAATTTGACATAGATCTGGCCGTTTTTGTTAGGAAATGATTTTATAATACGGTATAGGTAATGTTTTGAATAAAATGTGATTATAATAACTTATAACTAAAATTTTGGAGATGGCCGGTTTTGAAATTAGACGATTCATATATATATATATATATATATATATATATATATATATATATATATATATATATATATATATATATATATATAACTAGCAACAAAATATAACAACTAGCCCAGGACAGAGAAGGATGGAGAGAAATCGTGTAAAAACTGTAAAGGCCTGATGGTGTCACCACATCCCAAAAGGGATTAGGACTGAGGAGGAGGAGGCTATATATATATATATATATATATATATATATATATATATATATATATATATATATATATATATATATACATACATACATATCAATATATTGATCAATAGGATGGTAGGTTCTGGTTAAAATGAAAGAATAAATTTATTTCTTAAACATCTTTAATCTAAAATTTTTGCCATTTTTCTTTTTCTAGACAAAGTAGAATTATGCAAATCTTTATTTAATTGTCTAATTCGAAAAAATATCCTGGATCTAAAAAATAAAGTTTTTGTCTGATTACAGCACAACACTGAAGAACTCTCATCTAATATTTTTTTTAAATAATTTTTAGAAACAAACAATCTATATCCTTCAGCTTGTGACATATATAACCTGCCAAATTTTCTAAACTGTCATATTCAATATCACTGAGCTCTATCAAACATATTAGTAGGTGCCTCTGAATCAGTAATAGTGATATTTTGAATTGAAGAAAAATATTTTCCACATAAATTTGCACTATCTAAAGGTATATTAGGAGTTCATCTTCGACATTTCCAAATCTGAAAGGAGAGCCTTAATTTATTATAGGATCGTAGGTGGTATTTAAATTGCAATGTATCTGGATGATCTTAAAGTCCTCCTGTGGCTCTTATAACTCCAAAGAAGTTTTCCAATACACCCTAATTTAACCTATATGTCAATAGATATTTGGTAGAAAATCTAGTTTTCATATGTTCAAATAGAAGTTTTAATGAATTGTTAGTCATAGTTATTTCACTTTTTTGGAATGGAAGCAAGCATTTATTTCCTTTAACCCGGAGATTTTCCACGTTGTCCATCATTTTGGTAATGATATCATCTTGGATATTTGAAGCTAAGCCATAAGATTTTGTTCGCTCCCTTGAGTCAGTTGAATACTCTCTGACATCAAACCAATCATTTATCTAAAATTTATTATTTATACCATCGCCATATTTACATAAAAGTATTTAATTTACAAATAAAAAAAAACAAAATATGCTTACTAGTTTAAAAAATTCTGCACATTCAGGCCAGTTTGCTTGTTTCAATAAGCCCATTGTTCCACATCTTAAATTGCCATGGGAATGGTGTGGGAATATAACTTAGTTGCTAATTTTGCTTTTTGTCTTCCAGTGCTTTGAATGTTAAGAGACTAGAGATATTTTATGTGTAATTTTTAAATCTGAAGTACCAGTTACATCAATAACCTCTTCAATAATTGTTTGGTTATCTCTGAATTACCATTTAAAATAAATCCCTGATCTGAAGTGATTTCTAAGTGATTTTACAAGTTATGGTACATTAGCCATCACATAGATATTGTGATTATTTGCAGGGTTTTTAAAGGTGTTGGTATGACTAATATTCATCTCTTTATAAAGTGCTCTGTTTCCACCACCTAAATCACTTACAATAGCTACCACAGGAAAACCTAAAAATTAGAGTTTTGACAGATAATCACATTCAGTAACAATAAAATATGTATAATTAAAAATTGCATAACATTTTAAAGAGTACAACTGATAATAATCATTAAATAAGTATAAATATAATGATATCTACCTGACGATTCAGCAAACTATGATTTTAAACAATTTTTCTTTTGAAAGCTGAAAGTCGAAATTGTAGACAGGTTGCTTCCAACTTTTAAATATTCCTCTTATCATTACCAACTGTACATAACAATATGGCTTCAAGGTTTCATCGCTCGCTTTGTCATAAAGGTAGGCTTTTTTTATTTTCATCTCGTCAAATGATAACACACACACTTAAAAATAATATGTTTTAAATATTTGCAAAAAAATATGAGAAACTAAAAACCTAAAATATGAGAAATTTTTGTAAAAAATGTAAATTGATCTACCAACCTTATCCAATGAGCTCATGTCAGAGAATTTCATTAAACTGAACACATTTTTTAATATGCCAGGAGCAATTTTTACTTTTTTTAGCCAAGATCGAAGGCAAGAAACTGCAGGAAGCGGGTATCCTTTTTTAAAAGCAATCTGTAAGATTAAGAAAAATATGAGTGTCAAATGTTTGCATTTCAATAATGAACTAATGCTGATGAATGAACTATGCTCCTGGACCGGCAGAATAGATAACAACTATTGCTTTAGGTATATCCTCAACTTTCCATTTAAGGGCTTTTGAATTTTCTAATTTTTTTAGGTGCTCCTCACTCCTTTTTTACCTTTCAACCATCGATATGTTTTGACATCGACTACAAATATTTCTCCGGTTTTGCAAATAGAACATAATAAATACATTGTTATTTAAAGCTAATAAAAACTGTTTTAGAAAATGTTTTCTATTTTTTATTTAACCCAAAAACCTATTAAATCTTGGAAAGGAATTAAGTATTTATTTTATGTTGAAATTTAGTCGTTTTTCTAAGTCCGCATAAGCTATGGATAGGTAATAGACCTAGAATAAATCACCCAAGAATCATAACTATAACCTGTTATGCACAAGCTCCAGTGCAAACAAGAAAGAAAATGGACAATCAAAGGTTATTTAATTAGTTATGGAGGGAGGAGGTACAGAAACATTTTTGAAAATATTTTTTGATTGTCAGAAATCAGTTCAATTGCACCTATACGATAATACCTCCCTATGTATCCCAGAATTTTTATATATTTTAAAAATGACAATGATTATATAGACATTTTTCAATTAGAAAAAAATGAAATTGATGAAATAATCTCGCAGAATGATGAATATATAATATAAAACATCGGAATCAAACTAAAAAACCTTGACACAAATTTTCACTGAAGAACAAGTTGCAGATGTAGTGACCAAACTTCTAACGAAAATAAGAAATCAGATCCTTCTCTCAAAGACGGGACTGTAGATCCGAAAAACCTTTTTAACCTTTTAAACGCCAACGTTCCCATTTTGGGAACACAGTAAAAAATAAGTTGGATTCAGAAAATATTGAAATATTTTCAAATATTGTAACAAATATGCTTTCTGTATGTCCCATTCTTACTTTCTGTTAGCTGAAATGTTTTTTTTACTTACGGGATTCATCTAGAAACCGCGCAAAATGACGTCCAAATTCATATCACTTGCTTTTTTGTGCTAAAGTTGTTACTGGGAGTCGATATGTACCAAACTGTGATTTATTTTTGAATAGAAATACAGTAAATGAATTATATAAAGGAAATATTTACAAAAAACATATTTACGTAACTTATTTCTAAAGATATCACGTTCAGCATTCATTGTTCCCAAAATGGGAACGTTGGCAACAGCGAAACACTGTTATTCAAGGTTCCCTAGAGAATGACCGCGCGTAATTGTAACGGCTTGGATTAGTCGTCACGACGTTACGACGAAGAAAACACGTGGTGTTTATAATAATTTTGAGTTTTAGTTTTATTTCAGTGAAAAAATGGATATATCTTTGGATCCAAAAAGTTTTTATGGGTAAGTTGGTGGCAACAAAAAAAAGCATAATACTTAGATATATTTTTATACACTTAGATCATCTATACGAAGGCATAGATTTCTAATACATGCACTCGACGATGTGGAAGCTTCAACGTCAGCAGAACCAGTGGATATTGTTATTCTTCCACCTGATTCAGCTGATCAAGGTACTGAAAGCGACGAGGATACTATTGACGATCAGGTGTTAGATATTCCTGATATACCAGACGAAGTACCCGGTGAAGTAGAAATTCACGCTTATGAATCTTCCGACGAAGATAAGGAAGAAAATGTATCGGTTCAACGTAAATGGAAAAAGAGTGAGAAGGTTGGAATTCAAGCTCAAGCTTCCACACCACCAAGAGTAGGCGATGAACACTTGGGCAAATCTGAGTTCGAAATTTTTTCATTATTTTTTACATCTGAAATAGTTCAATTTATTCGTCATAATACCGAACTCTACGCTCATAGAGATAAAAATATTCACAACTTTACTGTTTCTGAGGAAGAACTTCGTCAGTTTTTGGGGTTACTTTTGATAAGCGGATATCACCATGTTCCTTCTGAGGATGATTACTGGTCTACTGCAGATGACATGCAGGCTCCAATTTTTTCGAAAATAATGAGTCGGCAAAGGTTCCGACTTATAAAACGTTATCTTCATATTTGTGATAATGCCAACCTTCCAGTTGGTAATAAAGTTGCAAAAGTTGCAGAATTATATGATATGCTGAAACAAAACTTCAAAAAATTGGGAGTTTTCCATGAAAATCTCAGCATAGATGAATCGATGATTCCGTATCATGGGCATCACTCGGCTAAGATGTTCATAAAAAATAAACCAATACGATTCGGTTTCAAAATATGGATGTTATGCGGACAAGATGGATTCCCCTATAATTTAGAGATATACTGCGGTAAAACAATAGATAGAAAGATGCCTTTAGGTTCCCACGTTGTAAATAAAATGTTAGAAGTAATTGAGAACCCCAACAACCATAATGTATTTTTTGACAATTTCTTCACCAGTTATTCACTATTGTCAAGCTTGTGTGATAGAGGTATTCGGGCATGTGGAACTGTGCGTGAGAACAGAATAAATAAATGTCCATTGGTATCATCAAAAACAATAAAGAAGCAAGATCGGGGAACATTTGATTACAAATCCGATGGTACAGTTATTTGCGTCAAGTGGAATGACAACGCTGCAGTTACAATAGCAAGCAATCATTTCTCCATCAGTCCGCTCCAAAATGCGACAAGAAGAGTAAAATCTGAAAATAGAAAAGAAGTTCCACAACCAAATTTGATCAAGAAGTACAATTTTGGAATGGGTGGTGTCGACCTTTGCGATAGAATGTGTGCTAGTTATCGTCCAAGATTAAGATCAAAAAAATGGTGGTGGAATTTATTTTCTCACTCCTTAAATTTCGGCGGGCGTAATTTCGGCCGGTAATCCCTTGGCCTACCTGCATAAATCAAGGGGTACCATTTATGACAGGGGTAATTTCGGCCGAGGGGTTGATGTTTACGATGAGATTAAAATATTGGTAATTACGCTTCATAGTTTCTGTAAAATATTAATTGTGTATTTATTTGGAAATACCTAATCCTGTGTACCTGTCGGAAATACCTTTAATTTACTTATCTCTTTATTCTAATAACTATGTTGTACCTACTTAAGATTATTCCTTTAAATGTATAAAATTCACAAATAACAGGTATAAAATTATTATAGCTAGTCAGTATTATAACTTATCTTGAAGCTACTAGTCGATAGAAAGCATAAAATATATTATTTGTATACGATGGCATCTGTTTCAGTAATTAAGAGTTCACGCGGTTGTGACTTACTAGTTGTAGAAAAGTTTCAGTTTTGTAAACAGGACGTATTAAAAAGTGGTGAAGTACGTTGGAGGTGTATAAAGAAAAATTTAAGATGTTTAGCCAAACTGTACACTGTTGGTGCGGAATACACAGTTACTAGAAGTGAATTAATCCACAACCACGAGTCCGATGAAACTACGTTGGAGAGAAAAATAGTGACGACTTCATGCAAGCGCAAAGCTGAGGAAGACATATCGGAGAAACCTTCAAAAATTATTAAAAGCGTTCTTTCAAATCATTTGCCAGAGAATTTGTCATCGATAGATGTCAGTCTAATAAGAAGAAATTTGTACAACAGCCGCCGTAAGCTCTTACCAGCCCTGCCTAAGGATATTCACGATGTACATTCTGTACTCGATAGTTATGGACCGAAAACCACAACAGGTGAAAATTTTTTGTTTATTAACAGCACAGCTGATAATATCATTGTTTTTTCTTGCCATACAAATATAATAAGTTTATGTAAAATGAAAGATTTTTACATGGATGGCACATTTTCTTATTGTACAAAATATTTTTATCAGTTATTTACCATCCATGGACTGGAAAATGGGCATTATGTTCCTCTTTTGTATTGTCTGTTGCCCAATAAGACCAGTGACACATATATGAGACTTTTTCTGTTGGTAAAATCTAAAATTTTTGAACTTTATAATATTGTTTTTGAACCGAAGGAGGTATTTGTGGATTTTGAAATCGCAATTCATAACGCATTAAAAGTTGTCTTTCCCAAAACCAAACTAAATGGTTGTAGATTCCACTTGCACCAGGCGTGGTATAGGAAAATACAATCATTAGGGTTAACCCAAATGTATAAAGATAAAAACTGCGAGGAAAGCAAATGGCTTACTCATACTTTTGGGCTAACTTATTTAGACCCCTCTGAAGTTGAAGATTGTTTCATATTTGATCTCATGTCATACAAACCGGACCATAAACTTATAGATAAATACGCAGACTATTTATTAGAAAACTACATAGCGCCAGAATCTCATTTTCCACCAAATATATGGGCATATGAAAACCCATCAATTAAAAGAACCACAAATGCCTGCGAATCATTCCATTCGCACTTTAATTCTAGTTTTTATTCAAGTCACCCTTCTATATTTATTTTTATAGAAAAATTAAAAGATTGTCAGATCGATGCATATTTAAAAATAAAAAATTTAAATATTCCAGCAAAAATTAAAGACAAACAAGTAAAAAACAAACTAAAATTTATCGAAAACATGGTAAATATGCTTCGATCTGACAATATTTCTAGAATTAATTTCGTTAAATCTGTATCACATCAAAACGTTTTTTAAAAATTTATAGTTTACTTAATTTATAGAAATAAGTTGATGTAATAATTTTATTGAAATAAAGAAATATTTTAATATAAAGCATTCTGTTATTTTATTTGATTTGCGACCGAAAATACCTATGAGATAAGGAAGCAACTTAAAACCTCCGGCCGAATTTACCTACCGGCTTTTAGTACCTGCTCTTTTTCCGGCCGAAATTACGTCCGCCCTTAAATTTAGCGGTGGTAGCAGCATTCCGTTTCTACCAACACGTAAATCCTGAAAGTACTATAACTCATTTGGATTTTCGAAGAAATGTTGCTATGGCGCTAATCAAAGTTGGAGCAAGCTCAAGAAAAAGAAAAGGTGGTCCAACTTGTCCAGTTCTTAGAGATATACGATTTGATGGAATAAATCATATTTCTAAAAGTACATCACAAGGTAGATGTACTGTATGCCAAAGAAACACACGCTTAGAGTGTACTAAATGTGAAAAGCGTCTACATAAAAATTTTTGTTTTGATAAATATCACTCACCTTGCTAACATATTATTTGTAACATTAGATTTATAGTTTTATTTTAAATTTTGTTAGTTTTGTTATAATATATGGAATAAAATATGTTTTTACTGCAATGATATTACTTTGTTATATGTTGTGACTTATAGATGCCAACGTTCCCATTTTGGGAACATGGTTTTTTTCTCAAAAACAGCATTTTATTTTTTTTTTTCACAAAACAAAATTATAAAAGATATCCCAATAACATCTTTTTTATGGATAGTTGAAATTTGTTTACAGTTTTTAATGATTCGGCGTTTAAAGGGTTAATAAGGAAAAATGTTAAAATTTAGTGTTAATAAGGTTTTTCCCCATTTTATTAAATAATGTCATAGTTGGTGTGACATAATAATTTTAATAAAAACGTCACTATTTAAAGTTCACATTTGCCTATTTTATCTTTAATATATCCATAATTCACAAAAGTTTACATCCATTATTTCATCACTACGTCTCGTAAAAAGAAATTTAACATAAATAATCCGTAAGATTCCAGTCTTCATGTTATCCGTTGTTTTAAATTGGCGCCATTCATAGTCACCTCTTGACGTCATGCGCGGAATCGAACGAATTTGAAACATTTTGGTATCATATCTTTATATTATAGTATCATGATGAATTCATAGTTTGAGATATGCGCAGATCCAAAATGTCATAAATGCGAATAACCAATAACCACACAATATAACATACATAACCTTATTTTTGATATATTTATTTGGTACATATCATTAATTAGTATTGTGAAAAACAATTTAATAGAAATGTCAGATTCCAGTGACTTAAGCGAAATAAACCATGAAGAATATGAAATGTTTACTTCAAGCAGTGATGAAGAATTGCAACTTTGGTTTCATTGAAATAAAAGAACTAAAAACGAAAATGATTTGGAAGACACTGTTCCGCTATATAGTGAGGAATTATTTATAGAACATTTTCGTGTGAGTCGACACCGTTGCTTCTGAAATTGGTACTCGTTTCAGAAATTCGCCGTATTACTTCAGACAAGCTGGAGAGTTTGGAAAATTAGATTCTTCAGACTATGTCCTCATATTTTTGTGGTTTTGTCTACACGAAGCGACTTCTTATTGGCGATGTCAACGAACTATAGGTGGCGCTTTGACAGATGCTCAGCTGATCACGCACGTAGGAAAACAAAACAGAGCTACCATAATCTTTGTAGGTGAATCATTGTTGTGTCTAAAAATTATCCGTATTTATTATCTTCCATTTATTTTTTTGTTAACGCAATGGCAAATAAAGAAATTGAAGTTGATCTGCTCGATATTTTGAAATATATAGGAGACACAAAAAACCTTTAAAAGAAGGCGAGGCCTTGTTAAAGGCTGGCCACGTTGTGTTGTGTGGCAAATATAATAACAAACTAGTCGGTTTGTGTCTGCAAACGACTAATTTAAATAGTGCCCCACATGAAATCAATGTGGATGTATTAAGAGACGGCCAAGGATAACTGATTTTAAAGCTGCATTGTTTAATCAGTTTATACCAGTATCCGATGATATAAAACAATTAATGTTATTAAGTGCTTGTGAACAATCAACTATAAACTTTTATAACGAATTTGTAAGTATTAAAGAGTGTGAAGCTGGGAGTATTTGCAAAAATACAAGGCAACAGAATAGTGAAAATAAAATGTGGATGCAACATCGGCAGATAAGAATCACAGGTACTTCTGCATATAATTTATATACATATTATTGCGGCAAGAATACATCCTGGGAAACAAAATTATTAAAAATAATGTTCCCTAAATTCGCTGGAAATCACCAAGTATGGTAAAAATTGTGAAAAAGTTGCTAGGGACATTTAAAGCAAAAATATAATTTCATTTTACATGAGACAGGGTTAATAATTAATTCTAATAGCCCTCATCTGGCATTTAGTCCAGATGCATTTATTAAAGAAAATGGAGAGGTACACTTGATAGAGATAAAGTGTCCTTTACAAGGTAAAACTAGTGGAATTCATGAGTTTATAAACACTTTAAATTTTCTGTATGTAGATAAAAAAAAAAAAATATGCTTGAACACTAAACATGCCTATTAAGGGCAAATACAATTAGGACTTGCACTGTGTAATTTGAAAACAGCAAAATTATGCATATATTCAAAGCAAGAGGACAATTGTCTCATTGTTGAAGTTTCAAGGGATGATAATTTCATATTTAATTTAATTAATACATTAAATATAATTTATTTTGATTTATATTTATAATTTTTGTTAAAAAATAAAGATGACGTGCTAATTAATAAATAGAAATAATAAATTGTTGAGTTTTTATCTTATCCATTATTTTTTCCTACCCATAAAATAAAGAGTACTAGAAGAAGATTACAAAGAAAAAAACAGGGAAGTAAAAAACGAGCTAGATTTGACAAAAGGTTGCACATAGAGCAAAAAATGACACACAGATACTACACGCAATAACAAAAAGACTGAAAAGAACTACAAAAATAAAAGAGAAAGAAGGAGATATACTTACCAAGACAAAAAAAGTAGCAGATAGATGGACTCAATTTTGTGCAGAATTGTATGATGAAGACATGGAACTCAATATAGTTCAGCCAAACAACTCTTGTATAGATCATGCAAACACTTCAAGAATCATTTTGGAAGAGGTAACGAAAAAAATGGAGATATTTTTATTAATTTTATAGACTTTGAAAAAACGTTTGATTCGATTAACCGAAACATAATGTGGAATATACTGAAACACTACGGAATATCAGACAAATATATTATTACAATAAGGCTCCTTTACGACCAATGTACTGCAAGAGTTGAGCACAAAGGTGAACTATCCGAACAAATAAATACTAAAAAAGGGGTTAGATAGGGATGTGTTCTGTCACCTATGCTGTTCATAGTAGATTGGATAATTTAACACTCAAGACGGGTCTCGAGCAATGATTGGTAAGGCTAGCAACTTTACTATCAAACCTTTTGCTTTTACTATTGAACCACTGATGTGCCCTTTGCTCCAATATGGAGCTAATATATTATATCCTAAATACATATAAATAAAAGACTTGGTTGTTTTTATATCATTATTATTAGCAATAATATTACGATTTGCTTACTGATCAAATAATAAGTAATTTATTTCTAACCTAAACTAACTAACTTTTTCTAATCTGAAGTCTTACTTAGCAGTATTTCGTTAGTTACTATTATGACATTTATTATACTTACATATTGTAAATGTCCTAATAGTAACTAATTTATACAATATTATAATTAATATTTACATATTACTACTGATCACTTCTGTACAATAGGAGAACTTAACTTTAATATGAACATTGGTAAAACAAATATTATTACATTTAAGACTAGTTACATTAATTACAACAAATTAAGAGTACTATTAAGAAACTAAAATTGTAACACTTTAAAATAAAATGAAAGAATGTACGGAATGAAGTTAAACTTTTGTCCTTAATTTTAAACATTCTATATCTGGAAAATGTGATAAAATATTTCTAATTATGGCTTCGAATATATCTACTGTAACGCCCATGCAAGTAAGAATTTTTTTTTCACTTGTAAACAATTGATCCACAATAGTAAACTTTGGGAATAATTGGAAGATACCAGCTTGTGTTTCTTTGTCACATTTAAGCTCTACTTCCATATTAATATTACCATATTCCATATTACTCTCTTTATCGCTCTTTATCCAAACTACTATCTTTATTACGCTCTTTATCCAAAAAACTCAAAATGAGACTGGTACGGACACTCATTTTTTCAATCTTCAGTTACGGTGCCGAAACATGGACAATAAAATCAGAGGATAGGAAAAGGATTGACGCATTCGAAATGTGGTGCTGGAGACGAATGCTACGCGTCTCGTGGACGGAGCACAGATCCAATCAGTCGATTCTCGAAGAGCTAAACATTCAGACCAGACTCTCCTCTCAGTGTCTTGCAAATGTTTTAAAGTTTTTTGGCCACATTGCGAGAAGAGACAATGGCAACTTAGAAAGACTAATTGTGTGCGGAAACGTAGAAGGACGTAGAGGCAGAGGACGCTCACCTATCCGATGGTCAGATCAAGTACAGAAAGCCACTGGAGAGACGTTTTCCGAGTCCATGAGAGCAGCCCAAAATCGCAAGAGATGGAGAGAATTGACAGCCCGCATTGTAGGAAATCACGATCCTCAGCAATGAGGAAACGACAAGAGAGAGAGAGAGATTCCATATTACCTTCGTCCTTTGATGTACATGCAGTATTCAATGTACCTGCAGCAGATAACTCAGTAATTTTAATTGCATCATCTGAATTGGCCTCATGTACAACTTCTCTCTTAAGTTGTGTCCTAAAAAAAGATTATTTTTGTGGGCAAATATGTGTACTCAAAACAAATACCTTAATAATTCCTGCATTCACCAGTTCCTCATTGATTTTTCTTTCGTGTTTTCCTTTAGGAAGGCATTGAGAGGGAACAACACCTTTCTTTAAAAGTTTCTTTTTCCCTGCTGCAGCTGTAATAGAAATTTTAATTAAGATCTATGTTAGTGTATATATTTGGGGGCACATTATATATAATAAATGTTGCAATTCTGTTCAGCAAACTTACTTGAAATAAAATCTGTTGATAAAAAATGTTGTGAACACACCATCATACCACTTGATATCGATTTCCCAATTTTTAATTCCTGTGCCCAACGATCTTGTAGGTTTTTGTCACGAGGAAAAAATTACCGCATTGCGGTGCAGAACTGTTGCCGAGAGGGGGCATTTGGGCCTGTAGGACCCATCGCCGGCTCTTCGGGCTTCTTCCTATCCCCGGAATTGGATCGGGTATTCACCATCTTTGGTTTGTAGCTGGTAGAAAGGTTAAATACTACCGCTGTTATAAATAACAGTTCCAGTGACAAATATCTGTTATAGGTAACGGTTCCAAGGAACAGTTACAAAGTAACAGAGCAAAAATGGAAAACAGATAGGACTTACGGAAGGAATAACTTAGTAAACAATTAAATTAAATGGTATAAAAATATAATGCAAAGAAAAAAAAATGTTTCTAAGTGTTTCTTGACTTACGGAAGAAACAACTTAGGACAGAAATATAGATAAATGAAATATGTAAATGTGAGAGTAAAATATGGAAATATTTCTAAGTGTTTCTTGACTTACGGAAGAAACGACTTAGAGTGGAAAAATAAAATACTCAAAATATAAAACGAGAAATGCAAAAATGAAACAGATTATAGAAATATGTCTAAGTGTTTCTTGACTTACGGAAGAAACAACTTAGAACAGAAAAACAACAAGAGAATCAAATATGCAATAGAAGAATATAAATATTTACAAGTGTTTCTTGACTTACGGAAGAAACGACTTGTAATATAGAATAGAAAAAAATAAAATGCAAAAATAAGAATACAAATATTTACAAGTGTTTCTTGACTTACAGAAGAAACAACTTGTAATAGAAAATAAGAAAATAAAATGCGGAAAAGATATAGAAATATAGCTAAGTGTTTCTTGACTTACGGAAGAAACGACTTAGCGTGAAAATGAAAATAACAGAGACAAGTATACGAAATATCAGAAATAAGAGTGCAAATATGGAAATACTTCTAAGTGTTCTTTTGACTTACCGGAAAAGAACGACTTAGACACACAATGAAACAAGTGAAATATCAGAAAAATATTTCTAAGAGTTCTTTAACTTACCGGAAAGAACTACTTAGACACAAATACAAGAAATATAAACAATCAAAAAAATAATCAAATAAAATAGTAAATAAATCAATACATGAACAATAGTAATATTCTAACCTGAAAAGGTCTGAATATACGACAAATGCTAAAATAAAAAGGTACACAGGAAATCAGAAATAAAACAATAGCTCAAGTTGATACAATAAAGCACCGACTAGGTCTACAGTAAGAAGAGGCAAGCTCGACTGACCGATGAGAGAAAATCTACCTGCTTTTATGTAAAACAAATCCTTTGTTTTACGTAGCGAAAGTGGAATTTCCCTGCATCGAATCAATTCGAAATTTGGATTTGGCCAACCTTGGAATTCCCAAGTATTTTAACCGATATCCAAATTCCTTGATGCGTCGAGGACATCCCCCCTCCTCTGAAAGACCTAACGGTGCTAAAAAAATTTATTAATAAAAAAAAATCAAACAATACAATAATACAAAAAGTCCTTAACCTAAAAAAAAGAAATACAATACAAAGAAATACAAAGAAATACAATTCAAACTTACGCTAGCGACTAAGATATGTTACACTTAACTATTATAATATCCAGATGGCCCAGGTGGTCCCGGTGGTCCAGGTGGTCCAGGTGTTTCGGCCAGGCTACTTAATTCACCCGGCTGGGGCCTTACGACGTTTCAGAACACGTAGAGTTACTCGATTCACCCTGGTGTCTGTAACGTTTCGTAACAGGGCCCCGTTATCCTCAGCTGTTCTGGCAGGGCTACTTAATTCACCCTGAGGAAGGTCTTACGACGTCGTGAAGATATAAGGTTACTCAGTTCACCTTGATATCTACACGTGTCGTAATAAACCTTAATCCTGCTCTGGAGGTTCGTCCCTAGGTGGAGGAGCAGCGCGGATGTCATCTACATGGATGGTCCTATTCACGTCCCGGTCGCGGTGTATCTCATAGGTATGATCGCCTAGCACCTTCAGGATCGTGTGTGGTCCCGTCCATGTCGGTCCGAAGTTCCCTCGGACGTGGTTCCTCACCATGACCTGCTCTCCTTCGATGAACCTCCTGGCGGGTGGAGCGTTAGGGTTGTCAGGAAACATGTTCCTCGCATATACAGTGGCCTTTTGAACCGCTCTGGCAACCCTTTCGTCTCGTCTGGCTGCGGTGTTTGCCAGACGATGCTCACGCTGTGTTTCTTCTGCGCGCCGTGGCAGATAGCCTAGCAGAAGTTCAGCGGGTGTTTCCTGGGTGGCCTCGTTCCTCCGTGTCCTTAGGCTGAACATGATGTCAGCCAGGTAGGATTCCCATTTCGGATCATTTGCAGTTTTGCATCGGGCGCGGAGTCCCTTTTTGAGCTCCTGAGCTCGGCGTTCAACCGGGTTGGCCCTCTGGTGGAAGATAGGGCTAAATTCGGCTTTGATGTTGTGCCGTCTCAAGAATCTCTCCCATGCATCTGTCCGAAATTGGGCTGCGTTGTCCGTGATGAGGGTGGTAGGTTTCCCCCAGCGGCCGCAGATTTCCTCCTGGAGGAACTGGATGATGTCCCGGCTTTTTGTAGATTGGACGCATCGATATTCCACCCAGTTGCTCAAGCAATCTGTTGCCAAGAGGATGTAGCGGTTGCGTGTTCCTCTGGCTGGTGGATATGGTCCCAAAATGTCGAAGGACACTCTCTCCCAGGGGTTGGCGGGTTCACTGGGCATCACAGGAGCTGCTGGTTGTCGTGGAGCAGCTTTGGTCCTCAAGCAGGTCAGGCAGGACTTGACGTAGGCGCGAACATCCTTTGATAATGTGGGCCAGTAATAGATATTTTTATGGCCCGGATGGTCTCGTCTTGTCCTGGGTGGTTGGCCTCCTCTGAGTCGTGATAGACCTTCATCACGTCCTTCCGGAGGGATGGGGGTACTATCAGCGTCCTGTGGTCTGGTCCAGCGTTGTAGTAAGCGGCGTTATCGACTAGTGTGAATTCACGGAGAAGGTTTTCTTCGACTTCGTCCCGTGGTCCACGTCCGGAGATCTCTAGGTAGCGTCTCCGAAACCGCTGCATACCGTGGTGTGTCTGGTGGCTTCTCCGGATTTTATCCTGGAGTGGTAGGTCAACCAGATCATCTAGGATGGGGTTGGTGTCTTCATCCTCATCGACGTCCTCCATCATACATAGTAGAGGAAAGGACTCGTCTTCCTCCACGTCCGTTGTAGGCCAGCTAAGTCGCACCACTTCCTCGTCTTGGTCAGCTTCTTCTTCTCTCTCCATGGTTGGGTTCCTGGACAAGTGGTCAGGGAGTTCGTTCTCCTTCCCTGGGATATGTATCACGGTGAAGTTGAACTCCTGAAGTAGCAAGGCCCATCGGGATAGTTTGGCCTTGTCTTCCTTGAACCGATGGAGCCATAGGAGAGCTTGACTGTCGGTGTACAGCGTGAAGTGCTGATCCTGGAGGAAGTGCTTGTACCTCTTGAGTGCCCAAACTAATGCGAGGCACTCTTTCTCGTTAATATGGTAACGGGTTTCTGCTGGTTTTAACTTCGTGGAGGCATATGCGATGACTCTCTTGTCGTCTTGGGTTCCTTGGAACAGGACTGCGCCCATGCCGACATCGGAGGCATCCGTCTGGAGGCAGAAGGGTTTGGACGCGTCTGGTCGGTGGAGTAGGAGATCTCCCTCGATTTCGATCTTGAGACGTTGGAAGGCGGCTTCTGCGGCGTAGTTCCAGTGCATCCGTCTCTTATTACCCTTGGTGAGGTCCGTCAAGGGTGTTATGATGTCCGAAAATCGAGGGATGAAATCCCTTAACCAGTTGGCTGTCCCGATGAAGCTTCGCAGTTGCTTCATCGTCCGTGGAGTGTCGAAGCCTTTGATTTTCATTTCGGTGGCCTTGGTGGTCGGCTGACGTAGACGGTCGTCGAAAACGTCATCGTACTCTTGAATCAACTTTTCAACTTGTTGCAAAGCGAAGGATGGAGCTTGATGGGTTCCAGCCGCTGCGTCCTGGATTGCCTTTTTGCTGGGTTCTTCCAGTAAATGGTGGTTCTGCAGGTGGTACCGACGTGTAGACATTTACGTGGTATGTCTACATTGGCCTCTTCCTGTTCCAACCAAGGCATCCCTAACACAACGTCGTTGTTCAAGTCCTCCATAACCACGCAGTTGACGGTTGAATCCAGAGTCTCGATGTTAATCTTGACTTCAGCAGTCTTTAGGGTGCGGGACGTGCTGCCCGTGCACGCCAGCTGAACCAATCCTGATCCTCGTTGCAGGTCCCGTCTCTGGATCAATCTCTGGTGAATGAAGTTCCCAGATGCACCGGTGTCGACTAAGATCTTCACACGTTGTCCGTTGATCCTTCCATGGAGTTGGGGGAGGCCTGTCGTCGAGGGTCGTGTCTGAATCGGGTTCAGTTGGGGCACCATCTTCACAACAGGGTTTAGTTTGCGCCCCTGTTGGCGTTTCCCTGGTTCTGAGGTAGTGGAGGTGGTGGTTGGCTCATCGGTGGCATCCTGGACTGTCTGTTGGGGTTCCTCCATTCCTCGATCGCTTCAGGGTGGCGTGGTGTGTTGTTTTGACGTGGGGGACGGTAGTGCTGTCGCTGTCGGGATTGTTGCTGGGATTGATGTTGGGGTTTGTTAGCGACGGTGTTCCGGCGGGTATCAGCTTCCATTCCTTGGGCTAATGTTAGGAGGTCCTCCTCGGTCTTTGGAATGTTCACTCGTAGGCAGATCGCGATGTCGGGTCTCAGTTGGTTTACGATGGTGATACACCTCTGGTCCTCAGGGGTGTATGGTGCGAGACGTCTGAATAAGGCTGCTTTACCGTTGATAAAGTCCTCCGTGGGTTCATCCTTCCGTTGATGTTCTCCATGAAGTTTCGACGTGAGGGCTGAGAGCAAAGCGGGGTCGTTGTACTTCCTCAGGAGACGGTCTCGGAAGGTGTCGTACGGTAGGTCTGTGTGGGAAAACTTCTGGGCCCATTTCTTCGCGTCGCCGTGGAGTGAGTTGTCGATGAGGTAATCTATCCAATTGTCCTCGTCCACGTCGTATTTTGTCAAGAAGGTCTCGGCTTTGGTTAGAAAGCTGAGAGGGTTTTCAGTGTCCCGGCCTGAGAACTGAGGGGGCTTCATATATGAAATCCTGGGCTTCGGTGGTTCAGGATGAGGCATCTGGGGTGTGGTGCCTTGAGTGGTCGATAGGGCCGTCATCGCTTGCATAAGGGCAGAGATGAAGTCAGCTGTGGAAGGCTGGCTCGAAGACGGTCCTGGGGTCGTGGATTCGGTTTTAGTGGGTTGGGCGCCATGTTGCCGAGAGGGGGCATTTGGGCCTGTAGGACCCATCGCCGGCTCTTCGGGCTTCTTCCTATCCCCGGAATTGGATCGGGTATTCACCATCTTTGGTTTGTAGCTGGTAGAAAGGTTAAATACTACCGCTGTTATAAATAACAGTTCCAGTGACAAATATCTGTTATAGGTAACGGTTCCAAGGAACAGTTACAAAGTAACAGAGCAAAAATGGAAAACAGATAGGACTTACGGAAGGAATAACTTAGTAAACAATTAAATTAAATGGTATAAAAATATAATGCAAATAAAAAAAAATGTTTCTAAGTGTTTCTTGACTTACGGAAGAAACAACTTAGGACAGAAATATAGATAAATGAAATATGTAAATGTGAGAGTAAAATATGGAAATATTTCTAAGTGTTTCTTGACTTACGGAAGAAACGACTTAGAGTGGAAAAATAAAATACTCAAAATATAAAACGAGAAATGCAAAAATGAAACAGATTATAGAAATATGTCTAAGTGTTTCTTGACTTACGGAAGAAACAACTTAGAACAGAAAAACAACAAGAGAATCAAATATGCAATAGAAGAATATAAATATTTACAAGTGTTTCTTGACTTACGGAAGAAACGACTTGTAATATAGAATAGAAAAAAATAAAATGCAAAAATAAGAATACAAATATTTACAAGTGTTTCTTGACTTACAGAAGAAACAACTTGTAATAGAAAATAAGAAAATAAAATGCGGAAAAGATATAGAAATATAGCTAAGTGTTTCTTGACTTACGGAAGAAACGACTTAGCGTGAAAATGAAAATAACAGAGACAAGTATACGAAATATCAGAAATAAGAGTGCAAATATGGAAATACTTCTAAGTGTTCTTTTGACTTACCGGAAAAGAACGACTTAGACACACAATGAAACACAAGTGAAATATCAGAAAAATATTTCTAAGAGTTCTTTAACTTACCGGAAAGAACTACTTAGACACAAATACAAGAAATATAAACAATCAAAAAAATAATCAAATAAAATAGTAAATAAATCAATACATGAACAATAGTAATATTCTAACCTGAAAAGGTCTGAATATACGACAAATGCTAAAATAAAAAGGTACACAGGAAATCAGAAATAAAACAATAGCTCAAGTTGATACAATAAAGCACCGACTAGGTCTACAGTAAGAAGAGGCAAGCTCGACTGACCGATGAGAGAAAATCTACCTGCTTTTATGTAAAACAAATCCTTTGTTTTACGTAGCGAAAGTGGAATTTCCCTGCATCGAATCAATTAGAAATTTGGATTTGGCCAACCTTGGAATTCCCAAGTATTTTAACCGATATCCAAATTCCTTGATGCGTCGAGGACAGAACAATACTGTTTACATTTACTTTTTAACATTTTTATGTTTATAACTATGTTATGTGTGTATAACTAAATACAAAAGGTTTTGTTATCCTACGTGCACTAGTTCAAATCTTTACCACGCCGCCTCTTTCGTTTGACATCGCCAATAGAGATGTAGCAGACCGATTTAATGTAAGCCTAAGCAGCCTACATAAGATTGTTAAACGAATGACATATTTTTTAAGTAATTTATCTATTGAGATTATAAAATGGCCAAATGATGAAGAAAAAGTTACAATTGAAAGTTTCTTTAGATAAAATCAGTTTCCACGATGTATTGGAGCAATTGACGAGACACATGTAAAAATTGACAAGCCTTCAGAGGATGCGGATTCTCATTTAAACCGAAAAAACTTTTATTCTATACAGGTATTATATTTTCATTGAATTTTTATGAATGCAACTTATTTATTTTTTTTAGTTGTTTGTGATCACAGAAGAAAAATAAGAGATGTTTTTGTTGGTTTTCGGGGTTCTGTCCATGATAGCAGAGTATCTCGTTATCCCTTTATGGGATAATTTGCCAGAAAAGTGTGGAAATTACTTTCTGATTGGTGATAGTGGTTATCCATGCTTGTGTAATTTGTTGACACCATATCGTGACAGAGGGCATTTACATAGGAGACAACATAATTATAATACCAAATTATGTAAAAATCGGTATTTAATTTGAACACTGTTTTGGAATTTTAAAACAGAAATTCAGGCAACTATATCATCTAAAACTTAGAAAAATTGAAAATATAGTTCATTTTATAAGAGCTTGTTGTGTTTTACATAATTTGGCTATTGATGATGAGTTTCCATTTCAAAACGATATACTCGAACAAGGAGTACCAGGTATCAATATGGATCATTTTGAGGAAGTAGATGATAGATATGGAATGCAAATGAGGGACAATGTTGCACACCACCTACCTTTATAATGAGTTATAACATGTTCAATTAATTTACTCATTAACTACTGATTCTTAATAATAAAATATATGTTATTAAATGAAAATGTGTTTATTTGCAGTTCCTTCTGCTAAAATCTGGTAACTACTCAAATAAAAGACAACATATGCTTTATAAATAACAAAATTTTACACCCTTCTAATCTTTTAACATTAACTTAAACTAAAGCGGCAGTTTCACATAGTAGTTCACTGTTATCGCAGCGACTGTTAGGTAGGCGTGGCTTGACTGTCACCCGTTCTTTGGTGTGAATCACACCACTTCGATCGCAGTGGATTGTTATAATAATTACTGCGATAAGTAGAAATAATTCTAGTTTTGCTATCGCAGTAACTTTTTTATAAGATAAAAATGGCGAAATCTGTAAAACGCATTGCGTTTTCGGACGAAAAAACGTTTTTATTAATTGAATTATACCGCGAAAATGAGTGCTTGTGGGATATAAAATCACCATTTTACAAGAATAATGTGAAGAGAAAGAATGCAATTGCAAAAATTGCGGAAAACATGGGTATAGATGAAGAAACCGCAAAAAAGAAGATAGCTTCCATAAGAGCAACGTATTTACTAGAAAAAAAGAAAATCCATGATAACCAACGAACAGGAACGAGCACAGATGATATTTACTGTCCAACAGTGCCATGGTTTGAACATATGCAATTTTTAAACGATGTCATAATTACTCGAAAAACCATTTCTAATTTGGAAACGAAACTAACACATCTGGTCCAAAATCACGAAAAAATCATCAGTTTATAAGACACGGCCACTAAAAATTTAATATGTTGTTTACTACGCATTTTATACATCATTACATAATTTAAATATACTGTAGAATATGGATGATGCAAATGTGACAGAATTCCACCTTCACAGCGAACCATTGTCATCCAATAGTCGTATTCGTGAAATGTTTTTAAACGAGAAAACTGGATGTTTTGAATCAACTTCTACCATAGATTTGTTGATGATTATGATGCAACTATTAAATCTTTGTACCTATACTGTTGAGTAAAATGCTTTATAATGCTATTCGCTATATTTCTGTTTAATGAAAATTAAAGTTTGATGTACCTATTGTTAAAATCTAAAAGAAAAAATACAACTTCCTTAGGTACACACAATTTTGTAAACACATAATTATTAATCTTATTATAGCAATGTTAAATTGATGCATATTATTATAATCAACAATTATTGATTAAAGTAATTATACAATAATGTAAAGCATATGAAAAATATTACCTATAGTAAACTTTATGTAAAAGATTAATTTGAATGAATTGAATTTGTTTTACTTTTTCGTACCTGGTAGTTCATTAAAAGCCAACTTCTTTAATTAAAATGGACGCTTTCTATAATTTTTTGAAATTTTTATTTAAAATATTTTCTAATAACTTTTTATCCTTACCGAATATGTCAATAACTGATGTCTTTAGTAGCGGTTCATCTGGTATGTATATACCATCGTCACATGAAGAGAGTTACGATAACAATAAAAGTTGTGATGATAGTCCATTTTTAGCCAGTACATCAGGACGTCCAAAGAAGGACAGAAAAAAAAATTTGCAATGACACAACATCAAAGATTAATAGGAACAAAAATGAATTCTACATTGAATACAAGGGAAAATTGAAAGCTGCTAAAGAATTTCAATATGACTACAATTGTAACTGCCCGATGAAATGTTCTGAGTTGATTTCTACAGAGTCACGAAAACAGGAATTTGATCGTTTTTGGAGTCTTGGGTCTTATAGTGCCCAAATTATCTTCATTGCCAATAATATCCTCGAAATGCCGAAAAAAAGAATATATGGAAGAAACACTGAAAGACGTCTGTATTCCAGACAATATTCCTTACTAAATCAGCGTATTTGTAGGCAAATGTTTGTCAGTAGTCTTAGAATAACTCCGTCAAGAGTAACAACAGCTCTGAAAAAGGTAAACAATCGTGCTCCAATTTTTGATCAAAGAGGTAAAAAAAAAACAGGAACGGAACCAAAATGATAGCTTTTGTAGAAGAAATAGACTCCTAATAACAAACACATTGTGGAAACAAGATTTAAAGGACAAATACATATTTGTCGATACAGAAAGAAATGCAAAGAACTTTGTTGACTACATAAACCATACTGAAGAACTGAAAATGAAGTTCCTGAAAATAAAATTCAGGAAATAAACAACCAGATCAATAAACTGCCAAAGTACTGTCGTGAAAACACGTCTGCATTATTTTTACCGACACATCTCTCATTATTACAGATTTGTGATCTATACAAAACTGAAGTTCAAAACCCTGCGAAATTTGGTATTTATAAGAGGATTTTTTATGAAAAATTTAATTTGAAATTTAATGTTCCCAAGGACACATGCCAGGTATGTGATTCATTTAAAATAAAACTACAAAATGAAACAGATGATCATAAAAAGCAACTTTTACAAATTGAACTCGATACTCATCAGGATTTGCTAGGATAAAGGAGCTAAAGATGAGGATAATGTAGAATGTTCTTCAAAATGATCTTCAAAAAACTCTACCTTTACCCAGAATTCCAAGCTAACACTGTAGATTTCAAATCAATTTCAAGTAGGGAGTTAGATAGGTCTGACGTAAGCAGTGTAAGTGATTACGCCCATATAAAATCGCAGTGTGCTTCAATTGCTAAAACAGCCTTAAGTAGGATTTTTGGTGAATGATATTATTTGGTTCTTTTCATAAATATAGAGATCTAAGGTCTTTTAAGTAAACTGTTTGTTGTGTTTAATACGTCAGGTAATTTTTGGAAAAACCAAAAAATGAATTGACACAAATAAGTTGGAGATGCGTATGAGAGGGCAAGTTTCAGATTGGTTAGGAAAGAGAAAAAAAAATATAGGAGAATGCTGGTTGGATGCGATACGAGAGGAAGAGAAGAAGATTTGTGATTTGAACATCTATCAAAGAAAGGGTAATGATTATTATTTTTTTAGACTGTATTCTCAAGGTGCAATAATTAATTATTAGATTCATTCATGTTAGTTTGAGATTAATCATTTCGGTACATTTAGACTTAAAACCATTAAAACAATTCTTGAGAATATTACTACAGTAGACTCCCTCTAGTTCGGCCTCGGTTGGATCGGCCGCCGGATGGTCCGGCCAATCTTAAGAGGGTGAGTCATATCAGTTCGCGCGCTGCGGGCGAATGACCTTCGACAGGATCTATCTTGAATGTTCAGTTTCCGGCCGTCGAAGTAAACTATTTTCAGTGTGTCAGTTTAGTTTACGGGTGAACTTGTAATTGGTCGGTCGCACCTAACCTGTGACAAACGGTTTTGCCATAGCGTACAGTTTCATTTGATCTGCAGATGCATTCGTGTGTGTCTGTATTTGCTGTTTAGTGCAGTATACGACTGTTTTCGTAGTGAACATTTGTGAGCATTGGTATTGCAAGTGTAAGTTGTGCGTGTGCGTGTTTGCTTTGAGAAAAATGTTTTCTAAAATGAGTGAAAAACGTAAACATACGTTTGTAACAAGAACAAAAACTCAGTATCCTAGAACGTCTAGACAAAGGAGAATCGGTCCAAAGTATTTGCAGAGAATTTAACGTCGGTAAGAGTACTGTAAATGACTGGCGCCGCAACCGGAAATCTATTGAGACTTTTTGTACCCAAATTGAGGCTGAAAAAGTGCTGTCTACTCGATGTACCTTAAAAAAACCTAAACTTGAACACGTTGATGATGCTTTGTGGCTCTGGTTTATGCAGGAGCGCAGGCGAGGCACTCCTTTAAATGGTCCAATTTTAAAGGAAAAGGCAATCATTCTTCACGCAAAACTTGGAGGAAAAGATATATTCACGGCAAGTGATGGCTGGTTGTCAAGGTGGAAAAAACGCCATGGAGTACATTTTATCAGCGTATGTGGCGAAAAAATGTCAGCAGATCAACAGGCAGCAAGTGACTTTACTGAAAAATTAAAGAGTATTATTGCCAGTGAAAAATATAGTCCAGAGCAAATTTACAATATTGATGAAACAGGTCTAAACTTTAAACTGTTGCCTCGGAAAACATTTGCCACAGCACAAGAAACGTCAGCCCCAGGGTTTAAAATAAACAAAGAGAGAATTACTGTTGCTTTGTGTTCGAACGCGTCAGGGTCACATAAGCTGCCTCTGTTTGTAATTGGAAAATCGGTAAAACCTAGAGCTTTCAAAAACTTGAATATGAGTTGTCTACCAGTGTACTACAGGGCACAGAAATGGACCAAGGGGTGATCGAGTGTTTCAAAAGAAAATACCGCAGAAAACTACTCTCTGAAATCCTAGGCAAATTAGATAGTGAGGAGGGTGGCACAAGCTTAATTCAGGCCCTTAAGTCAATAAACTTGAAAGATGTTATTTATATGGCGGCTAAAGCATATAATGAAATTCCATTATCCACCTTTACAAAGTCTTGGAGAAAAGTTTGGCCAGATGTGGAAGAGATCGTTGTTAAAGCCCAACAAGAAAATCCAAAAACGAATGAAACCACTATTCAGGTGTTGGAACCAGATGACAACCTATCAATTTTATCAGTTCTTCAACAACTGCCAGATATTGAACTTACAGAGAGTGATGTTACATAATGGATTGTAAGCAACGATGATGAGCTTGGCAATGAACTATTAAATGACAATGAAATTGTTCAAGCTGTAATAAATCAAGAAGCTAATGACAAGGATGAGGAAGAGGATGGGGAAGAAGGAAGTAGTGAGGGAAATTTAAGCCATGAAGAGGGAAGGGCCGCACTTGAACGTGCGACGATGTACGTAGAGCAACAATCCACTGCAACAGTTGTCAACGTGATGTTTCTGAGAAAGTGGCGTGACTATGCTTTTAAAAATACTCTTAATCAGAAAAAGCAAAAGAAAATTACAGACTTCTTTTAATTTTATAGGTTATGTGAAAAGTCATACGTGTACAGTAATATCCTTAAATACATTTCTAATGTGTTTTTACAGTTCGTAATGTGTTTTCTATTTAATTATATCCTTCGAACCGTATCGGTATTTACTTTTTAATACGTGTAATAACTCATTAGTAGATGAACAACACGGCCATGACTATCAGCATAGGGAAAACAATGTGTTAGAGAGAGACGTCGCAGTTCGTGACGGCCATGACTATCAGCATAGGGAAAGCAATGTGTTAGAGAGAGACGTCGCATTTCGTGACGTACTGGCGACGTCCGAGCGCGGTGCGCGATCCTATTTTTAGGTGGGTCGTACGGTGCGCGAACCAGATGTGCGGTCGGTACCTTAATTTTTCACGCGTTGCATTGGGATCTCGTAGATATGAAGGGCGCGGCAGACCATTTGAATTTTGGAATTTAAATAAAACAAGATAAACAATATAATTTTTTTATTAAAAGAACTATCACTAAGAAAGAACACAGCATTCTTTATTCGTATATAATTACAATTTTGTTTAACAAAGTTTTTAATTGTTTTAATAGACCGTCTTCAGGGCAGGGTATTCCAAAAAGTTCCCAACTAAACGTTCCTGCTGCTACAACTTTACGTATGTATTCGCTGTACTTATAATAGGTATTGTTTTGAAAAAAGTAAATAAACCCATCCGTGTACCTGAATGCTGATGTTATTTTATCAGGTATTCCGGGGAATAGATAATTTATTGGACCACGGTTTAAGACATCTCCAGCTTCATTAAATTCAGTGAATGAATTATCATTGTACAATAAATATTTTTGACCGCTGTTTGTTTGAAATAAGGCATTTATTTTGGTTCTCGCAGGTATAGAAGGAAAAGTAAAACTTTTTTGAAGTTTTAAATTGGGGAAAGATGCAGCGTAATACCTATTATTGCTTACAGTTATTAAGTGTCCCTCGGAATTCTGAAAAACATGTGAAACTTGCGTAGACCTCAACTCCTTAGGGAGATAATCGGTAATTAATTCTGGATGTTTTGGAAGACGCATTTCATTTAAATCAAACTTCCATAAATATTTGTCAGACCCAACGTACATTCGATAATTTGGAAACTGTGGAGATGTGGCTAGAAACATAAAATCGGGATACTGAATTAGACATATGTTTTTTATTGCAGGTGTTTTCGGCAAATAGGTCCCGTTTTTTAGTTCAGGTGTATTCGGTACATAGCTCCTGGTTTGCGAAATTGTTTGCGCTTGCGTGACTGGTGTTGTTGTTGGTATCGAATGTTGTTCTGTTTGTCCATATAGTATGCTCATTGCCTTTTTATCATCATCACCAAAACTTGGCACATCTTGTTGATACCAAGCATACATAATAGACGAATCACTATTACTATGTTCCAGTCCGAGGGAATGACCAATTTCATGCATTAGGACAGCCAAAAAATTGACTTCACCATCAGGAGCTCTACCATTTCCTACATACCACCGTTCATTAGCATCAAGATGAATTTCGGTACACTCACCGTTTGCGCTGGGATAGTATGCGTGGGCCAATACTTTTCCAGGACCATCGATGGTCAGTATTAATAAATCAGTAAAAGTCGATAAAGTAAATGAACATTTAGAGGTTCCTTGACAACTTGCTCGAAAATTATGATTATTTGGCACCACAGTTATAGTAATATCCGGCTTTGAAGAAGGTATTATTACTCGTTTAAACTTTAAATTAGATATTTTCTCCCATCTAGCGAAAGCTTCTGCAGCAAGATTTATATAACTAGGATTACTAATAGCTTGAGGAAAATACCAACTTAATTTCGTTTTATTCCACTTCGAATGAATTGCATAGTTATTGTCGCCAACAGAACATCGAGGCTTATTCATCAAATTCATTGTGTCATTATTTAATGTTCCGGTCACCGGAAGATTGTATCTTTCTTGAAATTCAACTAAGGCCACATCTACACTAGAAATAGCATTACTTGACGCATTTAGATATCCGAAACGCATTAGAAAAGAACTAGCATACTCCAGAGTGCTATTTTCTGCACACACAGTTACAGAGAGCAACAATAAGACATGTAAACAGACAAGCATCTTGGTTTATACTAATCCTTAAAATGTTTAATTAAGGTATTTTATACAAATTATTAAAAAATATTTAAAGTAAAAACGTTGAAAATAACGATGAAAAATAAATGTTAGCAGAACATTTACATACCGCGTGCTGGGAATCTAATCTCAAAGTTATTTACGTAAATTATTAAGAAATAATTAAACGTTGAAAATAACGACGCAAAATAAATGATATCAGAAATTTAATTGCTAATAAACACTACTTTTTATTGATCGTTATTTTTTATTATACCGCATAAGGTCAAGCGACCGACATTCTTATCTCAAACACTACTTTAATTGGTCGTTAATCTCAAAGTTATTTGCGTAAATTATTAAGAAATAATTAAATGTTGAAAATAACGACGCAAAATAAATGATAGCAGAAATTTAATTGCTAATAAATACTACTTTTTATTGGTCGTTATTTTTTATTATACCGCATAAGGTCAAGCGACCGACATTCTTATACCCACATGTTGTTATTGAACTGCCTTTCTTATCACGTGCACGGGGAATGCTGGTATTTTTCAACCAACAAAGTGGAGGGTACAGCAGCTTTAAATTGAAGCGAAATCATTTCAACCTTCAGTATCAATTTTATTCTGACAGTGTGTGTTAGTGTAACTAGATTGCAAGGTAAGTTTGAGATTTTTTAAAATTAAATAATTGTGACCTCATGCAAGCATTTTGAATGTTAAATAATTTCTGTTTTACTTTTTATTTTCTGTTCTGTAGTTACAGTAAATAATTGTCTACAAAAAGGCGCTAGCATTTTAAAGTTTTTCACTTTTTCTTTTTTAACTAGATGTTGTTTGATGTTTATAACATTCCGAGATAAAAATTCATCATCTGTAGTTGCAATAACTGTCTATAAAAAAGACTGCAGCATTTTGTCTTTTTTTACTTTTTATGTTTTTCGTAATTATTCTATACCGAATTTTTTAAGATAAATAAGACGATAGCATTTTGTCTTTTTTACTTTTTATGTTTTTCGTAATTATTCTGTGCCAAAATCAAGATTTATTCTTTTTGAATTAAATGTTGTTTGCTTTGCTGTTTATAACATTCCGAGATTTAATAAAAAATTCAGCATCTATAGTTGCAATAACTGTCTACAAAAAAGACGCAGCATTTTGTCTTTTTTTTTTTTTTTACTTTTTATGTTTTTCGTAATTATTCTGTGCCAAAATCAAGATTTATTCTTTTTTGAATTAGATGTTGTTTGCTCTGCTGTTTATAACATTCCGAGATTTGATAAAAATTCAGCATCTGTAGTTGCAATAACTGTCCACAAAAAAAAGACGATGGCATTTTGTCTTTTTACTTTTATGTTTTTGTATTCTATATAAAAATCAATTCAGCATCTGTAGTTGCATTAAATAATTGTCAATTATGTTTGTTTTACTGTTCATTTTTCCTCTTTTCATGTTATAAATCTTTTATTTCAGATTAGCATTTTGTCTTTTTTACTTTTATGTTTTTGTATTCTATGTAAAAATCAATTCAGCATCTGTAGTTGCATTAAATAATTGCCAATTATGTTTGTTTTACTGTTCATTTTTCTCTTTTGATTTTGCAACGTTTCTGCTTTGCTAGTATATTATTCTTTTATTTCAGATGGATTTAACTAAGATTAATTCAGCGTCTGTCGTTGCAGCCAGAAAACCGATACGAAAATTAAAGGACTTGCCTAAAGACATCCCGCAACCGATAAAGGAGGCAAAACTTGTCAAAACCAAATTTGGTACATCTGTACTACTCGACATAGGCGACGAGGTGGTGTTTTTGCCGGAACGGGTAACAGAAGTATACCTACCAGCAGTGCCCGAGTTTGCTTCAGGAAAATACTCATTAGTGTATCAGGGCCAGGTGGAGTTGGGAGGAAAATACCAGCCTATGTCAAGTTTCAAAATAATCTAGAGCGTCAAAAGAAAAAGAGAGAGAGGTAAGCATTATGGATATTGTCAAACAATGTGAAAATTTATTGTTATTCATCAAAAGAGTCAGAAAGATAGTTTTTGATAAATTTACAGCTAAAGACGAAGAAGTTTGGTTGAAACGCATAACGAAACAAATTAAAACTTGCAATAAAGTAATAAAAAAACGCAATTTGCCTATAGGTACAATTAGAAAACTGCAAACGCATGTTGGACATTTTAAACATTTTAAACAAAGTATTTTAAATAGACATGTAGGTATGGGACTAGACAATAAACTAAAAACAAGAGTTAAATGGGAAAATGTTGTTTCCGCGTTCAATAGTCGAATTAAAACTGGAGTTATAATTAATTTATATCATAAGGACCTAGCATATTTCCTAAATGATTGTTATATTATTTTTAAAAATAAAATCAGAAAAATTTTAAAAGCAGATAAAGTTGTTAAAGTTAATGTTTGTTTTTGCGGAGAATTTATTAAAAAATCTGGGGAGGAGGAAATTTTAACTTTTAATTATTTTAATACAAAAAATGCTATATTAGACATATCTACTGATACAGAGCGATGGTTTTTTGAGAATGTTAAAGATAAAATAAATAATAAGTTATCGGAATTTCAGGAAAAGGACTCGGGTTTTGCATTAAATAAAATTGTATCTTTAGAAGTAAATATTAATCGATATGAAATTGGAAATGGTTCATCTTATATTAAACTCCCAGAGTCTATTCAAAAAAAGCGTGCTTGTATTAATGTAAAAAATTCAGATCAGGCATGTTTTTATTGGGCAATAGTTAGTGCCCTTTATCCGGCTAAACTAAATAAAGAACGTACATCCTCATATCCATGGTACAGTACAGTATTAAAAACAGAAGACTTAGAGGCACCAATGCCGTTACATCAAATTTCAAAATTTGAAAAATTAAATAATGTTTCCGTCAATGTATATGCTTTAGAATTGATAGAAAATAATGAAAAGTCATTTTTCGCAGTATATCCAGCAAGATTAACTAAAACAGTAGTTGCCAAACACGTAAATCTTCTTTTAATTCAAAATCAGTATTTTCCTAAATTAAACGATTATGAAGCACCTCCAGTAGATAACGATAATTCTGAAATTAAGTACCACTACTGCCACATTACGAACTTGTCTAGATTAATTTCTAGACAAGTAAATAAAAGAAAGACCAAATTATTTCTTTGTAATAGATGCTTAAATTATTTTTCAACTGAAGGGAAATTGTCTGAACATGAAAAAATGTGTGCAGATATTAATAATTGTAAAATGTCATTTCCTAAATATGAAGCTGTTAGTTTTAAAAATTATACTTATAAACAAACAACGCCATTTGTTATATATGCAGATTTTGAGTGCATGCTAGAAAAAGTTACAGATCACCAAGCATCTATTTCTACTAAAAAATATCAAAAACATATTCCGTATAGTGCTGGATACTATGTAAAATGTAGTTATGATGAAAAGTTGTCTTTTTATAAGAGCTATAGAGGCATTGACTGCATGGATTGGTTTGCTAGTGAAATACCAAATTTAGCTCAAAGTATTTATTCAAAAATGAAGACAATTATACCAATGGAGGAAAAACCAAGTACTTGTGGGGCTACAGTGTGTCACATATGCGAAAAATGTTTTTCTCCTACAGATATCGTTGTCAGAGATCACGATCATTTTACAGGAGCGTTCAGAAATTTCGCCCACCTGGCATGTAATTTAAATTTTAAAAAAATCTTTGTCGTCCCCCTGATTTTTCACAATCTGAGTGGCTATGATAGCCATTTTATAATTTCAGAATTAAGTAAAAAAGGAGATATTAGTCTACTACCAATCAATAAAGAAAAATACATTTCATTTACACTTAACGATGCAGTTACTAACATAAAATTTCGATTTTATTGATTCATTAAGATTTTTAGGGACCTCTTTAGATGAGTTAGCATCAACATTAGATAAAAATAGCTTTATAATTTGCAAACGAGAATTTGGCAATTTAAGTGACGAAAAATTTAAATTAATAACTAAAAAAGGGGTTTTTTGTTACGATTTTATTGATTGTTGGGAAAAATTAAACATTACCGATTTACCTCCGATAGAGGCATTTTATAATAAACTAAACGATAAGGGTCTTGCAGATGAACAGTATGCTCATGCTAAAACAGTTTGGGATGAATTTAGCATTGCTAATTTAGGTCAATATTCAGATTTGTACTTAAAGACCGATATTTTGCTGTTGGCAGATGTTTTTGAAAATTTTCGAAAAAAATGCATAATAACTTATGGTTTAGATCCAGCGTGGTACTACACAATGCCAGGTTATTCTTGGGATTGTATGTTGAAATACGTAAGGTGTAAACTAGAGTTATTGCGTGACGTTGACATGATAATGTTTATTGAGAAAGCAATTCGTGGAGGAATTTCAGTATGTAGCGGTAGAATGTCAAAAACTAATAATAAGTACATGCCTAAATATGATCCTGCTAAGCCCTCAAAGTACTTAATGTATTTTGACGTCAATAATTTATATGGGTGGGCAATGGGCGAGCCATTGCCCTATGAAGGGTTCGAATGGATGGATGACAAAGACTTTGATGTTATGTCTGTACCAGATGACTCTCCCGTAGGGTACATGTTACAAGTTGACTTGGAATATCCTCGCAAATTACATGATCTGCACTCAGATTTTCCATTCGCTGCTGAACATCGTAAAGCTGCGGGTTCAAATCATTCGAAACTAATGACAACACTTTATAATAAAAAAGAATATATCGTTCATTATAGAAATTTAAAACAAATGTTGGCTAATGGATTAGTTTTAAAAAAGATTCACAAAATTTTAAAATTTAAACAGTCTGCCTGGCTGCGGCCCTACATCGAATTAAATACACAACTACGAGCTACAGCTACGAACGATTTTGAAAAAAACCTGTATAAGTTGGCCAATAATAGCATATTTGGTAAGACTATGGAGAACATCCGGAAACATCGAATAGTAAAATTAGTCAGATCATGGAACGGACGGTATGGTGCTAAAAATTTAATTTCTAGTGTACGGTTTCACAGCAGAAAAATATTTAATGAAAATTTAGTAGCTATAGAACTGATTAAATCAGATCTAGTTTTTAATAAACCTTTATACATTGGCATGACTGTTTTAGATATATCAAAGTTATGTATGTACCAATTTCATTACGACTATATGCTCCCAAAATTGGGCGCCGATAAATGTAATTTAATGTATATGGATACTGATAGTTTTATTTATGAACTATACTGTGATGATGCATATGAGGAAGTAATAAAATCAGATATATCAAAATTTGATACATCTGATTACGCTGCAGATAATATTTATAATATTTCTCGCGTAAATAAAAAAGTTTTGGGAGTAATGAAAGATGAAAATAAAGGGGAAATTATGACAAAGTTTGTGGGATTACGTTCAAAAATGTATACTTTTAAAGTTCAATCAGGCCGAGTTACTAAAAAAGCAAAAGGAACTAAACATAATATAGTAAAAAATGTGATAAAATTCAATGATTATGTAAACTGTTTAAATCATTTTAAGGAACAAATTGCTACTCAACGTTCCATTCGGTCATATAGCCATAACGTTTATAGTATAGAACAAACAAAAATTGCGCTAAGTCCTTATGACGATAAAAGATATTTAATTTCAAATAGTTTTAGAACGCTACCATGGGGACATTACAGTATTTTAGAATAGATTTTTTTTTTGTTATAGATGAATGCTCCATCATTGACCGAGTTGTCAATCAAAAAAATTTGCGAAACAATAGTATCAGCATCAAATTTCATCGAGCAGTCCCCCTTGCCGTGGAAATTAACAAAAATAATTTTAAAAAAATTTCCTTCATATAAATGGGAAGCGATGATAAACAGTGCTAAAAATGATCCTATTCCTTCATATAAAGGAATAGAATTCATTGCTTGTTCTAAACAAATACCGCCACATTTAAGAAATGCTGTATTAGGAAAGTCAGATTGGGGGAATATATTTGAAGACGAACACTCCAGTTATTGTGTATGGGTTAGTGGATATTGGCTTCAGCAGCACCGCCTAAACGTATGCAAATCATGTTTTTTTACATTTAAAAAAGCCCATGAGTTATTAAATAAATTTTTACTTGTGAGCTACGATCATACTCACAAAGTATATGATGCTGATGAGATCATTGAATGCGTATATCAACAAAAATTTTATTGGTGTCATAGTTGTTTTGCACAAGTTTTATTCGATTTAAAAGATTACGAGTCTTGCGTTAATGCATTACATGAAATACCTAGAAATAACAGGTTTGATGACTCTGATGTAGACAGTAATATTGAGATGAATGACAATGTCTAATCCATAAGCAATTATCTCTCTCTCTTTTTCTGTATATTTAAATAAAAATATTGTAAATATAGTAATTGTAAAGGTATATGTATGTGAAATAAAAACTCTAAATTTATAATTTTATTATTTATTTAAATCATTAATTACCTTACTTTTATAAAAATAAACGAATTCCCTAAGAGCATTATTTGCCATATCATTTGGCGTTATAGAACAAAACGCATACAATATTTGCAGGGGGCTTAAACTATCTACTACACTATTTTTACAAAAATCTAAAACATTATAATAATATTCATAAAAGTTTAAATTTTCTAACAACTGTATACGAGGCGATATCACGATAGTGTTAAGTTCAACAATTTGCTTCACTTCTTCTTCATCCATATAGTACTCCACACCATGCTTCTTGACAATAATGAATTTACAATCATCGTAAACTATCGAGGTAACAGTGCAGTATTCTTCGCATGGAAACGTTTGGTGCTCGTTGTCATCAGTTGATTGAAAAAAATCAATTAGTTGTTGTGTGATGATTGAAATAAAGGAATACCATTCGTATACGCTGAATGATATTCTGCTAGGTTTATATTGTTGTGATAAAATCACTGCAGGCGTAAATGATCTTGCAGGGCTTATACCACATTGTATTTCATATCCCGATAACGTGTATGTCGTTGTAAGCAGGTAGAAAAATTCTGATTTGGCAGCAGCCTCATAATTTTCCAAAATTCTTTCTAATTCTTGATTATAACCTTCGTTAATATGCATATCGTCTGAAAAATACCCACTATCTTGAGAACTCATGTCACTACTGTTTTTCGAACACCGTTGATGAAGTGAATGTAAACTGATCATCATAGTTTCTCTTAAATTTATACTTTTGCCATTCCCCCACTCCTTGTGGTTAATTGTAAGCCTTTTTGGAAAAGTGTATGTCTACGCGGCGTATTAAAATATAGATCCTCAAACTATATTCGATTTATTTATCCAGCTGTTGTGTTTGCTATCCATTCCTAACCATTTCACATACATCTTATTGCCTTTTCGTCTAAGTACTTTTTCGACCAGGTATATGTCAGGGTTTGATGTTTTCTGCAATTCTTCTTCGTAAAACCCGCCGCTAATCGGTGCACCTTGCATGTCTTCGAGCAAATACGTTATAGGATTTGTTATCTTAACTTGTGCAATTCTAAATAATTCAGTAGTCCAATTGGGTGTGTAGGCCTTTTCGAAGAAATGTTTTGTCTTTGATACACGTACAATGTCGCCAACTTTAAGCTTTCGTGGACCGGCAATCTTTAAATGAGTATAACTTTTGTTTAAAATGGTTTTTTCGTTAGATTTGTTAACCTGAGACGGTTTGTATCCTGTTTTACTGTGTTTTGTGTTGTTATATTCCTCGGTAATTATGGGTAGAGGATCTAACCATTTGTATGATCCATGTAAACTGAAATACTTGTACAACTTTGTTTTCAACGTTCTAATAATTCTTTCGCAAATGGCAGCTTTTTTAATCGTGTAGGTGCTATAATGATTAATTTCGTGTTTTTTCATTAAATTTTGAAATTTTCTGTTGTAAAATTCAGTTCCCAGATCGGATTGTAAGTTTTTTGGGACTCGTCGAGTATGAGCGAGAATATCCGAAAATGCCCGAGTAATTTCCTCGCCAGTCTTCGTTTTTAGAGGACGTGTCCACACAAATTTTGAAAAACAATCAATTACAACTAGTATTAGTTTGTAATTTTTATTTTGATGTGCATAAGGACGCATTTCAGCCAAATCCATTTGCCACAAGTCATCGATTCCTTTGATTATTGTTCGACGACGAGGATAGTTTTTTCGTGCTGGTTTATGCACCTCTTTCTTTTCTTTAGACATTATTTTATTGCACCTTCTACTACTTTAAGGCGTTTGTCTATATCCCATGAATGAATGCTTTCTACTATGCTTTTTAATGATTGTTCCACTTGTTTTATCCTCTGTTCCATCTTTATATCGTACATCGCATGCCTTGCAACTGTTTCTGCAGCAGATTTTAGATTGTTCTCCATATCCTTTTTCTGTGTATTCAAATCATCTTTGATTATTTCCTTCAACTTATTTATACTGTTTTCCGTATCCTTTTTTAGTATTGTAGCTTTAATGTTATCCAGATCTTCTTGTGCATGCTTTAGTCCTGTAGATATTTGCCATCTTAGTGTTTCCAGGCCATCTGCGATTATTTTTTGTAACTTTTGCCCGAGAAGTGGGACTGTAGTTATATGAAGCTCCTTTCTCACATCGTTTAGACCGATGGTTAAATCTTGTAGGTCATTTGTTTTTTGCTGCAACAACACACTATGTGTTTGGTGCAGATTACGTAACTCATTGATTTGTCCATCAACGTATTTTTTCGTTGCAGCATCGTCATTGTCTGATGGATCCTTGACATTGCAAATTTTCAAATTTTCGGCATTAATATTTCCGCCAGACGTATGTGGAAATGTAACTCGTGCCACCTTTTGAGCATTACTACTGTTACGAGAGTGATGACCGAATTTGTCGACACTCATAGTGGAAATGATGTCGTCATGTCCAGTTACTCTATTATATTAGCTTCTTTTAGTTCATTGATGATGGCTACGATTTCGTTGTCGAGAGATGTGTTGCCGGCGTCTTTCGAAGCCACCAATAGTTTAAGACGTTCAACTAGCTCATTTGGATCATCCCAATAAATATACTCCATGGGTGCAGTGTTGTATGTTAAACGAGAGTCATCCAATCCCGTTCCTTTGGCCGTAGATGGCGATGATCGTGTTGATGTTTTCGTTCTGTGTTCGAGTTCTTTTTTTGATCGAGTTGCATGCTTTTTCATTGCTGCATCAGATGGCTTAAATAGAGGTTTAATAATAGAATGATATTTTTCTCCGCTGGAACCTTTAAGACGTCCTAAAGTATCCAGATGAATCTCTGTGTTTTTCAACAGTGTTTTATACTTTTGTAAATCCTCATCATTATACTGTTCAGGGTTGGCATAAAATAAAAGTTGATACAGGCCAGGCGTACCACCTAACCTACGTTCTTCTAAATCACGTTCCCGAATTATTATTATGTCTCCATTGCGTTTGTCGAAGTTTATTCGACGTTTTCCCAATATCCAACCACTAATAGAATCGTAAAATGGACCATAGTTTTTATCAATTTTATCGTCTTTTATCAAATATTCTTTTATGTACTTGTGACTTATTGGAGGATATTGATCGATATATTCGTCTGTGGCATCCATCGGAATATCGATTGGCTCTTGAATGATGTTTTCATCAGGTATCGCTAGATCGGGTGCGTCAAGAAATACATCATCATCATCACCACCATTCTCCTCCTCCTCCTCCTTTTTCACTTCTTCTTTCTTAACTTGATCAAACTTGTTAGTGATAGTATGATGTAACGTTTTTGATGATTGTGCAATATCTTTGAGAGGTTTCGAGAGTGGTTTAAACAGTTTATTTAGGGACTCATCTTGTTCTGTTCGGCCTAATTTCAATGCCAAATATTTTTTGCGAATTGATCTAGCCAATTCGGCGACTTTCTTCTTGCGAAGGGCAATGGCAACCGTATCATCTGACATTGTGTCAACGACTAAATAATTACCTTACAATTTTATATATTTATCAAATCCTTTGCGATATCGGCCATTATTGAGAGCAAAATCTTTTATAATTACCAGAGTACCATACCTATCTCGCCAACATTCAGAACAAATTTTTTTAAATTCATCAAATGACATGTCTGGCGATACGTGCTCATCAAATACATGCTTTAAATTTATCTCGTCTTGCTTGAATAGTACAATCATGTTACAGTTGTCTCTAATTAACTGCTTCGGTATTTTTGAATATGTTTGGCATAAATAAGCGGCATCGATATCTTTATGCCTACCCATGGAATAATACTCGCGAATCTTTTGCTGTCCATCACATGCAACATCGTCAAATAAAAACACAGAGTGGGGTTTAGCTTCGCTGGGATTAATTATTTCTTCGTTGTCTTTAAATGGGTAATATCCTACACCTTTAACTTGCGCTATTACATCTTGCAGTAGTTGGTATTTCGGCTGAAAGAGGGATTTGGAATAAACATAGACATTTTTAAACTTGGCACCATTCGGATTGAATAGAAGAGATAGCATTACATTCGTTTTGCCGCACCCACTTGGACCGCAAATAATTGCTCTGAATGAATTCGGCAGCAATTTACCATGTTTACTGTTGGTTGTTTTCTGGACAATGTCCAAATTATCAATTGGTAGCGTCTGCTCTTGCTGAACGACCTTCATCATGTGACAAGTGTAGTACATAAATACGGTAATATATATTATAGATGTCACCACTTGCATGACATCAGTCCAATGTTGGTCGTTGAAGGAGGAGGTCTCGTGAACTCTCTAATTAATAAACTTCCAGTTGAACTACATATTCCTGGTTATCAGTATTGTGGGCCTGGAACAAAACTAAAAAAACGTCTTGCACGTGGAGATCCAGGAATTAATCCATTAGACGCAGCTTGCAAACGACACGATATCGCTTATTCGCAGCATTCATCTCTCGAAGAACGCCACAAGGCCGATAAAGAATTGGAAGATAGAGCTTGGGAGCGCTTCAAGTCAAAAGACGCTAGCATTGGTGAAAAAAGTGCTGCTTTAATTGTAACTGGCGGAATGAAAACGAAAAGAAAGTTGGGGATGGGATGCTCTCGTCGTGGAAGACGAGGACGTTACTCTTTTAATCGAGATGTTGTCTCAAAAATTGCAAAGTCCATAAAAAGAGGAGCATCGTTAACAGATACTGCTTTGACGGCTGTACGAATAGCAAAATCTATAATCAAAAGACTTGGTGGTCGTAAAGAAGTTGATGTTCCTCGAGTACTACCACTAAAATCTGGAGGTTTCCTACCTCTCATACCTCTATTTGCAGGCCTTTCCGCTTTAGGGGCTTTAGCAGGGGGTGCAGCTGGGGTGGCGAAGACAGTAGTCGACGCTAAGAATGCCCAAAAGAAATTGGAGGAGGATATTCGCCATAACAGGGCAATGGAACACATCGGTTCGGGTCTGTACCTACGTAAGAAACCGAGAGGTGGATTCGGCTTGTATTTGAAAAAAAACTTTCAATAAAGCTACCCAATCGTCCGCTATATGATGTGGAGATTGCACATTATGCGAAGATCCTTAAAATACCACATTTTCGAGGTGTTTTCATGAATGAAGCTCTGCCTAGAGACGGTCCTCGACAACGAGAATGTGCAATAGTAAACTTGGATGTGTCCACACATAACGGAACACATTGGGTAGCATACAGAAAGATAAACAACAACGTAGAGTATTTCGATTCATTTGGTCATTTGAAGCCGACCAAAGAACTTGTTAAGTATCTGGGTGGTGCACGTGCCAACATTTCCTATAATAACCATCAGTATCAAACCTACAATCAAATTATTTGTGGACATTTATGCTTAAAGTTTTTATATAATGGAGCCTACTAAAAGTACAGAACTGCTTATGGACCATATGTTTCACAAAAAATGCTTTACAGAATTCAGTGAAGAGGAACTAAAATACATACCGCTAGATTATATTATACGAACTGTAGGAACTACAGAATTGTTAAAAATATGGCATAAATTGCCTGAAACATATCGAGGAGATTTTAACCTGAAGATACTACTTCCCTGCTTCGTACATTATAACAGACCGGATTGGAGGACTCACTGGGATGGCCCACCTAATTCTCAAGCTTCATGTCATTTTTGTAAACTTGCTTTGGACCAAATAAAACTATTAAAGTAAATATTGTTGTTTTTCTAATATAATAACCTATTAATAGATTGACGTGAGTGAGTCATCATGTCGCAGTTGTTGAGAGTAGACAGCACCAATTACATATTCTCATTTCAACCTCCCACACCGATCGTGTTGGATCCGAATAAAGATTATGAGATAGCTCTTCGATTTTTCCATTCCTACAATAGTATACCAAACATTGAAAATACCAAGTTTTATTACTACAACGACAAAAACAAATTGCAACAATTTGATATCCCAGATGGATGTTATGAAATTGCCGATATTGAAGAATACATACAACAGAAATTGGGTGCTGATAATGTGCTTAAACCAGAAACGATATTTAGTCTAAAACCTAACCATAACACGTTGCAGTGTCAAATTTTCAGCAAATATAAGAACGTTTCGTTTAAGCAACCTGACAGTCTTGGTGCAGTATTGGGATTTTCTCCTGCAATACTAAATCCTGGACAGACATATTCTTCAGATCGACCTGTTAGGATTATTAAAGTATCTAGCATACGCTTTGAATGCAACATTAGTACCGGAGCCTTCGATGGTAACAGACCTGCTCACACGATCTACGAATTTGTCATACAATCAAATCCTGGGTACGCAATTGACGAAACTCCACACAATTTGTTGTATTTACCTGTTGTACCGCAACGAGAAATTACCAATATCACAGTGTTGGCTGTCGATCAAGAAGGACGACCAGTAAACTTTAGAGGAGAACAGAGCACATTGGTGTTGGAACTTAGATCAAGAGGGAAATGGGATTATTAATAAGACAATCTACTGCCCATAGTACACCATTAGTTGTGCAGCCGTCTAAGCGACAACATCTTACGTCCTCGTCTAAGCGGCAACATCTTACGTTTGCAAACAAATTGTTTTTACAATCACTTGGTTTTAAACTGAAAACATGACAACTATGTATGGAAAACGATCACGTTCAAAACAGCATAATGCCTCCAATATTTGATATTTATCGTAAGCCAATGTTTGACGAGTCGATTCGAAAGGCTGAATACCGAACATATGCACCATTCATCAAATCATTCAACTGCAATGACATTGTAGAATTTAGCATCAATCAAGTTGACTCGTTCTTTGCAATGAGCGAAACCTTGTTATGCATTAAAGGATCACTCGCAATAAACGGAACTGGCGACGTCAAGCTAGCAAATAATGTGGGTGCTTTTCTTTTCGATTCGTGTACGTACAGCGAAAGAGCAAGGGAGATGGAAACAGTGCGGGATCCTGGTATCATAAGTGCTGTACGTGCCATGACATGTTACACTCAAGAAGATTCCAATTATATGGTTATGGCAGGCTGGAATTACCCTAAAGATCCCATTCTAAACGCTGCAGATCATTCATTCAACATACAGATACCTCTTAAACATATATTCAACATTTTCAATGATTACCCAATGATTACGTGCGGTCGTCAAACAATAAAACTAGTTCGAGCTCGAAACGACAACGATTGCATAGTTGTCAAAGAAAAAACTCAAGGCCAAGTTACAACTGTTAAGATTAACATCACTAACATTGAGCTTAGAGTCAAGCACATATTTCCCAATGATGATATTAAATTGGAGCTTATGAAATCCATTCAACAAGATCAACCTATAGTTATTCCATTTAGAAAGTGGGAATTACATGAATTACCTGCCATTACCAAAGGCGCTAGACGTGAAGTTTGGGCCGTTAAAACTAGCACATCAGTTGAAAGACCTCGTTATGTCATTGTTTTCTTTCAAACCAACAAACGTGACAAGAATTCAGCCGATCCCACCTTATTTGACAATGTTGATATTCAAAGTATCAGATTATCCTTAAATGGAGAATATTGGCCGAACGAGAGAATGCAGTTGGATTTTAGCAAAACTGACTACAATGAGGCCTATTTCAATTATACTGAATTCTATCCTAGCTACATACATTCCCAACAAAAGCGTCCTCTGCTCGATTTCTCAGCTTTCAAGAATCATGCATTGTTCGTCATCGATTGTTCAAAACAAGAAGAAAGCATGAAAGCATCCACTGTTGACGTAAAACTCGATATTGAAGCGAATAATGGTTTTCCTGAAAATACCAAAGTCTACTGCATTATAATTCACGATTGCGTAATGGAGTACTTCCCTCTCAGCGAAATTGTAAAAAGTCTAAATTAGATGCATAAAGTGTCAGTAGTACAAGAGCAGTCATCATGAGAGTAGCATTCGTAGACATTCAGGGATTCAATGTGGACGGATGGTTTGTTCCCAAAGAACTTACCATTGAAATAGGTTTTAAACGAAGCCATTACATCTTTTTGCCTCAGAAACCATTTAATGCGCTAAGTAATGAGGATAAAAAGACTGCATCATATGTGGAGAAAAAACTGCTTGGAATTCGATACTCTGATGGACAAGTAGAATTGTCCAAAATCAATGAAATACTAGAAACCAAGTTGTTGTATTCAGCAGATTACATCTACGTTAGAGGAGAACAAAAAGCAGAATATTTGGATAAGAAACGTCACGTTTTTGGAGTTTTTCCCCCTATTATTGATGTTTGCAAGTTTGATGGTACGTCTCGTGCTACTGGAAACGTTGGTCCTACTGCAAACCCATGTCATGCCACTGGATTATTTTCATGCACCGAAAGAAATGTGGATCGTCTACGTCACTGGTTTGCCAATAACATAATACCATTGTAATTTTTTATATGTATAAATAAATATATTAGAAAATTAAACGCTTTTTATTTAAAACACTTTATTGATCGAGTCTTATATTACATGAAGATTCTAATTTTCTCTTTACAATTTTAAAAATAATTTTTAAAATTAAGATAAATACAGATGCTAATATTACACAAGACATTGCATAGACATTGTCTATTTCACTTTTCATATGCTCGCTGGTGTTGTTGTTGACACCCATGGTGTTGGTTGAATACGTCTTAATGGATATGTAGCTGGTGGTAGTTTTCTACATGCGTAAATCCAGGTGTCTTGATGCTGCTGTAGATTCACCTCTCCCAGTTTCCACGTTTTGTTGTCAATATGCAGGATATCTAATTGTCTTGTAATTTGTTTAAAATCCTCATACGATTTAATGTCTTTCTTTAATTGATTAAGTCTTCTTTGAAATTCCATTACTCTATGTATGTACTCGAGGGGATTCATATTACTACTGAATATGCCCTATGTCGAATATCACGTTTTATGTCAAGCGACGCCTTGCGTTGCCATGTACTGCGTCGAATTTGACATTTCACGTCGAATGTCAGGCCATTCACGTTATTTCACGTGGAATGTCACGTGATTTCACGTGACATTTTACGCCGAATGTCACATTCTGCGTCGACTGTCACGTCCTGCGTCGAATGTCATGTTCTGTTAGGCACTATACGGGAAAGAAGACGAATTGCAAGTTACTATTAAACTTTGGCAGAAGAATTCTCTGTGCCACCAACGCTTTCATTTGACGTCTGTTAAACAGCCGCGCCCTTCATATCTACGAGATCCCAATGCAACGCGTGAAAAATTAAGGTACCGACCGCACATCTGGTTCGCGCACCGTACGACCCACCTAAAAATAGGATCGCGCACCGCGCTCGGACGTCGCCAGTACGTCACGAAATGCGACGTCTCTCTCTAACACATTGCTTTCCCTATGCTGATAGTCATGGCCGTCACGAACTGCTACGTCTCTCTCTAACACATTGTTTTCCCTATGCTGATAGCCATGGCCGTGTTGTTCATCTACTCTCATTCTCTAGTGGCACAGTATGATAACTCAACAAAGCCACGTCAAAATCTTCTCTTTGGTAAGTACATAATGTTGTCAACACTTTAAAAAAAGAATTTTGTTGATTTTTAAGCATAGTTAATGGATTTAATGGTGTTATTTTAAATTTTGAAAGTAAATCCGGATAGTCCGGCCATTTTGTAGTCCGGCCGGGGGTTCGGTCCCGAGGCGGCCGAACTAGAGGGAGTCTACTGTAGTATCATTTATTTTAGTTAGCTGTAAGGTTTATTAAATACATGATTAGATTTTTTGTTTCCATAATAATTTAACTCTTATTAATATAACTTTTTTTAGATCAGAGATTTGCTTATTTGTTCTTTTACCACATTTTCAAATTATTTATTTCGATTGTAAGTATTATTATCTCTTTCAGGTACCTACTTTATTATTTTATCTTTATATATCTCACGAGATATAAATAGTCCTCTCTCTATATTTGTTTTGCTACAGTTTACATTATCTTTTTCATATAATTCTCGTTGTCTTTTCTATCTCTCTCGTGTCTGTTAACTTTATCTTTTCCCTATCCATAGATAGGGTGGCGCCCAAAATTCTCTTTTCTTCTCTTTCTCTTCCGTACCTCACTCTTGTATTTGAGCTGCAAAAAACCCCGACCAAGATACCTCTACCAGACTGAAGCCCGAGCCTAGTGCTGTTTCCTGGGTAACCCCACTCTGTCCATAAAGAGGGTACAAATGGAAGTATTTAAAATTTAAACTAAGGTTTTAAGGTTGTGGGTTTTAATTCGGAATCTGAAAAGAGTAGTTTAACGTCTGAATGTAAGAAGTTTAAACGGGGCGAGAGTTCTAAAAAACTTACTCAACGAAAACAGAAATACCGTATGAAATGGGAACAAGATGGAAAGTTTAAAGGTTGGCTCACAAATACTAATGGTAAATTATTGCAGGTAATATTTGACTTTTATATATATATTTTATATTTACTTCCTAACACCACAAAGGCTTGTTGCCGCGCTTGTAATGTAGAATTCACTGCCGAAATAACCTAAAAATCATGCGAAGTCCTTGAAACATGCTCTAAAATGAAAAGTTTGCCAAGTACAACAATTACGACTATATTTAATAAGCCTGAAAACTTTTTGCAAACTCAGAGTAAAGTTGCCGAAATAAAACTAGATTTTTGACACAACATAATATTTCATTTAATTCAGCTGATCATCTAACAAATTTAATTGTTTTTCTGATTCTGAGATTGTCCAGAATATGTCACTGGGAAGATTCAAAGCTACACAGATATCAAAAAATGTAATCGGTGCTTGTGCCAAGGAAGAAATTGTCTCTTATTTAAAGTGCTCCAAATTTCGCTTGATAATTGATGAATCTACAGACATTTCTTCTGTCAAGACTTTGTGTATTTGTGTACGATTTTTTCATCCTAAAACCTGTATAGTTGATACTCTTTTTTGGAAGCTTATACAAATTTTTTCTGACGACGAACCTGAGAAAGCAAGTTTTTTCTTCATTTAATGTGCTTGGCCTTAGCTGGCATGCCTTAGTTGTGCAAGTCTTATTTAGTTCGAAAATAAAGAATTTGTTAAATATAAATATTGTTTATTAAGTGGTTAGGTTGGGTTAGCTTTGTTGTTTGTTAAAGTTATTAAGTGATTTGGTTGGGACAATTTATATTGGGTATTTTCATAATTATAATAGTATAATTATTATTCTGTAGCTAACTTCAATTTGCTCTTCGCGTTGTTGCCCTATAAAGGTCGATTCTCACTATACGTTCCGTTTACTTTCCATATCCGTGACTTTCCATTTACATAAAATATTATTAAACTCAAATCATAAAGCCCACTTTCCGTTCCGTTTACCTACCATTCCCGAAGCCTCGCGTTCAAGATTAGCGGCCACGTATTTTTTCTGCGACAAGCTGCGATGTGTCGGGTACGGTATGGATAGTGCGAATATTATTACATCGCGGTTCAGTGTAAGTTGTTAAGATAAATATGAATGACGAAAAATTGATAGAACTTGTCAGGCAAAATAATGCCTTATATGATTTTGAAAATAAAAAATATAGCGATAATTCATTTAAAGACAATATTTGGTCAGCTATTGTCAAGGAACTCGATGCCGAATAAATTTTAAATTATTTGTTTGTTTATGTGTATAATGCAAAATCTTTAGCAACTGTGATACTGGATGACTCAGAAAAAGTAATTTTTGTCTACACAACTGAATGTGGAAGTTGTTTCCACTCTAATTTAAAGATCATTGAGAAAAACCAGACTTATTGTAAGTAAACGCGACGTCTATTGAGAATTGTGGTTAAAATAATGGGAGGTATATGGAACGGGTATGGAAAGTAAACAGAACGTATAGTGAGAATAGACCTTTAATCATCCCACAATCATAAATAAGGATATACCGATATTTTTTTATTAATATATATCCAATATATTAGCGAAAATTGATTTATGATTGGATTTTGAACTTAAATTAATGTAAATGCTTTGTTTTTAACATGTTTATAGATTTGTACTTAATACATGTCTAAAAAAATATATGATATGGAAATATTTCTGAGAACATCAAAACTTTGCAATCATGTCTCTGTCCCTAACTGCGCAAAAGTAGGATTTCTTCACAAATTGTCGTTGCGAAAACGTGAAAAGTTTATAAAAAAAATGGCGTATGTTGGATGTAGCGTGGATATTTTTGAAAGCGGTTTTGTGGCCAAAAATGAAGGCAAACTCATGGAATTTTATTTTAAACACGATGTTATGAAGAAGGGGATAGTGTGCCGATGTGGAAATACGTTAAAAATGGACAGCAAAATGACTTTTAGATGAAATAAAAAAGTAATAAAGCTCGGCCTGGATAAGCAATCCACCGCCCTACTGGTCGGGGAGAGACTTCGTTAAGGCTATTCAACTGCGAGGAAATCTCTTACCAACGAGAGGCGTCCCTTCAAATCCACCTCACGAAAGACGGTGCCGGAAGGGATGCGAACGTAACGAGAGCCTAAGTCATGTACTACAGAAATGCCCCGCATCACATTGGCATCGCATTAAGAGACATGACCAGCTCGTTACGTGTTTACGTAAGGCAGTTGAAAAGAAAGGGTGGACATGCGAGGTCGAGCCGCGTATCAGATGCGCAGATGGGACTCTTAAGATTCCTGACCTTGTCGCACATCTGAATGAGCAGGTAATTGTCGTGGACGTTGCCGTCAGCTGGGAGGGTCCTGAACCCCTAAGTACAGCTGCTGCGAATAAAACAGCACTGTACACAGAGCCTCGATTTCTTCAGACCATGCAGACCCGATATCCAGGGAAACAAATTTGCATGGCACCTCTAATCGTTGGCGCTCGCGGAACTTGGATTCAATCAAATTCTCGTGTCCTGAGAATTTTTAACCTTTCAAGGTTTGACGTCCGCAACCTTATCACAAAGGCAATCATGGGTGGCATCCATATTCATAGTTATTTCATGAGGTCCTAACATGAATAACTTATGAGAACTACGTTTCGAATATCGCATATCGGCTTCTTCCTATCGTGGGCCCTACGTTCGTCTAGTTAGGGTTTTATCTAGCTGACTACATAAATGTTGTTTCGTCCTTTATGTCTGTGTCGTCCTTTTATCTACTTTTATATTTTACATTTCACTATTTTTAAAACTTTATTTCTTTTTAGCAGCCCCTATTGGCTGCTGGCTATTTTTCCAAGCCCACTTTACCGTGTGGCGTTGGTTTTTGCTACAGGGGGGGACGGTCGGCTCGTACGATATAACTGGCCAAACATCGGGCCATAAAGAGCCATACGCTGCTGGTCTGTTACTCTCCGGATCGGAACGGGGAGGAACAGACCAGCAGGAGAGGGTCGGTTTACGGATGACGGGGGTTTGGTTACGTGATGAACGTAGCCACCCAACCGGGCATCGCCCGGCCTCCAAAATAAAAGAGGATATGGCTCCACTCTGAGCTCAAGCCGACACCTGCTGGTGTCGGCTTTATTGCATCTTAAGCCTCCACGGCAATGTCTTGTGCACAGTGAGTTGGGGATATCTCCTTCTACAATGGTGAATTGGTATAATTATTGCAGATAAATGTTTATTATCCACAAGGAAACTAAGTTCCTGTAGCTGGCTGTATACCATGTATCACAAAATATTTAAGTAAAAATCCTTTATAAAAGATAAATTAAAAACCCAAACGGGATATGTCATGAAGACAAAACGTTTTCGGAAACCATGTTCCATCATCAGTGTCTAGGTGTACATGTTTTGAGCCACTAAATATCAGGGTAAAAACCCGTTAAAATTTATCTAATACAATTTGGTTTACATTATTTGGTATATTTTAAGATATTAGAGTTACTAGTGGATATGGTAACATGGCGACGTATGACTCCACATGAAGTTGCCGGTCCTGAGACGAAGTGTCTACGAGGACTTGATGATAGCAACTAGAAATAAATAAGAGTTTCGTTTTCAAGTCAAAACTTTACGAAAAAAGCTTTAGGACCAAACCCTATTCTTTCAGTGGAGGAAGAGCAAACATTGGTAGATTGGATACTGGAAAGTTATCGAAAAGGTTTTCCCCGAAGAAAAGAAGACTTGCAAATAAGTGTGAAGACTTTTTTGGATGATAAACCACGACCAAATCCATTCAAAGTCTTGAAGAGACATCCAATATTATGCGAACGAGTACCTGAAGCAGTTACTGCCGCGAGTTCTCGAGTTAGCGAAATGGACATTCGAAAATGGTTTCGTGGAATTGAAGTAGACCTGAGAGATCAAAAATACTTCGAAATTCTCAATTCGCCTGGTCGAGTTTTTAATTCTGATGAAACGTGCTTTCTGTTATGCCCTAAGAACAAATCCGTATTAGCACCGAAAGGTGCAAGGAATGTGTATGAAGTACATAATGCCACAGCTAAGTCCAATTTAACTGTTTTATTTACCTTTTCAACTGAGAGACGAGTGACTCCCCCCTTTTATTATCTATCCATACAAAAGGCTGCCTGCCAATATTGCTGCTTCAGTGCCTGACGAGTGGGGTGTTGGTACAGGTCCAAATGGATGGATGAAAACTGAGCTATTTTTTGAATATATTGTAACCGTTTCAAAAGTTTCAGGAAATTTCATTATAATTTCGATTAATTTTTTTTAATAAAATTGCTCACGCCATCTATCTGCCGGGTACCTTTAATTACCTCAAGGTCCCTACCGTGATTCCTAATTCATTAGAAGAGACTGTTCGTTAACCTGTCACTCTTATCGTTTCCCAGCGAAAATTTCTAGCATCGTAGCATCCTTATTTTATTTCGTAGAACGCCAAGTCGTTAAGACGTGATTCTGTTTAGTTAGTCTTTAATAGAGAAGCCGAACAAATCCTTTTCTTGTCTATATTTTCAGAAAAATATTTATTTTTAGACGCTTATCGGTGAGGCTAGAATATTAATGGAATATGTTTGTTTGGAACAAGGTAAAATAAGTATGGATTTGCGACATGCTATCTAATTCCAGCCCAGTATCTCTTTATGGTATGATATAATTATATTGAATGGAATACACAATGGCTTCATTTAGTCAACTACTTAGAGAGTGAAAAGAAACAATTCATACCCTTTTCTTCATAATTACCAGCTGTTGGATAATTCAGGTTGTACCAATTTTTATATTTTTTTCTCTATTGAGCAAGCGAAGAATATTTACGAACTTAAAAAGAAACAGTGAAGTGCTTTACTATTATTTTAATTATAATATATGCTCTAGATAATATATACCTGTAATTTTTTTAAAGTGAACGAATTTCGAAATTTGGGATAAAATATAAATTCATTTTCTTAACTACTACATGCTATGATATAAATGTTTGTTTTCTTACGACATGATTTTAATTTTAGTTTTGTATAAACACTTCTCATGCTAATTGAATACTAACACAAATTGGTATTTTAATATCTTTCTGGAGTGACGTAATTTTTTAACCTAGAATCTTTTAATAATATTTTTGTTCATTGCAAAGAAATAAAAGTACAGTTTTGTCGTAACATTTAAAAAAATTATCTACTCGTTTCCCTACGAGAATAAAAAAACAGGGATGGTGCCCAACAATAATAAATTCTAATTTCAATGTTATCTAATTGTACTTGGATTTGAAAAATAATACACAGCCTATATGGTTGAAAAAACCACGCCCATTCTCTTCCCACATGACCTGGCCTTGAATATAAATTTGTATGCCAAAATGATTATATGCATCTACGCTACAATATAGGAAACGTTTTTCATCCTTACCTAGTGAAACAAAACAGAAAATTTCCCGTTATTTTGTTTGTGGACGGTCACATTTCGTATCGATTGAGTGATTTGTGTTCTCAGTTACAAATTATTTTAATTTGTCTTTATGGAAATTCAATCAGAATTCTACAACCGGCTGACGTTTCTGTATTTAAGCCACTTAAATCATATTGGAAAAAAGGTGTTATGGAATAAAACAGCGCCGAAGCAATCATACAAGACAAAGTGGCAGGTATTTTAAACACAGTGATTGATGTTTATTTGAAACCAGAGATAACCAGAGATAATAAAAAATGGCTTTGTAGCAACGGGTTTATGTCCATGGAATCCAGATGCCATAGATTATATGAAACGCATTGGGAAAAACTTGATTTCCGCTTTTCAAGATTTAAAAATAAACCACCTACCTTACGAAAAATTTAAAGAAATTGTAGGACCAATACTTCTTGAAAATTTTAAAAACATAAAAGAAATTACAAACATGGGACCAAAGAATTTTGGATTCTGTATAAACTATGGACAGAATACTATAACAAAAAATGAATCGATGGACAGAATACATATCACAACTTTTTGATGATAAAGATAGACAAGAAATCTCAAACGAATATACAGATGATACAGGGCCTGATATAATCAGAGAAGAAATAGATTATGCAATCAAACAAGCGAAAAGTGGTAAGGCCCCCGGTCCTGATGAAATTCCCGTAGAACTGCTCAAACTTATGGACGATGAATCTATTAAAATACTCCTAGATCTATTTAACACAATATATAGAACTGGAATAATACCTAGGGAATGGCTCCGTTCGACCTTTATACTACTGCCAAAAAAGGCAAATACAAGGGAATGCAGCGAATATCGTACGATAGCTTTGATGAGTCATGCTCTAAAACTGTTCCTGAAAATAATCCATAATAGGATCTATAGGAAATTAGACGTAGACATCAGTAACACTCAGATGGGATTCAGAAAAGGGCTGGGTACAAGGGAGGCTCTGTTTGCAATGAACGTTCTCTCACAGAGATGCTTAGACATGAACCAAGAAATTTACACCTGCTTTATTGATTTCGAAAAGGCCTTTGACAAAGTACAACATGAACCACTAAGACAAATTCTAATAAAGAAAAATATAGACAGCCGAGATATTCGAATTATATGCAACCTATATTGGAATCAAACAGCAAATGTGAAGGTTGAGGGTAGGCTAACAGAAGAAATTCAAATCCGTCGAGGAGTCCGGCAGGGATGCATCTTGTCGCCACTTTTATTTAATCTGTATAGTGAAGCTATTTGTGAACAAGCACTCGAGGAAGAAGATCTTGGTCTGATAATAAATGGTGAGACGATCAACAATATAAGGTATGCTGACGATACGGTTCTCCTAACGGGAACGCTAGTAGAACTACAACATCTCGTTCAAAGTCTCAATATATACTGTAACAGTTACGGCTTGAAAATTAATTTGAAAAAAACTAAATTTATGGTAATCACGAAATCAAAGAACATCAGAGCTAATCTTGTAATAGACAATACAAAGATTGAGCGTGTGTCCTGTTATAAATATCTAGGTGCTTGGATCACAGACGATACTGATCAAACAAAAGAGATTAGATGTAGAATAGAAATCGCTAGATCAGTCTTTAATAGAATGCGCAAACTCTTTTGCAATCGTGATATCAATATAAAGTTACGAATACGAATGCTGCGGTGTTATGTCTTTTCTACCCTGTTGTATGGAGTAGAGGCTTGGACACTAAAACAGTTGACCACAAAAAACATCGAAGCTTTCGAGATGTGGTGCTATAGGCGCATTCTCAGAATATCATGGATGGACCGCGTCACTAACACGCAAGTACTCCAAACTTTAGTAGACAAAAGATGCGAAATTCTAAATGAGATAAAAACTAGAAAGATGGAATACTTGGGGCACATTGTGAGAGGTGAAAAGTACGAACTTTTAAGAAATATCATGCAGGGCAAAATTAAGGGCAAAAGAAGTGTGGGAAGAAGAAAAAATATCATGGCTTCGTAATCTACGTGAATGGTTCGGGTGTAGTTCGATTGAACTTTTTAGGCGCGCTGCTAACAAAGTCGCAGTGGCCATGATGATTTCCAATCTCCGCTAGGAGTGGCACGAGAAGAAGAAGAAGAATAAACTATGGAAACAATTCGACAAAGTTAAAGATAATGAAAATTTTCAGCACAGATCCGGAACCCTATGAAGGGATTTATAATGAATTAGAGAATATAAGAGTAAAAACCATCCATAATAAATAAGAATGTGTGGAAAGCAACATTGAGCAAGTACTAAATGAATATAGTCATTTAAACGAATTTGACTCTGGGCATATTATCATTGACATAGCTGACGATATTGACATCAACAATATTAGCGAACTATTCAATACAGGGGAGGATCCATTAGTATTTGCTGATTTGGGGACAGAAGACCTAAAAATAAACGGCAGCCCATAACATGGGCATAACAAAGATGATAATCTTCCATCAGCAAGTAGTGAAATAAATATTAGAACTGAATCAAACAATATGGCTAAAAATTCAATGAAAAATTATTTAGTATGGCCGGAGAGTCCCCTTAGGAAAGGTAAAAAAAAACTGAACGAATTTCTTTCGTACTCAACTCAGAACAATGGAAAAAGATAAATTTGGAAAAACGAGAAAAAAAATCTTGAAGGAAAAAGAAGAAAGGAAACGTAAAAGAATCGAAAAGAAAGAAAAAACCCAATTGGAGAAGATTTTTTCCAAAAGAATATGCGGAGGAAAAAAGATATTGAAAAATATTACACACACAAACACATTGAAGGCTGGCCCTAATGTGTCGAATAAAGCTAACGCCACATTAACTCTTTAAGGATCAGTGGTAGCTATATTTACCGGTGTTGCTAGAGGTTATTTTTCTAACTTATAAGCAATGACTATTAGACCGTAAGCATAAACAATACTGTTTTAACCCCTTAACGCCGAGTGAGGATAATTTGATACAAATTTGAAAAAAAATTAGTTAGAGATACATTCAAATAAAACCGCATATGATAGTTTTTGTTTTTTATTCTTAAATGTTCTATATGTTTCTACAATATAATTTAATTAAAATAATATCTTATCAATTGCCTTCTTATTCTACGTCCTATACCTAGCAAATTTACATTTGGGGGTTCTGAAACAAATTGAGTTATTAAAAAAATTTGTACATATTCAAAGTTAAAAATTTACCATCATTATTTTTAACAGGATTTTGCTCAACTCTGTTGAAATCTTCGTAATTGGCTTCCACTTCTACATTATGGACAATAAGGATATTATGGAAAACACAACAGGAATTTATAATGGTTGCCGCTGTAACTGTTTTTTTGGATATACCTAACAACCAAAATCCTCGTTCATTATTATCATACATATCATACATCATGCATGGATCCTGGATATCTAGCATCACAATTAAGTATTTTTAAATTCGAATCACATATCTAAAAAAAATTACTTCAAATATTTAGTATTATCAACTTACATACAATCTGGCAATTGATACTATGAAAATCCTTTCCTATTTAGGTATACAAAACCTGGATTTTGTGGATGATCAATAGGTGGGGAAAGGATTGCTATATGACTACCATCTATACAACCCACTACACCTGGGAAATTAAACTTTTCCATAAAACTAAAATTTACATTAAACAATATTTAAGTTGATATTTGAATAACTTTATTTACCCACGAGCTACTGACATCTTTGCCACTTTATGTTTGTGTGAAATCTAATATATCTTCTACTAAGATGTGTCGATAATATCCTACTAATTTCTCCAAAACAACGACTAACCATCGACTGACTCATACCTAGTAAAAAATCTTGCCCAACGCTTTTTTGATAACTTCCATGTGCATAAAAATGTAATGCACATAGGACCTATAAAATAACTATTAACATATGCTTATTCAGTATTTTTAGCATATTTACTTTCCAATTAATTGGAATCGACGTAATTCTGAGTGGATCTATTAGATTACTTGTATCCCTAATAACTCGTTTTTTCAAGTTAAAAAGTTGTCTAAAAAATAAAAACAATTATTATAGATTATTAAATGTAGTTATTAATTAATTAATTCTTAACACTGTAGTACTTGCCTTTGTAGCTCTGCTTCTATTTCTCCTCCAAGAATGATACCCATATCTATTTGGAAATTCATTGTACACGACACAAATTAAATATATAATTATCTAAATAAATAACACCACAGACTAAAAAATGAAGCAGCTACAAAAATTAATCAACCGCTAATTAACAAGTCAACAAATAAATGTCAACAATAATCAATGCGCAAGTGTCAAAACCAATTTCGATGGCGAAATTTAATCTTGACAGAGCTTATCTAGTCGAAATAAATTTCTACACATTCCGATAGTAGAGGTCGAGATGAGTTACATAATCAGATCTATTCTGTAACTTTTAACAAATCGAATAGAAATGACCAAGTCGAATCGTAATTACCCAAAATCGGAATGTTGGATATCTATCGCGTCGTTGTCGTGTTTGGATTGGCATTCTGTAACTCACATCGTAATCGGTCTAAATCGAAAACGCCAACTTCTATTTGACGCGCTCAGAAGTTGGTGGCCCCCGCACTGAAAAGTGAAATAAGTGTTCTGTGACGTTATGTTACTGGAAAGGCTAGTGCGCGCGAAAAATTCATCAAATTATTGGTAATACAATTAAATTATTTTGCAGACCTTCATCCACTGGAAGAGTCATACAAAAAAAAAGCAAGGGAGTGCATAAAATCTGAACAACGGACAGGTGGTGGAGAAGCAGATGGAAAAATACTAACCCCAATCGAAGAAAAATTATTGGGACTAATCTTGGATAGCAGTGAAAGGTGCTGATGTACAGGAAGTAGGATTTATTAATGAAAGTATAGATCATGTAAAAACAAACAATCAATTAGATGATGTACTAATTGAAGAACAAATGGAAAGTTTAGATGAACCAGAATAGTGTCCAGTTGAGACAGAAATATTATTACCCAGCACATCAAAACGTCCAGCAGAATCCATTTATGTAGCACCTAAGAGAAAAGCCCCAACAAAAGGTACATAAAAATATGTTTAAAATGCTAATTAATTTAAGAATAATGTTTTGTTTTCTATTAGTTTGCATTATTTTTGTTTTCAGATAAAGGTAGTAATGTAACAATAAAACACTGAAAACTTTGTTTTCAAAACTTCCACAAATTTTTATTTTAAATTCTTATCACTACAGCTGTTTCGGCTGATTGCCTTTCTCAAGTGATCTGTTTTTGGCATGGGTTTACACTTTATAGTCTCTAATGAAATAAGTTGAGGAGGGGAGAACTGTTTGTCTCAAGCTGGTCATTCAGAATTATATCTGTGTTTTTTAATTTGTTGATTTCCATAGATTCTAACAAAGATAGCTTAAGGCCTTTATTTTGAATGTGTAGAATTTTAAATTCGTCATCAAAAGAATGATTATGATCTAGAAGGTGAAGTGCGTATGTAGAATCTGTTTTTCTATTATTGAAAGCCCTTTTATGTTCTGCTATTCGTTTATTAAACACAGATAAAAATTAAAAAACACAGATATAATTCTGAATGACCAGCTTGAGACAAACAGTTCTCCCCTCCTCAACTTATTTCATTAGAGACTATAAAGTGTAAACACATGCCAAAAACAGATCACTTGAGAAAGGCAATCAGCCGAAACAGCTGTAGTGATAAGAATTTAAAATAAAAATTTGTGGAAGTTTTGAAAACAAAGTTTTCAGTGTTTTATTGTTACATAAAATGAATTTCCATCAAGTAACGGTCGAATCCATCAATTATTTAAAAGAAGTCAGTACAGGACTTTTGACCATATTGTTTTCAAGATTACTTTTGAAACGTAGACTGGCGACACAAAACATCTGGTTTTTAAATATGTGTTTACAAAATAAAGTGTTCCCGAAGTATATTCAGTTAAAAACCAAGAACCACAGCCCCGCCGCACAAAAAGGGATACATCACGGCCAGACCAGATGGCTGAAAGACGACAGAAAATACCAATACAAGAAGCGAGATATCATAGCTGTTTATCTTAAGGTATGTCATTCAGAATTAAATTATAGATTAAATAATATAGAATTTGATATCCTAGATTCTAACGTGAGAATTAATATAAATAATATAATAGATAAAAAATTCAATACACAGTGTAAAAAACTAAATAATCTAATTTGCAATAGTAAAAAATCCAATATTCATTATACAAGAAGTTTTTCGAACCATAATTTTTTCAATAGATTTATAAATTTAACAGATACTAAATTTAGTAATAGCGAGATACAACTTTTAGAGAAAGGATTTAAACACAACTTGCCCCAACATAATAATCAGAAAACTTTAGAATATTTAGGTGTAGAATGTGAAGTAGCATTAAACAAAACTGCTAACAATATCGAAAAAAGTATAATTGCAAAATCTATTACAGATGTGTGTAGTGAAACCAAAAATTCCTGTTACAAAGAGAATAAAACAGCCATTTCAATTAAAAATAAATCAATAGAAAACAACATAGTGTTTACAAAAGCAGACAAAGGTAACACTACTATTGCTATAGATAAAATAGAATATAATAACAAAACAATAGAATTTTTAAATAATCAAAACATTAAAACGTTACACAAAGATCCAACAGAAAAGTACCAAAAACAAATTAAGCTAGCGTTAGAAAATTCAAACTCAATAGTAAATCCAATAGAATAGAACAGAAATACCTCAGTATCATGAACCCACAGGCTCCTAAATTATACTCTTTCATTAAACTACACAAACTGCATCACCCAATAAGACCTGTAGTATCTTTTTATACAGCTTCGTCATATAAACTTTCAAAAAAACTGTTAGAGATTATTTTAGAACACACTAAATTTTCACCTAAATATACCATAAAAAATACAATAGAACTAGTTAATAAAATACAACATTTTCAGTTACCTAACAACTCCAGATTAATTTCATTTGACGTAAAAATCTTTTTCCTAGTATCCCTCCTACAGAAACTTTTATTTTAGTAAAAAACCTTTTAGACCAAAATAATACAAATCCAATCATTACATCTGAAATTTTACATCTTCTTGAAGTTTGCATAAACCAGGACTACTTTGAATTTAATAATGAATTATATACAAATAACAGTGCAGGACTTATAATGGGCAATCCTCTAAGCCCATTGCTATCAGATATTTTTATGGATCATCTAGAGACAAAGATTTCAAAACATCCCATATTCAAACAGTTTTTATATTGGTGGAGATACGTAGACGACGTACTGGTATGTTTCACAGGAACTAACAGGCAACTCGACCAATTTTTATCTTATATTAATTCTCTTCATAGTCATATTGAATTTACAATAGAAACAGAACAAAATCAATCCATAAATTTTTTAGATTTAAATATTACCAGACCTAAAAACAAACATGACTTCTCCATATTTCATAAACCTACCCATACTGACACGACTATTCACAATTCATCATCACATCCCACACAACATAAACTGGCAGCCTATCATAGTATGTTACATAGATTAACAGCAATTCCTATGTCAAAATACAATTTTGAGACAGAATTAAATATCATTAAGCAAATAGCAGTAAACAATGGATACAACGAACAAACAATTAATAAAATGTTAAATCAAAAACTACACAAGAAAGCCCTGAACTTAGTATTTCCACCACCAGAGAAAAAACCCAGTACCTTCTGCTCGATTACATATACAGGCAAAATATCAACAAAAATAGCCAAACACATAAAAAAGAAAGGAATAACACCAGCTTTCAGAACAAATAACAACCTAGGCAAATATATTAAAAACAATAAGAGCCAACATAAAAAACACTTACACAGTGGTGTGTACAAACTTAAATGTGGCGACTGCCCAAAAACTTACATTGGTCAAACAGGTAGAAATTTTAATAAACGAATAGCAGAACATAAAAGAGCTTTCAATAATAGAAAAACAGATTCTACATACGCACTTCACCTTCTAGATCATAATCATTCTTTTGATGACGAATTTAAAATTCTACACATTCAAAATAAAGGCCTTAAGCTATCTTTGTTAGAATCTATGGAAATCAACAAATTAAAAAACACAGATATAATTCTGAATGACCAGCTTGAGACAAACAGTTCTCCCCTCCTCAACTCATTTCATTAGAGACTATAAAGTGTAAACCCATGCCAAAAACAGAGAGTAGACGGTGAGACTCGCAACTGGAAGGTTGACCATAGTATCACAGTCTATTTTCCTGCTTCTTGGCTTAGGTCCGAGCGACTGACGTCAAACAGCTTACCCAACCCAAGCCGGTCGGCGGTAAACCGAACGGTTTAAGTTGTCCGAATTTGCACATGTAAGAAATCAGGATATCTCTGATTTAGTCTTTTTCAAGACTAAAAAAGACGATAAAACTGTTTTTACTAATAAAATTACAGATTTAATTTCAGCATCCAGTCCAATCAGACGGGAATTCCCACTTCACAGGAAGTTATTCAAGAACAAAAAATTCAGGCCCACCTCAAGGAGAGGTGGACCCGCCCAGGAACAGTTACAGGATAACGAAATAGAACAAGAAACAACATCAGTAGAAGAATCCACAACCACGATGGCTTCAAATAACGTAGAGATCATGGAAGAAGAACCATTCCAGGCAGTGAAATGCCAGAGAAGAAATTCGAATGAAAACTTAGCAGGAGCTAGACAGCGACCATCAACAAGCAGTGGAACGGTTACAACTCAGAACCGTTATCAAGTTTTATCTACAATCAACACTGAAGAAACATCTTCTACGACGACAACCAGGAAAGAAAGAGTGCCCCCTCTGGTCATAGCAGGACAAATTGGGAGTTATGCAACCTTCATCAAGGAAATAACGAAGTTATTAGGACACAATAACTTCCAAATTTCACCTTCTGGAAAAGCAGGTACAAGGGTGTACCTAAAAACCAATGAAGATTATGAAAAACTCAAACAGGATTTCATCTCAACCTCAACAGCCTTCCATACTTTTACGAAGAAATCGGAAGTAACGAAGAAAATCGTCATGAAAGCGGCCCCAGGATTGGACCTCGATGAAGTCGAAGCTGACCTCCGTGAACAAGGAATCATCGGAAAAGTCAACGAACTGAAAACCAGGAAACCAGGAGCACAAAGCAGCTCCTATCTGCTCCAAGTGGACAAACAACAGGATCTGAAGGAGATAAAAAGGATCAACGGAGTGCAAAACATAAGAGTAAGATGGGACGCTTACTCTAAACCATCCAGGGCAACGCAGTGTTTCAACTGCCAGGAGTTTGGACACTCTGCCAGAAACTGCTTCAAGCAACCTAGGTGCATGAAATGCGCTAACGGACATCAGACGAGACACTGCCCTCTCCCAAAAGGTCAGGTAAACAAAGTGAAGTGCTGTAACTGCCAGGAGGCACACACTTCCAACTATCCAATGTGCAGCAAGCACATTGAGTACCTAGACAGGCAAGCTGCGAGAAGAGCGAGGAACCAACCGCAGAAAACGGCTCCACCAGCGCCACATCCTTCGACCTTCAGGAAAACCACCAGCAGTGTATCATATGCACAAGCGAGCAAAGGAGAGCAACAAACACCAAGGAATGATGGAGTCAAGAGCACCTGGGCTGAAATTAACGAAATAGTTAATGTACAGAAAATGATGGAAATTCTTCAAGATATGAAGAGAGAGCTACTACAGGCAAAATCATTTGCAGAAAAAGCAATGATTTTCATGAAATACGAAGAGATCTACAATGAACCATAAGCACCTGAATATACTCCAGTTCAACATAGCATCACTGAGGCTAAGGATCAGCGAACTTCGAGAGACAGTCGTAAGGCATAACCCAGATGTCATATGCCTGTCTGAAACAAGATACATGACGGACTCCCAACTTCCAAGGATAACAAACTACGATGGATTCGGAAGAAGAGACGAACCAAACGACAGAGGAGTAGCCATCTATGTTAAGAACAACATAGAATGGAACCAGGTTTTGATGGATACACACCATTTCGAAAGTGTTGGAATCAAAGTAGGTATAGCTAATATCTTTTCAATTTACAGGAAGCACTCGGAAGAACTAGCCATAGAAGAACTGGATGCCTTACTCAACTCTGCACCAACCGTAGTCGTAGCAGGAGATTTCAACGCCAAACACACAGCATGGGGATGTATGACGGACACAGCACCAGGAACAACTCTACTAAGATACTGCGAGGACAGAGATAGGATGTTATTCGCTCCAGACGAACCAACAAGGATCAATCCAATAAGAGGACACAACAACTCAACACTGGACCTGTTCATCACCAAGGATGTAATAATGGAAGACGTCAGAACATACTTCGAATGCAGTTCGGACCACAAGCCAGTAATAGGAAGGATGACATCGAGAGTCGACTTGCCAAGGATAGAACCAGTAGAAAGATGGAGATGGAAAGATGCTAACTGGCCTAACTACAGAAGACAGCTAAACCAAATGGAAATGAAGAGAGAATTCCAATCAACAGAAGAAGTAGAAGAAAAGATCGAAGAAATCACAAGAAGAATCCAACGAGCAATGGAAGCCAACATCCCAAAATCAATGACGAACAACAGAGGACTGATCATCCCAACAGAACTACAGGACATCATCAAGGATAGAAACAAGGCCAGACGAGCATTCCAAAGAACCAGAAGACAGGAATTCAAGGACTACGGAGACATCCTATCCGAAGAAATAAGAGTAAGACTGAGAAGTCTTACTGAAAACCAGTGGCACAACAACATCAGAAGAGCGGAAGAAAACCATGGAAACGTTTGGAAAATGCTGAAGGCAAGAAGAAGAGGAAAACAAAAGATGCCACAAATCATGGACAACGAGGGAACACACTACGACACCCAAGGAAAAGTTGATGCAATATCAAGGAAGATGGCAGCCACACACAGACAAAACCAGGATATGTCGGATGCAAGAACAAAGAGGAAAGTCGAGCAAGAATACAACAGGATCAGAACAAGGAACGAGTTCCAAATAGACGAGGAAGACCATACCAGCCCAAGTGAAGTTGCAAAAATCATCAGGAAACTGAAAGGAAGCAGAGCACCAGGACAAGAAGGAATCCACAACATCACCCTCAAGGAACTTCCGAAGAAGATCATAGTACAGCTGTACTATATCTTCAAATACTGCCTGGAAAAAGGACATTTTCCAAACAACTGGAAACACGCCAAGATTATACCTCTTCTGAAACCAAGGAAAGATGGAAGAAGATGTAGCAGTCACAACTGCTAACATATAATTAATTAATATATTTATTATTGAAATCCTAAAACCCCTCAGAATCCCGTTTATGAAACGTTCATGGGCAATAGACGGTGCGATGCGCAAACTACAGGTCAAGTATTAAGCGCTCGCTAAAGTCAGTTTTGGCCAACAACTCACGCAGAGAGGTGTATTTCTCCACGCCTTAACCGGCATTTTTTTGTCTTTAAATCGGGTAGAAAATCTGGGATTGGATTTAATATTTTCCCCGAACATCAAGGGAGAAATTAGAACAGATGATAAAGAATCTTGATTGAAAAACCGACTTCCAAATCTATAGAAATGAATATTTAAGACCCGGCTTCCAAATCTACTGAAATAATTATTTAAAACCCAGGTGAGCAATTAAATCATTTAGTTTTATAGGCCTATCATTTTATTGATACTTTCATTGTCTTTTGAAATATTAAAAGTGTAAAATCCGAGTTTTCTCATATGTATCATGTGGCCTTGAGCCTAGATCGTTAATTTATCGGACACCTAATTAGTTTTTCTGTTTTTTTGTATACCTATTCGGTATAAAAAGTTTCATGCCTGATTTACTAGATATTCTTTAAATGCACAGACGCAATAAATAGACAGGATGACAGTCAGCTGATAAAATAAAATGTTTGTTTGTTGTGGTAATTCGATGTAAGAGTATGTGTTGACAGTCATCTTTGGGTGCCTTGATGTTTCTCTAAATGTTATTTTTTGTAGATTTCACCCGATTAGGATAACGTTTAATACTAGAATTAGTTTAACCAAACACCTAATTCAACCCATTGGAAACCAGGAACCGATTGTCTCCAGAACCACAGCGTTCCTCTTCATTCGTTTTTTTTTTTCGGAGCCTCAAGGATCGTCAGAGTCTTAAGGGGACTTATCCAGGACCGCTGTAGTGTTGTGACAGACAGTAACAACTAGTTTCTCAGGGTTAAGGTTTTTCTTGTAATTTACAACTTTGTATATGCATATACCAAGGTTAGTACTTATTACAGTTTTTGTAACATCTATAAAAGTTAGGTAAATAGCTATTAATTAATTAAATTAGATTCATGGTTAGGGAAGGGGTTCATGATTTTTGTATAGCGGTTTTTAAAAGGGAAGGGAAGAAATTTATGTATCAGGGTTTTTTTTAAAAATTATATATATATCTTTCCGAGTCTGTTGGCCATACTCATCACACTTGATCACTTTAGATATCTCCCAGCATCTGTGTGTAAGCATAACACTTACACATAGATCTGGTGTTTAGCTGCTTCGACACATATTAGTCGTATATTTGTTAGGTAAGGTAGTTTCTTTTGTATAACCGTCACGGTTTTTTTTTAGTATTTATATTCCCTACCTTACCTATCTAGGATTTAACTTTCGTAACTAACCTTAGTGTTAAGATCTCGCTTCTCTCATGGACTTAGATTATAGATTTACTAATACACCTTTTCGTTTGGCCCAGTAGTGGGGATATTTAATTTTGTCGTGGCTTTTTGGTCCTCGCATACCGTAGCCCCACTACTGTAATTATATTTTCTATATATATATATAGGTGAGTTTTGTTAGTTGTTAATATTATAAATATATTTGTTACAAGTAGTTTTGCTTTTATTTCAGTTCCTGCTTACAATTATAATATAGCAGAACAAGGTCAATAGTGTCTTTTCGGTTTTTAAACATTATTACAGGGTATTAAATCAATAGTACTTTATTCCTTGTTGTTCATAACTTCATTTATTTTTTTTGTTAATTTCCTTCAGAAATTAGCTGGCGCCCATTTTAGTATTTTCCTAGGCATCTCCGTATATTCTCTTATCTTACCCCTTTTATAGTTCCAGATTTTCCGGTGCATTATTATATTGTATTCTTTTGGTTAAAAGATCTCTTTTCCCCTTATCTCAAAGCCAAATTCTAGTGTAGTGAGGCTAGCCCGAATTCGTGCTTGAGGTTTTGTGTCTCTGTGTTCTTTTGAGCTAAGCCATTCTTTTTATTATAACTTCTTTGCTAGTTCTTCTCTAATTGATCATCTCCTTCTCCATATACCACCCCTAAATTTTATTTAGGTTTCAATTGGCGCTTTTGCGTTTGCAACTTGAGTTGTTTCAATTGGCGCTTTTGCGTTTGCAACTTGAGTTGTTTCAATTGGCGCTTTTGCGTTTGCAACTTGAGTTGTTTCAATTGGCGCCCAACGTGGGGCCTCTTTTTTTTTGCACGTACTTTTGGCTTTATATCTTTGGTTTTTTTTTTTTTTTTTTTTCTCCCACTTTAATTTCTGGTTGTGTACCTTTGGTGTTGTATTTTAATTTTCAGCTGTGTTCTTTAACTCTTGGTTTCTTAACTGCAACATTGGTTTTTGTATTTCAATATTTAGTTTATCTACATTATCTATTAAATATACCCGTAGTACCCTTGTTTTGCTATATTGTGGGTAGACTGAATAAATTGCTTTTTTTGATTAACTAAATATCCATATTGGATTAATAATAAATAACATAAGTATATATTAAAAAGGAAAATTATTTAAATATTTTAAATTTAACTATCTTAACACTATAAAAGTCCGGAGTAGCACCAAAGTAATTCACCACTGTCTGGAAGTAACATTTTTTGAAATTTCTAGGTTTCTCAGGGATTGTAGCCGTACCTTGCATCTGAGTTCACGACTGGATAAACAAGCAAACATTACTGGTAAAATAATTCAATTATAATAATAACCTGGAAACATAGAGTAAGTTAGACTTTACCTATTTTATCATAGTTTCCCTCATATATTTTCTGGTATATTTCCAAGTTGTATAAAATGTCTGCTTTCAAGGTAGAGCATCTGTTAGGTCCAGAATTAGAGTACGAGTTGAGAGTCCGGCACTTAAACGATCCATCTTTGACAACAGTGGAAAGGAAAAGGGTAGTGTTGCGTGGTGCATTAAAGCAAGCTGCAGCAAATCGGAGTTATGCTGTTCTGTCTGCTTCCCATCTTAATTTTAAGGACGAGATTGCGGAAATAGAGGTTACTCTTGCAGATCTGGTGGTCAAAATTGGTTCTTTTGTTGGTTCTCCTAGTGATACTGCCTATGCTCGCTATACTTCTCGCTTAGGTCATGTTGCAGCTAGAGTCCATCTGTTAGAAGCTACAACAGAGGAAGAGGAGGAAGTGAAGAGGTCTCTTAATTTCAGGGTTCTGATTCTGGAAGGTGAACTTGATTGTAAAGTGATTCCACAGGCACAGTCAACTCCTCATAATGCTAGTGTTTCAGTAAATCCATTTCCCTTCGTTAAGTCTGCTCCTATTCATAAATGGGGTGTCCATTTTTCAGGTCAAGATAATGAAAATGTTGTTAGTTTCTTAGAGAAGGTAGAATGTCTGCGTATAGCGCGTGGTAACAGCGAGGAAGAGTGTTACTCTTCTGCTGCCGATTTATTTAAGGATTCAGCCTTCACTTGGTATCTCAATAACCGAGGTAGTTTTGCTTCATGGCAAGAGTTAGTTGCCAAACTTAGGTCAGATTTTCTTCCATATAACTATGAGGACAATCTTCTTGATGAAATTAAGTCTCGAAAACAAGCTCCGCAGGAGAAGGTAACTATATTTGTAAATGAGATTGTTAGTTTGTGTAAACGGTTGGAGACTCCTTTGTCTGAGTCACATATCATAAGGATCATTAGAAAAAATTTGTTGTCATCGTATCATTCTAGTCTGGCACTTACAGATATTTCTTCAATTGCTGACTTAACGGAAAAGTGTAAGAAGTTAGAGGAAGTTTTGTCATGGTCTTCTGACAACGTGTCTAGAGTCCCTATTCATCAGAATTTCAGAAATAATGACTCATCTTATTCTGATAGACCCAATTATTCACGGTCTAGTAATAGTAGAAATTTCAGAAATAATGACTCATCCTATTCTGGTAGGCCTAACTATTCTCGGTCTGGTAATGTCTCTTCTTTTAATTCGAAGCTTACCTGTTGGAATTGTTGTCAGTCAGGACATGGGTATTACGAATGTCCTGAGCCTAGAATTCGGTTCTGTTATGGTTGTGGACGTCAAGGTGTCCGTAAATTTGAGTGTGAATTCTGTTCGGGAAACGACAGAAGGGGTGGGTTGGCCCTGGCTCCTACTCCTCGTCAAAATACAGGGAATACAAACACTGTCCAAACTCCTCAAAACCAAGGAACCAGTTTCTCGAGTCTGGATGCCCAAGCTTCCACAAGCCAAACATCTCACGCTCTACCGAAAGACAAAAGACCACAGAACGGCAAATACCAACCGAAGAGAGGACAACGTTAATTGAGCATGAACACCGTGATTCTTCTGTAGTTTCTTCAAGTAATCTCTTGTCGTCGTTTGTTGATTTAGATATAAACTCATTGTTAGTTCGAAAAAACAAGGATAATCGTCCATATCTTGAGATATCTATCTTAGGACATTCTTGTTTAGCTTTACTGGACACAGGGTCCAATATCTCTATTTTAGGTTCTCTAGGTCTGGAATTTCTCCAGAATTCAAATGTAAATATAGGAATAGATCAAAGTTTGCAAGTGACTACAGCTGATGGTCAAATTCAACCAATTTTAGGTCAATTCACTACTGAGATTTCTGTTAGTTTTTGTAAAAGAATGATTACATTCTTTGTTATTCCTTCAGTTAAGAATTCAGTCATCCTAGGTATGGATTTTCTGAAAACTTTTAATAGTGAATTAAATTTTACTGAATTTTCCTTATCTGTGTCTTCTTTCAATATCTCTTGTGTCAATGCTGTTAAAGATATGAGTCGACTTAATGCTCAGGAATTAGAGCAGTTAAATAGTGTCATCACATCATTCTCTTCTATCTCATCGAAAAATCAGTTAGGTCGAACTCATCTCATCGAACATCACATTGATGTTGGTTCGTCTAAGCCCTTCAGGCAATATCAATATCCCTTGCCTCAAGCCTGGCATGAAAGTTTAGTAAAGGAGGTAGATGAAATGCTTAAGTTAGGTATTATTGAGCCCAGTACTTCTTCTTTTTGTAGCCCTCTGTGGCTGACAAAAAAGAAAGATGGGACTTTTCGTGTCTGTTTTGACGGACGTAAACTTAACGGTATAACTATGAACAGAGATGCTTATCCTATACCTCGTATAGATATCATCCTAAGTAAATTACAGAATGCAAAATTTATTTCATCTATCGACTTAAAGAAGGCGTTTTTACAGATTCCTCTCAGCGAGGAGAGTAAAAAGCTTACTGCCTTTGCAGTAAATGGCAAAGGATTGTATCAGTTCACTACAATGCCTTTTGGTCTTGTGTCTGCTCCTCAGACTATGTGTCGATTAATGGATTTGGTAATAGGTCCTGCTTTAGACCCATTTTGTCAATACTATCTTGATGACATTCTTGTCATTACTCCTGATTTCGAAACTCATATCTCTGTATTGCAGCAGTTGTTTCAGCGTTTAAAAGACGCAGATTTGACTATTAATTTGGATAAAAGCAGCTTTTGTCGTGACTCTATTAAGTTTTTAGGATATGTTGTAGATTCTCAGGGTCTTCGTACTGATCCTGATAAGATGTCAGCGATTCGGGATTTTCCTGTGCCTAAAAATACCACTCAGGTCCGTCGATTGTTAGGAATGGTTGGTTATTATAAGAAGTTTGTTAAGTCTTATTCGACCTTGTTGTCTCCTATCACAGATTTACTTCAAAATCGGAAAAAGGGACAAAATATTGTGTGGACTCCTGAGGCTAATGAAGCTTTCATTAAAATCAAGGAGGCTCTCACAAATTCTCCTGTTATGGTAGCCCCAGATTTTACTAAGCCTTTTTATCTGATGACAGATTGTTCTAACACTGCATCTGGAGGTGTACTCTATCAAATGGTAGATGGAGAAGAACACCCTATAGCTTATACAAGCAAGAAATTAAATAAAGCCCAGAAAAATTATACTACAACTGAAAAAGAGTTGCTAGCGATAATTACTGGTATTGAACATTTCAGATATTTTCTTGAGGGTCGTTCTTTCACGGTCATAACTGACCATAGTAGTTTGGTGTGGTTACAGAATATGAAGAACCCATCTCCTCGTTTGGCTAGGTGGATTTTAAAATTGGCACAATATGATTATAAGATTATTCATCGTAAAGCTGCAGGTGTAGTAGTCGCTGATGCACTCTCTAGAACGTTCGATATTAATTTGTTAGATTTATCTTCCTTACAACCAGATGACTGGTATCGAAAAATGTTGTATGATGTACAGAATGTACCAGGTAAATTTCCTGATTTTAAAGTTAAACATGGTGTTTTGTATAAACATGTCTTAAGTTCCATGGATGCCCTTACTGGAATGTCGGATTGGAAGATAGTCGTTCCAACTCCTAATAGAGCAGAGGTTTTGGCCACTTTTCATGACCATCCTACTGCAGCTCATTTTGGTTTTTACAAAACTTTCCGTCGTATATCGGAACTCTATTACTGGCCGAAGATGCGTCAAACTGTACGTAGCTATATCGCTAAATGCAAAATCTGTGCTACATGCAAACCGACAAATCTTCCCCAACCAGGTTTAATGGGTAGTTATCGACGGATTGATTTTCCATTTCAACTTATATCTTTAGATCTCATTGGTCCTTATCCTAGGTCTTATAAAGGTTCTCAGTATGCCTTGGTAGTTGTTGATTATTTTACAAAATTTCCTTTGGTTCATACTATGTCTAAGGCAACTACTTCATCCATTATCAAGTATCTTGAGAATGAGGTTTTCTTAATTTATGGTGTTCCACAGATCGTGTCTTGCGATAATGGACCACAGTTCACAGCTAAGGCTTTTCGCGACCTCATGTCTAAATATAATGTCCAAAAGATCTGGTACAATGCGAACTATCATCCACAAGTCAATCATACCGAAAGAGTTAATAAATCAATCGTGACTGCTTTAAGGTCATATTCCTTTCCTGATCAAAGAGCTTGGGATACTCATATCCACTCTATAGTACAGGCTATCAGGACTTCTTCTCACGAAATAACCAAATGTCCTCCATCTTATTTGATGTTTGGTCGTCATGTTCCTCTTTCTGGTGATTATTTTGGTACAATTTCAGAAAATGCCAATAACTTTCCCACTATATCAGATAAATTACACCGTTTAGAAGATATCCAGCATCTTCCTGATATTTATGTGGATGTTCGCAAACGTTTGAAAGCATCTTATGCTAGAAATAAATGCCATTATGACTTGAGAAAGCGAGAGTTATCCTTCAGAATTGGAGATTCTGTGTTGAAAAGAAACTTTGTCAAATCTGATAAAGTGAACTTTCAATCGGCCAAGTTATGTCAGAAGTACATACCTTGTACAGTTATTAAGGTCATTTCTCCTTTAATTTATGAGTTGAAGGAAACTTCCACTGGCAGGAAACTAGGAAGGTTTCATGTCAAAGACTTACTGGAGGACAAGACAGTAGGTCCACATAACTTGTCAGATAATTTGGATTCTTCATCTTCAGATGAAGATTAACTGGTCCCTTATCAATGCTGTACCAGTTTGGTTGTTTAAGATCGGTTTATCTATTTTTGTTTACCTGGCAAAACAATAAGAAGTAGTAACAAAAGAGTAGTGCTATTTTGCCTTCTATTTTTTTTATCTTATCTTAATGTTGGTTATTATCTTAGTTTATGGACTTGTTAATTTTGTTGTTTGTTTTCTCTAAAAAGTCCAACTGCATATCATAGGAGTACAGGATGGATATATGGGAATTTCCCCATCTTGAGTTCTGAGTTGAATAGATATTTACAGGGATAATGCGGAAAACATTCCAAATATTTTCTTCAATAGTGTTGTATGGTTTTGTGGACCATGGCCATAAAGCTTATGCATTCATATTCACTTACTGTGTCGGTGTTTTAGCGTGGGTTCAGGATTGATCACCCTGGATGTGTGCCCTCACTTGGCTCAGAAATATATCAATACATATTAGTTGTTCCTTGAGTGTCTCTTAGGTTGAAATTAGAATGTGTCATTTAGAATTGGATCGTTCTGATATTCAGCAATAAGTAAGTCTGTTTAACTTGGTTTTTTATCTCCTATGTTGTTATCTTCTCAAGAATTTGAGTTTAACATATCTTAGTATCTTGAGTTTGTACCTGTCTACCTACCATTCGTACGGATTGGTAGATGTGAGTTTATCTTTACCTTGAGTGTACCTTTATCTTTACCTTAATTGAGTTTATCTCGTACCTTTACCTTAATTGGTTTATCTCATACCTTTACCTTAAGTTAGTTATCGTTACCTTTACCTTGATAAGTTTATTTCTTATCTATATCTTATGAATATATATCTTATCTTGATTATGGAGTCCTAAAAATCTGTCCTTTACTGTTCTTGTCGTGAGTAAAGAATTGGACCACGTCAATAGTACAGTTTGGGTATTACAGTTAGGATCTCTTTTATCTTTCCTTCTACCAAGTGTATAGCTGGTAGAAGTGAGTTTTGTACATACCCTATACCATGAGTATAGTGGGCTTGCTAGTATCTAGGCTTGCTAGTGCCTTTACCGATTGTGTGTTTTTCCTACCGCTGCTAAAGCAAGTAGATGTATTGAATTATCTTTTACCTTGAATTTTCGAATATATTGCTGATATCCAGAACCATATCATATAGATGTTTAGGTTTGTAGTAATATAGTTTCAACTAGTCCTAATAAATTAAGCCCTCATTGAACTCTTGGGTGATTAATAGAATCTGTTCGCTCTAGTGTCAACGTTGGGTAAAATTGATAGGACTTTGTTTGAGTTTGTGTTGTGAATGGTTCTTGGTCCTATCTTTTAGAGGTTGTTAACACACCTCAGTAGTGTAGTTTATTAATAGTTTTACTAATACTTGGAAATATAGAATTTAAGTATTGTCGAAGGTTAATTTACTCTATATAAGGTTGAATTGAATTATATTGAATATATTGGTATTGAGATTGATATTGCTATAAAGTTATTGAATTATATTTAGAAAGTACCTAAGTGATTGGGTTATATGTTTTTTTTACTTTTCTTAATACTTTGTCTAAATAAATTAAATTATTTTAATTTTTTTTGGTAAATTACGCATTATTAAATAGATCACATGCTGTCTGTCTACTGTACGTCTGTCAGTGTCATTACTTTTATCCCATCTAATGAGTAAACAGTGTGGCTGATAAGCTCAAAATCCTTGTGGTTGACACCACAACGTTTCGGCTTCATCATATTCATCGTCTGGTTTGTCTTTAAGGCTAGATTGTCCTAGACAATAAAAAAAAAAGGAAACTTCTGGTAAGTGGAAAGTTTTCCTTTTTTTTTCTGGAGTTGAGGGAGGATGTAGCAGTCACAACTGCTAACATATAATTAATTAATATAATTTATTATTGAAATCCTAAAACCCCTCAGAATCCCGTTTATGAAACGTTCATGGGCAATAGACGGTGCGATGCGCAAACTACAGGTCAAGTATTAAGCGCTCGCTAAAGTCAGTTTTGGCCAACAACTCACGCAGAGAGGTGTATTTCTCCACGCCTTAACCGGCATTTTTTTGTCTTTAAATCGGGTAGAAAATCTGGGATTGGATTTAATATTTTCCCCGAACATCAAGGGAGAAATTAGAACAGATGATAAAGAATCTTGATTGAAAAACCGACTTCCAAATCTATAGAAATGAATAACCGACTTCCAAATCTATAGAAATGAATATTTAAGACCCGGCTTCCAAATCTACTGAAATAATTATTTAAAACCCAGGTGAGCAATTAAATCATTTAGTTTTATAGGCCTATCATTTTATTGATACTTTCATTGTCTTTTGAAATATTAAAAGTGTAAAATCCGAGTTTTCTCATATGTATCATGTGGCCTTGAGCCTAGATCGTTAATTTATCGGACACCTAATTAGTTTTTCTGTTTTTTTGTATACCTATTCGGTATAAAAAGTTTCATGCCTGATTTACTAGATATTCTTTAAATGCGCAGACGCAATAAATAGACAGGATGACAGTCAGCTGATAAAATAAAATGTTTGTTTGTTGTGGTAATTCGATGTAAGAGTATGTGTTGACAGTCATCTTTGGGTGCCTTGATGTTTCTCTAAATGTTATTTTTTGTAGATTTCACCCGATTAGGATAACGTTTAATACTAGAATTAGTTTAACCAAACACCTAATTCAACCCATTGGAAACCAGGAACCGATTGTCTCCAGAACCACAGCGTTCCTCTTCATTCGTTTTTTTTTCGGAGCCTCAAGGATCGTCAGAGTCTTAAGGGGACTTATCCAGGACCGCTGTAGTGTTGTGACAGACAGTAACAACTAGTTTCTCAGGGTTAAGGTTTTTCTTGTAATTTACAACTTTGTATATGCATATACCAAGGTTAGTACTTATTACAGTTTTTGTAACATCTATAAAAGTTAGGTAAATAGCTATTAATTAATTAAATTAGATTCATTGTTAGGGAAGGGGTTCATGATTTTTGTATAGCGGTTTTTAAAAGGGAAGGGAAGAAATTTATGTATCAGGGTTTTTTTTAAAAATTATATATATATCTTTCCGAGTCTGTTGGCCATACTCATCACACTTGATCACTTTAGATATCTCCCAGCATCTGTGTGTAAGCATAACACTTACACATAGATCTGGTGTTTAGCTGCTTCGACACATATTAGTCGTATATTTGTTAGGTAAGGTAGTTTCTTTTGTATAACCGTCACGGTTTTTTTTTAGTATTTATATTCCCTACCTTACCTATCTAGGATTTAACTTTCGTAACTAACCTTAGTGTTAAGATCTCGCTTCTCTCATGGACTTAGATTATAGATTTACTAATACACCTTTTCGTTTGGCCCAGTAGTGGGGATATTTAATTTTGTCGTGGCTTTTTGGTCCTCGCATACCGTAGCCCCACTACTGTAATTATATTTTCTATATATATATATATAGGTGAGTTTTGTTAGTTGTTAATATTATAAATATATTTGTTACAAGTAGTTTTGCTTTTATTTCAGTTCCTGCTTACAATTATAATATAGCAGAACAAGGTCAATAGTGTCTTTTCGGTTTTTAAACATTATTACAGGGTATTAAATCAATAGTACTTTATTCCTTGTTGTTCATAACTTCATTTATTTTTTTTGTTAATTTCCTTCAGAAATTAGCTGGCGCCCATTTTAGTATTTTCCTAGGCATCTCCGTATATTCTCTTATCTTACCCCTTTTATAGTTCCAGATTTTCCGGTGCATTATTATATTGTATTCTTTTGGTTAAAAGATCTCTTTTCCCCTTATCTCAAAGCCAAATTCTAGTGTAGTGAGGCTAGCCCGAATTCGTGCTTGAGGTTTTGTGTCTCTGTGTTCTTTTGAGCTAAGCCATTCTTTTTATTATAACTTCTTTGCTAGTTCTTCTCTAATTGATCATCTCCTTCTCCATATACCACCCCTAAATTTTATTTAGGTTTCAATTGGCGCTTTTGCGTTTGCAACTTGAGTTGTTTCAATTGGCGCTTTTGCGTTTGCAACTTGAGTTGTTTCAATTGGCGCTTTTGCGTTTGCAACTTGAGTTGTTTCAATTGGCGCTTTTGCGTTTGCAACTTGAGTTGTTTCAATTGGCGCTTTTGCGTTTGCAACTTGAGTTGTTTCAATTGGCGCTTTTGCGTTTGCAACTTGAGTTGTTTCAATTTAACAAATTTCAATTCAATTTCAATAACAAATTAATATCGAACGTTCTAGAGAGTGCATCAGCGACTACTACACCTGCAGCTTTACGATGAATAATCTTATAATCATATTGTGCCAATTTTAAAATCCACCTAGCCAAACGAGCCAAACGTTCTTCATATTCTGTAACCACACCAAACTACTATGGTCAGTTATGACCGTGAAAGAACGACCCTCAAGAAAATATCTGAAATGTTCAATACCAGTAATTATCGCTAGCAACTCTTTTTCAGTTGTAGTATAATTTTTCTGGGCTTTATTTAATTTCTTGCTTGTATAAGCTATAGGGTGTTCTTCTCCATCTACCATTTGATAGAGTACACCTCCAGATGCAGTGTTAGAACAATCTGTCATCAGATAAAAAGGCTTAGTAAAATCTGGGGCTACCATAACAGGAGAATTTGTGAGAGCCTCCTTGATTTTAATGAAAGCTTCATTAGCCTCAGGAGTCCACACAATATTTTGTCCCTTTTTCCGATTTTGAAGTAAATCTGTGATAGGAGACAACAAGGTCGAATAAGACTTAACAAACTTCTTATAAGGAAAAGCTACAGGCCCATATCACTCCTGGAAACGATGGGAAAAATCTTAGAAAAAATCATCTACAAGAGACTGGTGAAGCATACAGAAAGAAGAGGAGTCATCCAAGAAGACCAGTTTGGTTTCAGAAAAGGAAGAAACTGCGAACTCCAATTAGCAAGGATCATCAGCGACACGAAGATAAAATTCAACAGGAAACAGAAGACAGGATTAGCCATACTGGACATAGAGAAAGCATACGACACGGTTTGGAAGAAGGCACTAATCTACAAGATGGACAAGGCTAGACTTCCACACTACCTCATCAACATCTGCGACATGTATCTATCTAATAGAACATTCCAAGTTTCAGCTGACCAAAAGATGTCGACGATTCAAGATATCCAGGAAGGAATGCCTCAGGGCAGCATCTTATCACCCATTTTATATAACATTTTTGTTTCAGACCTCCCTACAGATCCAAGGACTTCTACAGCCCTGTATGCAGACGACACAGCAGTGTATGCATCCGGAAAAGACGAAAGAAGAATCATAGATAACATGGAGAGCCACCTGGAAAGAATCACGGACTACACCGAAAAATGGAAAATCAAGATCAACGCCGAAAAAACGCAGTTCATAATTTTCGGCCAGGATAGACGACAACTACGGAACCAGATCACAGTAGGAGACAACAGAATTCAGGAAACAGAGACGGTCAAATACCTAGGAGTCCACCTCGACAGAAAACTCAACTTCCGGGTGCATACACAAAAAACTAAGGTAAAAGCTAATGCAGCTAAAAAACTAATACTTCCTTTCATTTTCAGGTCCAGTCCACTCTCAAAGGCGAAGAAAATTCAACTCTACCAAGCATATGTTAGGTCGGTGATTCTGTATATTCTGTATACCAGTGTGGAGCTCCATTGCGGAATCACACTGGAAAAAGTTGGAAGCAACTGAGAACTCATGCTACCGAATCATCGACGGAGCAGCATGGGAGGATAGAGTTACAAACGCGACGATCAAGAACAGGTTAGGATATACGCCACTAAGGGAAGTGGCAGAGAACAGAACCAGGTGGTTCTTCAACCAGGCCACTCGAAGACTGCGAAAGACCATGGATATCCTCGAGAAGAACAGGATCCAGAGGATACACAGATCCACCCATAGACTGATCGACCACCTGATCAGGGTCTAACCAGGCGTGCAGGGAAGTAGGTACGTTTGCCGATTTTAGTACCTACAGAAGCAGACGAGGACACCACCCAGGAAAACCCAGGAACCGAAAGGAGAAATCTTCAAGCGCTGGCGGTGCACGAGCGGGACGTCGAGGAAGAAAGAAGGCTAAAATTTCTTAAGTTTTGAAATGTAAATATCTTAGAATGGCAATAAACGTTTTTATTTTTATTTTTATTTATACAAAAACAGATCACTTGAGAAAGGCAATCAGCCGAAACAGCTGTAGTGATAAGAATTTAAAATAAAAATTTGTGGAAGTTTTGAAAACAAAGTTTTCAGTGTTTTATTGTTACATAAAATGAATTTCCATCAAGTAACGGTCGAATCCATCAATTATTTAAAGGTAGTAATCTCCAAAAGACAGCAGAGGCATATGCTGTAGGCCAAAAAGAAACTGCTGAAATTTTAGAACGTTTCATGGCCATGAAAGAGTCAGTTTCAGAGAGCGAGCAGTTGCGGCAAAGAGAATTGTACTTGAAGGAGCTAAAGTTAAAAGTAAGATGGTTGGAAGCAAAAAATAAAACCAGAGAATTAGATCTAAGAGAGAGAGAGAATTGGATTTAAAAGAGAGGGAACTAAAAATTAGAGACACATTCAAATAAAATCACATAATTGTCATAACATTAAAATAATTTCACTTATGCTTATAGTGTTTTTTTGGATATACCTAACAACCAAAATCCTCGTTCATTATTATCATACATTTCCTCCATATGAATGCTTGAATTTGACATATTCCATATTGCTGAATCATGCATGGATCCTGGATCCTATCCTGCATTACAATTAAGTATTTTTAAATTCGAGTCACATATCTAAAAAAATTACTTCAAATATTTAGTATTAACAACTTACATACAATCTGACAACTAAGCAATAATAAAGTTGATATTTGAATAACTTTATGAATAACGAGCTACTGACATCTTTGCCACTATGGTTGTGGAGAATCTAATATATCTTCTACTAAGATGTGTCGATAATATCCTACTAATTTCTCCAATACAACGACTAACCATCGACTGACTCAACCCTAGTACAAAATCTTGCTTAACGCTTTTTTGATAACTTTCATGTGCATAAACATATAATGCACATAGGACCTATAAAATAACTATTAACACATGCTTATTCAGTATTTTCAGCATATTTATTTTCAAATGAATTGGAATCGACGTAATTCTGAGTGATCTCTATTTAGAATGGTTCTAATTCATGGATTAAGTTGTTAGCTATCTGTTTTGGAAGCCTATATAATTCTTTAAAAAGTTCGTCAGGAATTTCAAACGGATTACTTGTATAACTAATAACTCGTTTTTGTAAGTTAAAAAGTTGTCTAAAAAAATGAAAACAATTATTATAGATTATTAAATATAGTTATTAATTAATTAATTCTTAAAACTGTAGTACTTACCTTTGTAGCTCTGCTTCTATTTCTCCTCCAAACATGATACCCACATCTATTTGGAAATTAATTGTACACGACACAAATTAAATATACAATTATCTAAATAAATAACACCACAGACTAAAAAATGAAGCAGCTACAAAAATTAATCAACCGCTAATTAACAAGTCAACAAATAAATGTCAAAACAATAATCAATGCAGAAGCGTCAAGACCAATTTCGATGGCTAAATTTAATCTTGACAGAGCTTGTCTAGTCGAAATCAATTTCTACACAACATTCCGATAGTAGAGGTCGAGATGATTTACAGAATACCGATTCCTACAAATTCCGATCCGACTACCGATAGTTACAGAATAGGGCTGATTGACAAAACTGCCAAAACTACAGATAATGAATATGACTAATTCAAACATTTGTAACTGAAAATACGCGTTATTTAGAAGAAAACCAGAGTCAACGGGCTGTGCAACTTAAGAAGATTAGTGATTACGAGAAAAAACGCGATAGGGCGCAAAAAAGTTTGGACAAAGTTAATAAAAATATTGGCATATGTAACCAAATTCTGACGTCGATTTTAACTTGTAAACCTATGGAGAAATTGTGTGGCTTTTAGTTTTATTCAAATTAGCTCATACAAGTTCTGTCTAATATTCCAAAATGAAAGTGAAGTTTTCAGTACCTGAATGTTCGAAATCAAGTGCAAAAGTGAAAAAATTATGTGACAGTGAAGTCCACAGAGTGGACGGGGAAAAATTTATGAAGTTAATCTAAATTCCAGTGTAGAACTTACCGAAGGAGATTTTAGTTGTCACCGGCCAATGGACTATAAAAAATTTGAACAGCAAGTTATGGTCTCATCCACCCCAATAATCGACCCAAAATACGATACTGTATCATCTGAAGATGAAGAAGAAAAAGAAATAGGTAATGGGTCAAATCTTATCCAGAGTGACGATTTTATTAAAAGCATGGAAGAGCAAAAACTTCATGTTGAAAAAACAGAAGATGACCTAAATATTACCAGAAATTATGATAATATTGACAAAACTGTCAAAACTACAGATGATGAATATGACAGACTAATTAAAACATTTGTAACTAAAAATACTCGTTATTTAGAAGAAAACCAGAGTCAAAAGTAGATTAGTGGTTTTGAGAAAACGCGAAAACACGAAGTGCAAAAAAGTTTGGACAAAGATAATAAAAACAAAAACATTGGCATATGGAACCAAATTCTGACGTCGATTTTAACTTCAACCCGAGATTGAAGAACGCACCACTAATTTAGCAAGTGATTTTTCGATTAAAGGAAGAATAACCCAAAATTTCAGGACAAATTAAAAAATTTTAATTTTGTACAAAATTTTGGATCAAATTTTCCTAGCATAGAAGAAGCAACACCTGTGGAAATATTTAAAAAATATTTTCAGATGAGTTACTAAATAAGATTGTTGAGGAAACCAATCTGTATGCAAGGCAAAATAGGCAAGTAGTTATAGCTCTTAGTAAAACTATTTCAAATCCGATATGTAGTATTTTGTATTTTGATAACTTTTTTTTGTTCTCCTGAGTAGTAGAGCAAGCGGGGTTCAAACCCACTTTGGTAACCTGTCCATCAGGGTCTCCGATGCGAAGGTATCGATGCCATGATTTGACCTTGGGGATGTACAAGAAGTGATCGACAATGACCAGAGGGTTGTAAGAACTGGTCGCTTATCGCTTGATCTCTTCTTCTTCTCTCCCGAAGAAGTGATCGACAATGACCAGAGGGTCGTAAGAACTAGTCGCTTATCTCTAGATCTCTTCTTCTCAGCCGAAGAATTGTCACCTACGTTACCTGTATGTTTTTACACCTGTCTCACTTGTCTCTTCTTTGTCTTACCTGTCCTGAAGAAGTAAAAGAATCGGTCGACAATGACCAGAGGGGGTGTCTTTGAGTGGAACGGATCACCTTGTATGTCGAGTGCAAAACTGATCGCTTATCGCTTCATCTCCTCTTCTTTTCGTTAAATTTGTACAGGGTGATCGAAAAAATAAATTTGTATTGAGACTTGGAAATATTTTAGGTGTTGCTGCGTCAAAAATTTTTTTTTGTGTACGATGCTTAGATATATCTGTATAGCCTGCCTAGCCTAGCCTGCCTAGTCTTATCTTTACTTTTGAAACTTGTAGGAAAAGGAAAAATAACTATGTATCACATAAATGCTTTATTGTGTATATATATTTTAATGATATATGTGGGTAGATGTAAATAAAACAATATTGGATTGATACTATAAATTTTATTTGTTTTGAAACAAGTTATTTATTTTAAATAAATGTATCCAGCAAAATTTTGTCAGTAATCAAGATGTGTCTTGAGGTGTACATGCTAGACGAGTTTTATTCAAGGCTCTCAACTTTTAACAATTGGAAGGGGAATAAATCTGAAATAGAGTTAGCTGCTTGTGGATTTTACTTTCTCCAAGTGGAAGATATAGTAAAGTGTTTCAAGTGTGGCGTAGAGATTTACAAATGGGAATCAAATGACAATATAATCGAAGATCACAAAAAATTTAGTCCCGATTGTGCCTTTGTAGAAAGAGTTTATCCCATTTTTCAGAGAATCAACGACAACAACAAATAAATTGTGAGTGAGAACAATAAATATGCCTGTTCCCGTGAAACATAAATGTCCAAAGTGTGGGGGTGACACTGAAGAACGAAATGACCTGTGTATAAATTGTGAATTGGAAGAGGTGTACAAGGAAGAGAGTGGTGCTAAAAATATACCTAGTAGAATGTATGTAAAGAGACAGAGACCGCAACAATAAAAAATAATGTAATCGCATGATAAAAAATTAGAATAATAAAATAGCTGTAAATATAACATAAAGCTCATTTTTATTTTGCCCTTTGAATATGCCTGTACCTGTGACATATAAATGTACAAAGTGTGGTGGTGAAACTGAGATTCCAAATACACTTTGTGTAAATTGTTACTTAAAAAGTATATTTAGACAATTTGGTGGTGACAAAAATAACCCAAGTCATCTATTTATCCAAAAATAAGTATGCCTGTACCAGTAAAGTATAAATGTCCAAAGTGTGGTGGGGAGACTGAAATATCTAATAGGAATTGTATAAACTGTGACTACATAGAATATTTGAGATCCAGATCTGGTGCTAAAAATATACCAAGTAGTATGTTTGGTGAAATGTGAGGTCAGTTGTCTGAAGAAGAGAAAAAATATATAAAGACTTATATTTAGAATAACTATGTATTAATTTGTAAATCGTCTATGAGTACGCTACCAATATGTTAAACGCTGTCATTAATAAATTACCTTTCGAAATGCACATCCCTGGAGGTTATAGGTTTTGTGGACCCGGCACCAAATTACAGAAACGACTAGCACGAGGAGATAGGGGAATAAATGGATTAGACGAGGCGTGTCGTGAACATGATATTCTACACAAAGGTTAATTCTATTTGTGTGGAATGTAATCTAATCACTAATTCATACGTCAATGAAAACCAAGGTCATATCATCCACATGTTTTATACAAATGTCTTACCGGGTTACAAAATTGTGGAAATTCCAAAAAAGGTAATTTATTTACCTGTCACAACTAGATATATTGATGAAATTTTCATTAAAATAGTTGACCAGGACGGTAATCTTGTTAATTTCACACGAGAAGTTATTACGTTAAGACTACATTTAAAAAAAGTATAAATAATGGTTTTAATTTACAACTGTAGCAAATTTAATCCAGGTGTGGACAGTGTATATAATATTAAGAGTGTTGATAAAAACATTAGTGACAAGCAGACTCTCAAACCGTTGACAACAGAAAACAAAGTCTTTTTAACCTCACTAGGATTTAAAATAAAACACAACAACGACAGTGACAAGGAAAAAGAAAAGAAATACTTGGTGTAGAATAAAGTTTTTTATTAATACTAGAATACTTGGGATTTTCTTGAGGTGTACTTGTAAGAAGAGTGAATATGAGTTTTAACATTTTAAATATTGGAGATCGTGTATTGGTTGACAATTCAGTTGTGAGTCGAGAAATGCACAGTCATTTACCCTATGCCAATGCAACTTTTAATCATTGTGATGAAATAAGAATACCAATTCAGACTCAAGATATATACACCCTACCTTCTGAGAGTTATCTGTATATTGAAGGACGTTTAACGAATGATGGGAAAGAAAGCAATACTTTGCGCTTTATTAATAATGGTTTGATGCATTTATTTGATGAAATACGATATAAAATTGGAGGCTGTGTAATAGATAGAGTGAGAAATTTAGGTATAACAACGACAATGAAAAACTATGCTTCGTTCACACAAACTGAATCTAATCGATACAACTGTATAGGTTGGAGTATTAATGACACACCAACAGTTGCTGATAAAGCAGGAAATTTTAATGTTTGTATTCCACTCAAACTTTTACTTGGATTTTTTGAAGATTTTACAAAAATTCTTATTAACATACGCCAAGAACTCGTATTGATAAGAAGTTCAACTGATTTAAATGCAGTAATGTCTACAGTAGAAACTGAACTGAAACCAAAAGTGGAAATATTTAAATTAATATGGAAAATGCTCATATTCAAGTGTCCGATTCAGAAAAGTTACGTTTATATAAATTTATTGAAAATGGGTCCAGTTTGGAGCTTGCATATAGAAGCTGGGAATATCATGAAATTCCTCTACTGCCTCAGACAATGAAATTTAACTGGAATGTAAAAACTACCAGTCTATTGGAGAGACCACGATTTGTTTTGTTTGCATTACAAACTGCCAAAAAGAATGCAATAAAAGAAGAGAACAGCTATTTTGATCACTGTAATCTTACAAACTTAAAGCTATTTCTAAATTCTGAAATGTACCCGTATGACAATTTGAACTTGAACTTTAGTAAAAGACATTATGCCCTTGCATATGAAATGTAAGCACAATTTCAACCGTCGTACTATTACAAATCCATAGGAGATCCATGCCTTACTATGTTACAATTCTGTGCTGTTGCTCCGATATTTGTTATTGATTGCAGCAGACAAAATGAATCAATTAAATCAGGAAGTGTCGATATGAGAATAGAAATAGAAACTAATAAGAATATACCAGCTAACACAACTGCTTATTGTATAATTATACATGACCGTATTGTTAATTACAATCCTCTAACCAATGTAGTTCAAATGTTTTAACTGTAGTTCATCTAATGAAGCAAATCTGTACTTTGGGTTTTTAAGTATAAATAAAAAGTTAAAAAAAAAGTTTACTCTTATTTAACACCCTGTACACAATAAATATTTTTATAACCTTGTTGATGTTAAACATAAGTGTCTAATTGGGGGCTAGACTAGTACCAAATCTGCTTGAAAGCTGTTCGAGACCTGTTCAAAGCTGATCAGGACCTGTTCGAGACCTGTTCGAGACCTGTTCAAAGCTGATCAGGACCTGTTCGAGACCTGTTCAAAGCTGATCAGGACCTGTTCAAGACCTGTTCGAGACCTGTTCAAGACCTGTTCGAGACCTGTTCAAAGCTGATCAGGACCTGTTCAAGACCTGTTCGAGACCTGTTCAAGACCTGTTCAAGACCTGTTCGAGACCTGTTCAAGACCTGTTCAAGACCTGTTCGAGACCTGATCCAGAGCTGTTCAGAAGTTAAACCTACATTTTACGATGAATAAAGATTTGAAAAGACAACTTATAACTAAACGGAGAAACATCCAAAGTAAATTAAGACAATTAAAACAAGGACAAATAATCCAAGAAGATTTATTTAATCCAATTACAAAACACTTGAAAAATATCGAGAACAAGTTAAATAGTTCACAAAATTCCAGTCCAGAAAATGAAACAAAAAACGATGAACCTTTAAGGTACATTAAAAACGATGATGACGATAATGAAACTACTGACTTTGAAACAAGTGAAATCAAACAATCGATATTGGACAACATTGAAGTGGATGATATAAAAGAACAGATTAAAAATGATAAACACTCTGAAAATCGATTTGAAGATATTGCTAACCAGGCGCGTGTAGACTACTGGGATCAATATGATCCATTGCCTAGGAAATATATTACAAATATGCACGCTGATGTTCTAAACAAAGAATTTGATCATAAATATGGAATTCGATTTGATGAAACGTCTGAAAAGCTACTGATTGGGAATTCTGAAATAGATTTAGATGGTGCTGATATTCTTTTAAAAAAGAAAAGGTACAGGGGAACACCAGGTTTATATGAGCTTTTGTTTAAGAAATATCCAGCTAGTTTTACAGATGAAGATGAGAATAACTATAAAAAGATAGTTGTAGCGACGAATGCTCACAGAAGGCATTACAGATCAAGTAAACAGATAGATGGTAGTAGATTAGAAAAATATAAAAAAATAATTGCACCAATAACAGAAGGTAAAGGATTGGTTATGGAAGTAAACAACAATAAAATCGATTACGTCCACTGGGATGATCCAAATGAACTTGTAGAGCGATTACGTTTATTACTATCTTCACAGCTAGCTGGCCATACAGGACATACAAATGAAATAAATTCAATCATTGAAGAACTAAAAGATGCAAACATTATAGAATAAATATCATGTCTGTTAAAAGAGATATCGTTAATGAGTTACACAAACCTGCAAGAATTAACTTTAAAAGACGAAGAATTATTATAAAATCTCTTAATGATTTGTTCCAAGCCGACTTGATTGATATGCAAAAATATTCAAATACAAACAGAAATTTCAAATATATTTTGGTTGTAATAAATTGTTTTTCAAAATTTTTATGGGCTTTACCACTAAAAAATAAATCAGGTGTTGAAGTAGCCAAATGTATGGAGTATGTGTTTAAACAGCAAAAACCAAATAATTTTCAAACAGATATGGGAACTGAATTTTTTAATCCACATATGAAAAAATTGATGAAAAAATATAATATTAATCATTACAATGTATACAGTGAGAAAAAGGCTGCGATTGCTGAGCGAGTTATTCGCACGATTAAATCAATGATTTGGAAACAGTTTAGTTTCAACGGTACCTACAAATGGATTAATATTTTACAACAAGTTGTTAATGAATACAACAATAAAGTTCACAGAACAATAGGAATGAAACCAGTGAATGTTAAGAAGAAGCATGAAAAACTATTGTTAAATACTGTATACAATCACATTAAAATGGTTGATTTGGAAAGTCAAAAATTTCATATTGGTGATCATGTACGCATTTCAAAACATCGAGGAGTTTTTGACAAGAAATACAATCCAAATTGGTCTAATGAAATTTTCACTGTTTATAAAATAAAACTGGGAAACCCTATTACATATTATTTAAAAGACTATAAAGGTGAAGAAATTCTTGGGGTATTTTATAAAGAACAGTTACAAAAAGTTAAACACAAAGACAGTTATTTAGTTGAAAAGGTATTAAAGAGAAAAGGGAATAAAATTTTTGTTAAGTGGTTAGGTTTTGATAGTTCTCACAACTCATGGATAGATAAAAGTGACGCAATATAATAAAGAGGGGATAGAAAAATATGTAAAAGACGTTCCACTTGCAAGATTTTGTTTGTTGTTAGAGAATATCGAGAGAGTGAAGACATGTTCATTGTGGATACCCAAGGTTTCTCTTTTCCTGGGGAAGATTTATTTCTTTGTAGGGAAATTGCTATTTTAGATCCTACTACAGAAAACATTATACACAGAATGGTTGTTTTACCAGTAACAGAAGCTATGGTAAATAAATCATATATAAAATGTATCGAACAACAATGTGTTCAAAACCATGGTTTAAATTGGCAATCTTGGCATTTTTGTGATACTCATCTAAAATATGAAGAAATTTCAAAATTTTTACACGACAACGTATTAGACGAAACAATATTGGTAAGAAATCATGAAACAAAAAAATATTTGGAAAAATTCATGGAAAATCGCATTGATTGTGTACAAGATGAACCTAATATACTTTCCGATGAGACTATGAATCATATTTTTAAATCACATCCATGTTTTCAACATAACAATGAAAATTTACAATGTGCTCTAAACAATGTATTTAATATTCATTATTGGTATAAATATTGTAGAAAGTGTTGACAATAAAAAAAAATATTAAAAATAGTCTTTTATTAATAGATACACACAAGACATTTATTTTCAAATTGATACCAGACATGAAGCTTGTAAAACAAAAGACTACGCTTGATGTGGAGAATAATTTATTGGAACCAATTGAGAATAAGTTTAAAAAGCATGGAGTTTTGTTCCCTTCAACTATTCGATGTATTATAGTTGGCCCTTCAAATTGTGGTAAGACCAATGTGATGATAAGTCTATTGGAACATGCTAATGGATTAAAATTTGAAAATGTGTATATTTACTCAAAATCATTAATGCAACCAAAGTACAAATATTTAGAAACTTTGCTAGAACCAATTAAAGGAATAGGATATTATACTTACAGTGGAAGTACGGATATAATGCACCCATCTGAAGCGAAGCCCAATTCAATTTTATCTTTGATGATGTTGCTTGTGACAACCAAGATGTTATTCGAGAATACTTTAGCATGTCTCGACATTCTCAGGTGGATCTATTTTATTTGAGTCAGAGTTATGCAAAAATACCTAAACACCTTATAAGAGACAATGCAAATATTTTAATTGTATTTAGACAAGACGATTTAAACCTAAAACACATTTACAATGACCACGTCGGAACAGATATGACTTTTGAAGATTTAAAAAAAATATGTTCAATATGCTGGAAAGAGAATTATGGATTCTTATCCATTTTCAAAGATAGCGACATAAATAATGGTCGATATCGCAAAAAGATTGATCAATATTTTTTAATCAAGTAAAAGGTGTAAATGAAATAAAATACAGAGATAATAATTACAAAATTAGTTTATTTAATAAAATAATAAAATATAATTATGTACATACTTTTATTTCCCTAAAGCATCTGAAACAAAAATAGTAAAATTTAGAATTATATCGAAACACAACAATAAATCACTTACTTTTCTATTTCTGACTAAGAAAATCTTCCATGTTCAGCTCTTCCAGATCCACTATATCTTGGTTTTGCGTCGTTGTCGTCTTCGTCGTCACCTTTCTTTTTTTTGTTGGGGATGGCTGAGGATCGTCGTCGTCGTCGTCATTTGATTTGGCAGGTGGAGAAGTTGAATTTGTTGGATTTGAATACTTAGACGAGTGGCCAAAATGAGGGAGAGGGGGAGGAAGATATGGCCTTTTTGTCCCCACCAACTGTCTTTGTTGTTGGTACTTTTCAAACTCCTCCACCTCATCATCTAGGAGGTTAAAACGGTATTTCTTACATATATTTTCCAGCACCTGGAACTCTTTATCATTTTCCACTTTAACTCTCATGTATCTTAATGGAAGGTATCCAAATTTTTTTTTTAATGTTTTGTTATTCGGCGAGTATGTAAGATGGACAAATATTCTGTCTCCCTTAAGGGAAACGTCCTTTACGCCATACCTTTAATAGAAAAAATATAATGAACCAACAGCAGCATGAATCAAACAAAGAAAACAAAATAAAAAAGACCGATTCGAAAAACTTATAATAATCCCATGAAATATTTATAATAAAAAAAAATAAACCAGTAAGAGCGAAATAAAATCATGTAGAACAAATCAAAAAAGGAAAATGGAAAAACAACCAAAAATAAGTAAAATACTTACATAAATAACTGCTTCACAATTACAAAGGCGTCCGTTATTGGTAGGTTAATTGGATCCTCAGATACAATAACCAACTGGCATGGTACATTGGCCATTTCGATAGTTCACTGACTAACTGATAGATCAATTTAAAATTAACCGAATTTAAATAGTAAGAATAAAAAAATATATATTAACGTAATTGACTGACCTATTTGATCTTTATTGCAATGCAGAAAATAGTACAAAACATGTTTATCATTAAAACGTTTATTATTCCAAAATTAATTTATCATTATCTAAATAAAATGTGCTTATCTGCATATAATGTATTTTGGTGACCTATTTGACCTAAAAATGCATTGACGTCAGCGTTATCGTTAAATATGTTTATTGCATGTATAATGTGTTTTCGATGAAGAAATAAAAATTTAATCACGTTGCATCACGTAGATTTGCGTCAATGTATTTTTTTTAAATGTAGTAAAAATACTTCGTGACCAATTTGACCTAAAAATGCATTGACGTCAGCGTTATCGTTAAATATGTTTATTGCATGTATAATGTGTTTTCGATGAAGAAATAAAAATATAATCACGTTGCATAGCGTGTTGTAGATTTGCGTCAATGCATTTTTTAAAATATAGTATAAATACAGGATTGATTTTGATAGCTGGTATTTGTGTCGTTCTGAAGTTTACGAGTTGGTCTTTAAACATGAGTAGTAGTAAAGTGATCGATCAAATTTCCACTGAAATGGTGCAGAAGATGGAAACAGTAAGTAGATTAATTAAAACTAAAACTGATTTACAAAACTATATAAAATATTTGAAAAAACAGATTTTATTGTTAAAAAATGTATAAAAAAGAGGGCTACTTGTGTTAGAAATTTTCATTGTGTAGAGGCGAATCTATCCATCCTTAAAACATATCTAGAAAATTTTAAAAACAGATTAAATGTTAGAAAAAATATTAACAGAGGGTTATTGTGGCAGGATTTGGAATCTTGTTTTAATAGCAGAGTTAAGACAGGCGTTATCATAAATTTAAAATATAAAGACCCTAAACTGTTTATGGAAAAGGCTTTTAAAAGTTTTTCAATTCAAATTAAAAAAAATTTAGTTTCATGTATGTTAAAAGTTAATGTAATTTTTTATGGACTTTTCATCAAACCTCAAGATGGTGAAACGTCTGTTAAACATTTTTCCACGAAAAATGCAATAATTGATCAAAATACAAACATAAAGGATTGGTATAAAATCAATTGTATAGATACGGTTTTAAGAAAGTTTGAAGATTTTCAAGAAAAAGACAGTGGATGGGCACTATCTCACATTTTAAATTTAAAAGTTAATATTAACAAATTTAATCCATTACTTGGTGGTATTTCAACATACGTTGAGCTACCTAAGTATATAAAGAATACTCGAAGTGTAATAAATGTTAGGAATTCTGATCCTTTCTGTTTTCTTTGGTCAGTTGTTGCTGCCTTACATCCTGCCACAAAACATGTTGACCGAACATCATCTTATCCTCACTTTAGTACAGTATTAAAGTTTGATAATATCAGTTTTCCTATTGATATTAAAGATATTTCAAAATTTGAAAAATTAAATAAACTTGCTATAAATGTCTTTACATTAGGAAAAAGAAATGAAATTCTACCTTTGATATTTAGCCAAACAAATTTTTCTCCTCGTATAAATTTACTTGTATTAAATGCCATGGATAATATTGTAAACGATGATAATGAAGAGGAGGACAATGACATAAAACAGAGAGTATTTCATTTTGCTTATATTAAACATTTTTCAAGATTATGTGGTAAAAACGTTGGGAACATTCGAAATAAAAAATGGTTTTGTGAACGATGCTTTAATCATTTTAGTAGTGAGACATATTTACAAAATCATTTAGAGGATTGTTTTAAGTTAAATTCAGTTAAAATGGTTTTACCAACAGAAAAAAATTATATAATGAAATTTAAAAATTTTAATCACAAAGAACGTGTTCCTTTTGTTATATACGCTGATCTTGAAAGTATTCTTACAAAGTATAATGATAAAAATATTAATTTGAAAACTTGTTTAACTGAAAAGCATGAAGCTTTCAGTATAGCTTATTATTTTAAATGTTCCTATGATGATTCTTTATCCTACTTAAAAATATATACGGGTCATGATTGTCAAACATGGTTTGTAAGAGAACTCAAAGAGATAGCTAAGAAAATTTATAGAGAAAATTTATTTCAAAAATTTCGAAAGATTATATCATTAAATGATAAAGAACAGAAAGATTTTAATTCAACTTTTATTTGCCATATTTGTTTAAAACCTATACTTGATAAATAAGAAAAGGTACGAGATCACTGTCATGTTACAGGACGATTTCGCGGGGCGGCCCATAGGTTATGTAACAGTAATTATAGGACTTCGTACACAATTCCTATTACATTTCATAATCTCTCTGGCTACGACGCCCATTTTTTAATTAAAAGTCTTAACTCTGACATACAAGGGCATATGTCATTATTACCGCTAAATAAAGAAAGGTATATATCATTTACCAAATATATCCATGGCACTAATATTAGTTTTAGATTTATTGATTCCTTTAGATTTATGTCTTGTTCATTAGATCAACTTTCCTCATATCTAGATGACAACCAAAAAAATATTACGCGTAGCTATTTTAATGATGATTCGAAATTTAATTTGGTTAAAAGAAAGGGTGTTTTCCCGTATGAGTATTTAGATAGTTGGGAGAAATTAAAGGACACTTGTCTTCCGTCTATTGAAAATTTTTATAGTAAAGTCAATAACGAGGACATTACTAAAGAGGACTATCAACATGCCTGCAACGTTTGGACTAGATTTCAGATAAAAAACTTGCAGGAATATGCAGAATTATATTTAAAAACAGACGTTCTACTTTTGGCTGACATTTTTGAGAATTTTCGATCTATGTGTTTGAAAACTTATGGATTAGATAGTCTTCATTATTATACTTTACCAGGATTAGCCTTTGATGCTATGTTAAAAGTAACCAATATCGAATTAGAATTATTAAGAGAAACTGAGATGGTGTTGTTTTTTGAAAAAGCAAAACGAGGAGGAGTTTCACAGTGTAGTAATAGATATGGAGAAGATAATAATAAATATATGGAAGACAAATACAATCCTGATAAAGAAGTCTCCTATCAAATGTATTGGGATTTTAATAATCTTTATGGTACAGCGATGAGTTACGCGTTGCCATATGCCGGCTTTGAATGGATTAATTTGGTTGATATTTATAAGGAAAACATATTAGATTGTCCCAATGATGGAGAATATGGATACATACTTGAGGTAGATATCCAAAAGAACTTTTTAATTCACACAAAGATTTACCTCTTTGTCCTGAACACATGATCCCACCATCTTCTAATTCAACAATTCCCAAATTATTAACCACATTGTACGATAAAAAGAAATATGTTATTCATTATATATATCTGAAACAGATTGTTAATTTGGGTTTGAAAATAATAAAAATTCATCGATGTTTAAAATTTAAACAATCCCCTTGGTTAAAAAAATATATTGATCTAAACATTGGCTTGCGAAAGGAAAGCAAAAATGATTTTGAAAAAAATTTATTTAAACTTTTTATAAATGCCCCTTACGGAAAAAGTATTGAAAATGTCAGAAAACATAGAGAAATAAAAATTGTAAACAGATATAATGGAAGATATGGAGCAAATTTCTATCTCACAACCTAATTTTCATAGTTGTACTATTTTCGATGAAAGTACTGTAATAATTGAAATGACAAAACAAAAAGTCAATTTTAATAAACCGATATATATAGGGATGTGTATTTTAGATATTTCCAAAACCATTTTATATGATTTTCATTATAATTATGTGATAAAAAAATTTAAAGATCAAGCAAAATTATTATACACCGATACAGATAGTTTAATATATCAGTTTTTTGTTGACGACATATATAATCATATTAAAGAAGATATTGACAAATTTGACACATCAGACTACAAAGAGAATAATGTATATAATATTCCATTAAAGAATAAAAAAGTATTAGGTCTGATGAAAGATGAGAACCAAGGGGAATTGATGACACATTTTATAGGACTACGTTCAAAAATGTACACTATGAAAATTTTAAATCAGCATGCAGAAATTAAAAAAGCTAAAGGAATAAAAAAATCTGCATTAAAGGAACTGTCGTATGATGATTATTATACAAGTTTATTTAATAAAGTTATAGTAGAAATTTCCCAAAATTCAATAATTTCCAAAAAACATGAGGTTTATACAATGTCTCAAACAAAGGTAGCCCTCAGTCCTTACGATGATAAGAGAATAGTAAATTATTTATACACTGATACTCTCCCATGGGGTTTCAATGATA